>NC_135879.1:123047394-123425249 GCF_964194155.1 Cetorhinus maximus | reverse complement strand
CGGAAAGGGGTGAGGGGGGGTTGGGGGGAGGGGTGAGGGGGGTGAGGGGGGTTGGGGGGGTGAGGGGGTGTTGGGGGGGTGAGGGGGGGTTGGGGGGGTGCGGGGGGTTGGGGGGGGGTTGGGATGAGGGGGGTTGGGTGGGTTAAGGGGCGGTATGGGGGGGAAGGGGTGAGGGGGGGTTTGGGGTGGAAGGGGTGAAGGGGGGGTTGTGGGGGGGAAGGGTGAGGGGGGTTTGTGGGGGTGAGGGGTGAGGGGGGGGTTGGGGGGGAAGGCGTGAGGGACGTTTGGGGGGGAAAGGGTGAGTGGGGGTTGGGGGGTTTGGGGGGGTTGGGGGGAAGGGGTGAAGGGGGGTTGGGGGGAGGGGTGAGGGGGGAGGGGTGAGGGGGGAGAGGGGGAGGGAGGGTTGGAGGGAAGGGTGAGGGGGGGTTGGGGGGGGAAGGGGTGAGGGGAGTTTGGGGGGGAAGGGGTGTGGGGGGGTTGTGGTGGAAGGGGTGAGGGGGGGTTGGGGTGAGGGGAGGTTGGGGGGGTGGGGTGAGGGGGGGTTGGGGGGGGTTGAGGGGCGGTATGGGGGGGGGTTGAGAGGGGTTGGGGGGAAGGGGTGAAGGGAGGGGGGAAGGGGTGAGGGGGGGTGGGGGGGAAGTGGTGAGGGGGGGTTGGGGGGGGAAGGGGTGAGGTGGGTTTGGGTGGGAAGGGGTGTTGGGGGGGAAGGGGTGAGGGGGGGTTGGGGGGAAGGGGTGAGGGGGGTTGGGGGGGAGGGGTGAGGGGGTTTGGGGGGGAGGGGTGAGTGGGGGGTTGGGGGGGGAAGGGGTGAAGGGGGTTTGGGGGGAAGTGTGAGGTGGGTGGGGGTGAAGGGGGGCTGGGGGCTGAGGTGGGTGGGGGCGGGAAGGGGGGCTGGGGGTGAGGGGGAAGGGGTGAGGGGTTGGGGTGGGGAGAGGGGGTGAGGGGGTGGGGTGGGGGGAGGGATTGAGGGGGCGTGGGGGGGAAGGGGTGAGGGGAAGGGGTGAGGGGGGGTTGGGGGGGGTTGGGGTGAGGGGGGTTGGGGGGGGTTGAGGGGCGGTATGGGGGGGGTTGGGGTGGAAGGGGTGAGGGGGGGAAGGGGGGAAGGGGTGAGGGGGTGTTTGGGGGGGACGTGGTGAGGTGGGGTTTGGGGGGGAAGGGGTGAGGGGGGTTGGGGGGGAGGGGTGAGGGGGTGAGGGGGTTGGGGGGGTGAGGGGGTGTTGGGGTGGTGAGGGGGGTTTGGGGGGTGCGGGGGGGTTGGGGGGGTTGAGATGAGGGGGTGTTGGGGGGGGTTGGTGTGAGGGGGGTTGGGTGGGTTGAGGGGCGGTATGGGGGGAAGGGGTGAGGGGGGGTTTGGGGGGAAGGGGTGAAGGGGGGTTGTGGGGGGGAAGGGTGAGGGGGGTTTATGGGGGGGAGGGGTGAGGGGGGGTTGGGGGGGAAGGGGTGAAGGGGGGTTGGGGGAGGGGTGAAGGGGTGGTTGGGGGGAGGGGTGAGGGGGGAGGGGTGAGGGAGGGTTGGAGGGAAGGGTGAGGGGGGGGTTGGGGGGGAAGGGGTGAGGGGAGTTTGGGGGGGAAGGGGTGAGGGTGGGTGGGGGGGAAGGGCTGAGGGAGGGTTTGGGGGAAGGGGTGAGGGGGCGTTGTGGTGGAAGGGGGAGGGGGGGTTGGGGGAAAGCGGTGAGGTGGGGTTATGGGGGTTGGGGTGAGGGGAGGTTGGGGGGGGTTGGGGTGAGGGGGGGTTGGGGGGGTTGAGGGGCAGTATGGGGGGGGTTGAGGGGGGTTGGGGGGAAGGGGTGAAGGGAGGGAGGAAGGGGTGAGGGGGGGTGGAGGGGAGTGGTGAGGGGGGTTGGGGGGGAAGGGGTGAGGTGGGGTTGAGTGGGAAGGGGTGTTGGGGGGGAAGGGGTGAGTGGGGGGTTGGGGGGAAGGGGGTGAGGGGGGGTTGGGGTGGGAGGGTGAGGGGGTTTGGGGGGAGGGGAGAGGGGGGGTTGGGGGGTGAAGGGGGGTTGGTGGGAAGTGTGAGGTGGGTGGGGGGGGAAGGGGGGCTGGGGGCTGAGGGGGGAGGGGTGAGGGGGTGGGGTGGGGAGAGGGGGTGAGGGGGTGGGGTGGGGGAGGGGTTGAGGGGGCGTGGGGGGGAATGGGTGAGGGGGAAGGGGTGAGGGGGGGTTGGGGGGCTTGGTGTGAGGGAGGGTTGGGGGGGTTGGGGTGAGGGGGTTGGGGGGTTGAGGGGCGGTATGGGGGGGGGTTGGGGTTGGAAGGGGTGAGGGTGGTTTGGGGGGGAAGTGGTGAGGTGGGGTTTGGGGGGAAGGGGTGAGGGGGGTTTGGGGGGAGAGAGGTGAGTGTGGTGAGGGGGGTTGGGGTGGTGAGGGGGTGTTGGTGGGATGAGGGGGGGTTGGGGGGTGAGGGGGGGTTGGGATGAGGGGGTGTTGGGGAGGGGTTGGGGTGAGGGGGGTTGGGTGGGTTGAGGGGCAGTATGGGGGGAAGGGGTGAGGGGGGGTTTGGGGGGGAAGGGGTGAGGGGGGGTTGTGGGGGGGAGGGGTGAGGGGTGTTTGTGGGGGGGAGGGGTGATGGGGGGGTTGGTGGGGGGAAGGGGTGAGGGGCGTTTGGGGGGGAAGGGCTGAGTGGGGTTTGGGGGGGAAGGGGTGAGGGGGGGTTGGGGGGAAGGGGGGGTTGGGGGGGAAGGGGTGAAGGGGGGGTCGGGGGGAAGGGGTGAAGGGGGGGTTGGGGGGAGGGGTGAAGGGGTAGTTGGGGGGAGGGGTGAGGGGGGAGGGGTGAGGGGGGGTTGGGGGAAGGGGTGAGGGGGGGTTTGGGGGGGAAGGGGTGAGGGGGGTTTGAGGGGGAAGGGGTGAGGGTGGGTGGGGGGGGAAGGGGTGAGGGGGGGGTTGTGGTGGAAGGGGTGAGGGGGGGTTGGGGGGAAGCGGTGAGGGGGGGTTGGGAGGAAGGGGTTAGGGGGTTTGGGGGGGAAGTGGTGAGGGGGTTGGGGGGGAATTGTTGAGGGGGATCGGGGGGAAGGGTGAGGGCGTTGCGGGGGAAGGGTGAGGTGGGGGGGGGGAAGGGGGGCTGGGGGCTTAGGTGGGTGGGGGCGGGAAGGGAGGCTGGGGGGTGAGGGGGAAGGGGTGAGGGGGTGGGGTGGGGAGAGGGGTTGAGGGGTTGGGGTGGGGGGAGGGGGTGAGGGGGTGGGGTGGGGGTGGGAAGGGGTGAAGGGGGGTGAGGTGGGGAAGGGGTGAGGGGGGAAGGGGTGGGGTGGGGGGGTTGGTGGGTGGGGTTGGGGGGAAGGGGTGGTAGGGAATGGGTGAGGGGGGAAGTGTTGAGGGGAAGGCGAAGGTGGCGAGGGAGCGTAAAATTCTAGTCCATGACTCCAAGTTTGAAATTTAACAAAATGTGATCTGCAGAAATCCAATTAACCACAAGTAGGTGTGAATGGCCATCATCTATCCCCATTATATAGCAATGAATATTAGTTTTAAACCATTTTCGGTGGATGATAGCAATTGAACCAAAACACATTTCTGATACCAAAATCCTTTATTATCCCAAGAACCAGGACAAACCAACAAGTCTCCAAAAATACTACTTCAGAATATTAGCTGCAGACCAAGGCAATAACACTGAAGACTTTTTAAACTTGGAGGCTGCTATATCTTAAAAAAGGGCTCCCATCCCAATTCCTAATCCAAGTCCAGCTGTAAAGAAACCCGACCTCCTAGTAAGAAAATCTTCATGTGACTAACTTCACGATCTGCTGAACATCCATCTCTTTAATGGAATCCAGAAATAATCTTGATGTACAACTCCAGCTTTTGAAACCACCTAGACTATTCTTTAGGAGCGAAATGTCTTTTTACCAGGCCCGTAATGACTGTTTTTCCTACAATGAGCCAAACGTGTGAACTATGGAGCTTGTTTTGTTTACAACTTGTAAAAGTGCACTATTCTCTTTAACTGTATCTTCCTCAAGCATATGTGCATGTGAGTGACATAGCATTTAGATTTTTGGGGTGTGTGCATGAATAAATAATCCTCTTTATTAAAACCCATGAAAACTTGTTGCTGTTATTCAAATTGACTACACACTCAGGGGGCTAAGAGGCATACACACACGCCTTCTTTTCCAAACCCACACTGATTATGGACAGTAAAGGAAAGGGTACAAGAGTTTCCGTTCTGTCCCAACCCTTACCATAACACTGAGAAAGAACACTACTGTTGAGCAGACTAAATTTAACAAACACACCTAACATCAAGGGGAATGTGTTGATGCATTCATAAATGACCCATATCCTTACAAAGGACTGTGAGTAGAGTATGGCAGCTTGATAGATGGACTGATCAGAGGCAGAATTGTTGTGGGAGTGTTAGATGATGTCTTGTCTGACTACTCATCAAGAGATGATCTAACCTTGGCAAGGCAATCCAACTGAGCAGACAAGCTGAGGTCAGGAAACAGAATCGAGCTGTGGTTCGAGGTGACAGGGAGAGCCCTATCTCAAAAGCGGCTGATTCAGTAGAATATGTTAAATATTCAAATACGTCACAGCAGCTGGTGGAATTTTTAAAAAGTAATTAATAAAATTGGGAATCGAAAGCCAGTCTCAGTAATGGTGACAATGAAACTATCATTGATTGTTGTAAAAACCCATTTGGTTCACTCATATTTTTACAGGGTGACAGGTTCAGGGGACATAGAGCTCACCCCACAGAAAGGAAAGTCACTGCGAGTCTGAGCGACATTCACCCAAGCTGCCCTGCATCAATAAAGCGCTGCTGGTGGCATGAGTGAGGCGAGTGTAGGACTCCCACCCCTCAGCCGGAGGAAGCCCTACCCTTGAGAGCTACCAGCCAATCTGATTGGCTGGCAGCTCTAGCTGTTCCAGCAGCACCAAGGCCGAGTAATAGGCACTGCTGGGATTGCAAGTAGGCCCCAGGATGAAGAAGACATGGGCCAGAATATTGCCGTCGGCGTGCCCAACACGCCAACACGCAAAATAACGTCATCACACGTCATTTAGATATTTTGTTCAGCGGGCGCATGCCGGAGGCAACTGTGTGCCCGCTGAACTGTCAACGGCCTATTAGTACCATGTGAACTCCTCATGGAAACTCAACTCCCTACTCTCCCACACACACTCATGCTGCAGGCGAGAGAGAAAGAGGACAAATATCATTCCAGCCAGATGTGGAACTATGACAAACATCATAAGACATGCAACCTGCCAGATCTCCAACCGGGAGAGCCGGTTTGGATCCGAGAACAAGCTCACTATGAACAAGTGGTTGAATAAGCGCCACATCTACGGTCCTATCTCACCCAAGCAGTGCATGGTACAGTGAGATAGAACAGACCTGCACTGGTTGCCATACAGAAGCCGCTTCCTAGCCCGAGGAAGCATTCATTTACCCAATTTAACCGGCCAGAGATTTATCCACCAATCCAGATGACAAACTGACTGGCAAACCTAAGACATCTACCAATTCCCTTCTCACCCAGCAGAGTCGGAGGGACTACCCACAGGATTCAAACCCCAATCCCCCGCAAAGGAAAAGAGGACCCAGTTCTAGTAGACTTATGAAATCATCACAGTAGTTATCCACATAGAAGAATGGAGGAAGGAAGGGGGCCTAAGAGAAGAAAACAAGGTTAAGGATGGCAGCACACCAGCATTTAAGGTTGTGTTTCTTTTTGCTCTTCATGATGTAGAAATTGGAATCAGAGACTTGGAGGGAAATGTAGTGTAATGTTTTATTTTGGATATTGGGCTGTTAATGGGTTAACATGCTAATCATATACTGTGTATATCATCACAGGAAGGGATGCAAAATCACATAATTTAGTCACATACAGCCTTGTGGAAGATGTCAGCCAGTGCAATAAGATGTGTTCCAAAAATGCCCTTGTTTCACTTACCTCTGCATATGCATGGAGCAGAATTTTCCCGTTGGCATCCGGGGGTGGGCCCCGCATGTCCACGCGTAAAATGACGCATGGTGACGCCTGGTGAGTGTCCTGACATCACTGCGCGCCATCGTGATATTTAGTTGGATGGGCACACGGTGATGTCCGATGCATGCTCATCATTAATTAACGGGCCACTTAAGCCCCTTGGCTCACCAATCAAAGTTAATTATTTGGCGCCCGTGCAATCTTCGGGTCAGCACACGGGCTCAACGGGCAGGCGGGTAGGACACATTTGTATAAACCTCATCCACGGGTGGGATAAGAGGGCTCATTGGGGTCACGAGTGTGCACTGTCATGTATTTATTTTTCAGGGAAGTTATTGAAACTTGCCTGTGTGATCTGCAGTACTTCAAAACACATAACAGCTGCTTTTTCTGGACTCTTGACCTTCAGGTCAGCACACTGCAGTGAGTAAGGGAGGGCTAGAAGGGGGAGGAGGCCAGGAGCGCACATTCAGCCTCCAGGGGAGCCACCTTTGGGCGTGCACAGACACAAGGGCACTGGGCCAAGAGGTGGACCAAGGTGGAAGGGGCTGCAGAAGACGCCACTATCCTGCTGCCAGGGTATACAGTAAGGAGGCTCCGTCTCTCAAGGGAGACAATCAACTATATCTGTCAGATGATTGGGCCTGAGATCTCTCCTAACTGTGTGGGCGGACACCCCATGCCTGTGGCTCTGCTGGTCACAGCTGCCCTCAACTTCTATGCCTCTGACTCCTTCCAGGGGTCGGTGGGTGGTCTTTGCGGTGTCTTCCGATCAGCTGTCCACACTTGTGTCAAGCAGGTCATGGACACTCTGTTAAGGTGTGCATTGACCTTCATCCACTTCCGTTGGGACCAGGTAAGTCAGACACAGCGAGCCAGAGGCTTTGCAGCGATTGCTGACTTCCCCTGTGTCCAGGGTGCAATAGACTGCACACATGTGACCATCAAGGTGCCCTCATCAACAGGAAGGGCTTCCACTCCATGAACGTGCAGATAGTGTGTGACCACAGGATGCTGATTCTACAAGTCTGTGCAACATACCCAGGCAGCTCCCACGACGCCTACATCCTCAGGCACTCCCAGGTGCCGAAGCTCTTCAGTGCTCCAGCGTGGCTGGATGAATGGCTGCTGGGTGACAAGGGCTATCCCCTCAGAAGGTTGCTTATGACACCTCTCTGCCATCCAAGAACAGAAACTGAGCAGCGGTACAATAGGAGTCACGTCTCCACAAGGTCTGTGGTGGAGAGAGCCATTGGTCTTCTCAAGATGCGCTTCTGATGCCTGGATAGCTCAGCGGGTGCACTCCAGTACCCCCCCAGATCGTGTGTCGGTGATAGTGGTTGCATGCTGCGCTCTCCACAGTCTAGCGCTGGAAAGGGGGGACGCGGTGAATGATGAAGATGTCAATGCATTGGCTGGGGCTGTACACGATGAGTCCGGCAGAGAGACCGAGGATGAGCATGCACAGGGAAATGCTGAGGGGGTAGATGCTGACCCGGGCATACTCCAGGGAGGCAGGGACACCCGAGGGGCTTTAATCCAATGAACTTTCAGCTAGCCCACCACAGATGGGCCTCCAGGAGAAGCCTGGGCTGTGGGCTCCATACTCGACACCTAAGTGCAAAATCTGCCTGGATAGAAACATTAACTAAGGGCCTTGTTAATAAAGCTGAATGTCCATCCAAGCACTCATTACATTTTTGGAAACCATCCACATGCTGAAGAAAAGAGGCACCCTCAGCCATGGTGACATATCTGAATTTAATATGTCAAGCAAACAAACTTATGCAAAAAAAAGACAATAGTGTTAGAAATCAGAACATATCATAAGTACCTCATCTTGGGCAAACACAAAAGCACCAGTAAAAATCCGTGATGTGCCTAAGGTGCTTTATGTTTTTGTTTCCGGGTGCTGCGTCTTGGTGCTGCCCCATTGCTCGGAGTGGCGTCTGAGACAGCCTGCTGACTCTGCTGTCCTGTTGGCCTAAATGACCTTGGTGGTTGTCCTCTGGACCATGGAGCCTGTGCTGCCCCCGCCTGGGAGGGAGCTGCCAGTTCCACAGCTGGCACCTCCCCAATCGTCACAGCCTCACCAGATGCTACGGTCCCTGGGAGAGGGGCGGAGGAGCTGCCGTCCTCATCCGGAGCTCCCTGAGAGGAGCCCGCAGAGACAACAGGCAGCTGCTGTGCTGACGTTAGACCACTTCAGACATCCCTGCTCACCGTGGATGGATGGGCACCAAGCTGGGAAGCTTGATGCCCAGACCATCTCCCACACTGGCAATGACCAGCTGAGATCAATGCCGATGTGAGGGCTTGCTGGTCAGAGCACATCCCCAGGAAGCTCTGACAAGTCTTCTGGAGTAGCCTCTCCAAAAGAGTCACCAGTCTCTCCATGGGGGATGCATGGTGCTCGGCGATCGTCCGTGTAGACTCCTCCACCATGGAGACCAATCCAAGCATAGCTTCATGCACCTTACCCAGATGCTCCCGCACACCCGGCCGCATTTCCTGCGTTTGCTGCGTCGCGGATGACTCCAGAGGCACATCATCAGGCACCGACTGAGCATGTGCCTGGTCCCCTGCAGTCCTCCAACTGCTGGTGCCATGGGCATTCTCTGTCTCTGCCAGCTCCTTCAGTGACTGTGAAGTGCCCTCACCGCTCTGCCTCGGGACACTAGCCGATGTTCTAATTCCCATCGAGGTGCTAGTATCTGTGCTGGTGCCTGTCTGGCAGAGATGGTGTGACGCTGGTGAGGCATCAGGCCCCTCAGGTGTGAGAGGGGGCCTCTGCTGCTCCTCCTCCTGGCCCTGCTCCACTGATGCTGAAAGGAAGAACAAGGACAGTTAACGTGGAGACAATGTCAATGTGCATCCCGGTCCCCCGGATCATTATGCGCTCATCTTTCCTTAAGCAATGGTCAAGCCATGTTGCAAACTTCAATCACTGAACATTCAGCACTGCCATCGCTGTTTGGAGAACAATGCTGACCTCACTGCTGGGCTAACATTCCTGCCCGTGGCACCCCGGCCTCACCGACACCGGTGGACCTGGTCACATGGCGCTTCTCCAAATCCAGGGCCTCCTGCTCAAACCGGCTAAGAATGGCGATCTGCACTCGGCCACCACTAGTCCTCGCACGCTCTGCCGCGTTATGAGCATTCTTCTTCTGAAAATGAGAGACAAGCATTGACTATTTCAAATTGCACATGGACTCTCTTCACGCACAGCCCACCCCAACCAGAGTGGGACATATCAGGGCTCCAGTGCCTCCTCATCCCGCTGCTGCTGAACACTCACACAAAGATGCTAGGCCTGTTCCCCAACCCCCCACCCCAACCTTGGACACATGCTGCCTACATCACATTAGGCACCACACGGTATATCCTTCTTTAGCAAAGAGGCACAAGCACATGGAGCACAGAGGGCAGCAGATGGTTCATTGCCACGCCACCTTGAAGCTCCCCTCCCAGCATGTCATCACCGTGAATTGGGACATGTCCTGCAGTTCAAACACAGCACCTAGGTGTAGCTCCTCCAGGTTGCCCCCAAAACAGTCATTTGGGTCTCAGTGTACCACATGCTGCAGGCACAGAACCCATCCCTTCACCACCCTCTCAGGCTGACCTCAACATGGGCAATACCTGCTGGCCTACCCAGCAAAGGACAAATGTCGTCAATGGCCTGCCCCAAAGAGCTACCCTCCAGCCTCGCCTGCCCCGGTGGCTTACCCTCCAGACTTGCATGAACTTCATTGGCCCTCTGCACAGCCCTTTACCCAGCCATTGCGAGCAGCCTTTCCGAGGCTGCCAGGCCTTCCTTTATGGAGGCCACCGGGTCGCCATTGGACCCAGTGGCCTGAGCGCGCCCGCTGCCGCCCGCCCACTCCCACTATGTATGGGAGTCGTGAAGTATGCTGGGTGGGCCTTAATTGGCCCAGCCACATAAAATGGTGGATCTGACCCGATCGCGAGCAGTAATCGAGTCTGCGTCTGCCTGTGCCCGCTCCCACTCTGCCCCTCCACCAACCAGAAAATTCAGCCCATTAAGTACTTTGCATTAGTCTAGCAATACCAAGAATACCAAGCAGACCTGCTCCTCACAAAGGAAGCTTCAGCCTCCCCTGCCCAGGGTTCCCATTCTCCACTCCTGCTCCGCAGCACCACCTCCTATCCCTTCACTATCAGAAGTGCACTGGCAGTTAAATTTGCTCTTTGTTACAAATATAAAGCAACTTTAAGAAGCTGTGTGAATCACAACTGCAAGCTGAGATGTACCTTACAGTCTCTACTGTTTCCAGTACTAAACAATGGTTAAACTGTGAGTGAACTTTGAGTTGTGCTTATATTTATTTCAAAGGAAATCTGACCTATACCTGATCCAACTATTTATTTCAAAAATGCAGAAAAATGTCAGATTGTCATTTTGAAGAAACATACACCTACACTCTACCAATAGAATTATATAGTGATGAGTGAATTCCTTGGGTGATATCCTGCTCTACCATCATAACTTCAGCAGAAATCCCATTTAAATTGAAAGACTGGCATTGATTTGGCACACTTCATGACCTCAGGATATCCCAAAGTGCATTGAAACACTTTTAAAGTTGTCACTTTTGTAATGTAATGTAATATTATCCACATAAACAAGGGTTTTAGCGAACTTCCATCACAGTTATAGCAGCACTGAGAGAATCTCAAAGAAATTCATTTTCATTGTGTATTACTGTCCTCATAATGAAGCACCTCTCATGTCCTTATAGCATAGCTCATCTCCTTTGCTTATAATGAATGGCATTGCCATGCTTATAACACAGTAGCTTGCCTGTCATTAGAACACAACACAGGCCAGTCATTTTAACTAGTGGTGGGTAAGGCTTTAGAAACAATAATCAGGGAAAAAAGAATTAACAGGCACTTGGAGAGTTTTGAGTTAATTAGTGTGAGCCAACACAGAATTGTAAAAGGCAGATCACATTTGACTATGCTAATTGAACTTTTTGACGAAGCAACAGAGAAAACAGAGGGGAATGTGGTGGATGTTGTCAACATTGATTTTAAAAAAGCGCTTGACACAGTGTCACGTAAAAGGCCAATTAACAAAATTGAAGCTCATGGAATAGAATCATCTGTGTCAACTAGATAAAAAGTTGCCTTAAGAAACTGAAAACAATGTGTGTGGAAAGACCAAACGCAGACTGGGTGACCCATTTGCAGAACACCTTCGGTCTGTCCGTGAGCATGACCCAGACCTCCCTGTCGCTTGCCATTTCAATACTCCACCCTGCGCTCATGCCCACATGTCCATCTTTGGCCTGCTGCATTTTTCCACTGAAGCTCAACGCAAACTGGAGGAACAGCATCTCATCTTCCGACTAGGCACTTTACAGCCTTCCGGCTGAATATTGAGTTCAACAATTTTATATCATGGACTCTCTCCTCCATCCCCACCCCCTTTCCGATCCCCCCCTTTTTCTTTCCATTAATTTATATAGATTTTTCTTTTCCCACCTACTTCCATTATTTTTAAATGTATTTCCATCCATTGTTTTACCTCTACCTTTTAGCCTATTTTGATCCCTTCCCTTCACCCCCACTAGGGCTATCTGTACCTTCCTTGTCCTGCTTTCTACCCTTAATTAGCACATTCCTTAGGTAATATCACCTCTTTGACACCTTCTTTGTTACCTTCAACACCTCTTTGTCCTTTTGTCTATGACATCTTTTGGCTATCTCCAGCTATCACTGGCCCTCTATCCAGCTCTACGTGTCCCACCCCCCCTTAAACCAGCATATATTTCACCTCTTTTCTGTTTTTACTTAGTTCTGTTGAAGAGTCATACGGACTCAAAACGTTAACTGTGTTCCTCTCCGCAGATGCTGCCAGACCTGCTGAGTTTTTCCAGGTATTTTTATTTTTGTTGTGGTAAATGGTTGTTTTTTGGATTGGCAGATGGTAAATAGTGGTGTTCCCCAAGTCAGTACCAAGACCACTGTGTTTTTTGACATATATAAATGACTTGGATATTGGGATAATGAATAATATGTCAATATTTGTCAATGATACCAAACTTCAAGGAGTGACAAATAGTGAGGATGGTATTAATCGACTGCACTGAGCATGAACAGGCTAGCAGAATGGACAGACACATCGCAGATAGAATTTATTACAGAGACATGTGAGGTGATGCAATTTGGCAGAGAGGATAAAGAGAAGCAACATAGACTTAATGGCATAGTTTTAAAGAATGTGCAGGGACAGGTGGACCTGGGAGTTTAAGTGCATAGCTCTTTGAAGGTATTAGGACATATTGAGGGACTAGTTAACAAAGCATACCTGATCTTGGGCTTCATAAATAGAGGTATTGAGTACAAAAGCAGGGAAAGGGGTTATGTTGAACCTTTATAAAGCTCTGGTTAGGGCACAACTGAAGTATTGTGTCCAGTACACTTTAGGGGGGATGTGAATGACCTTGAGAGAGTACAGAGCAGATTTATCAGAACTGTTCCTGGGGTAAGGGATTTTAGCTACAATGTTAGCTTGGAGAAAGTGGAATTATTCTCCTTGGAGCAAAAGAGATTAGGGGAGATTTGATAGAGGTGATTAACATATAAGATCCGGAGGGAACTGACAGGGTGGATGCAGAGAGGATGTTTTCCCTTGAGGGAGAGATTAGAACTAGTGGACTGTAATAAACTTGGAATGCAGGGCTAGTTTCTTGTAAGAAACAGTAAACTTTATTTACAGACTCTTGATGAGGCTACATGCTTGTTACAAGACCAAGGCTAAAAAGCTCCGCCCCTAAGTTTCCCCACACTTAGGGCTGATTTGTCACATGATCCCGATAACAGTAAGAAATGGTTTAACTTACAATCATTACATCAACACATTTAGGATGGAGATTAGGGGAATTTTTGTTATCTCAGGGGGACGTTAGACTGTGGAGTTCTCTTTCTCAGAGAGCAGTGGAGGCAAGATCATTGAATATTTTTAAGGTAGAGATAGATAGATTTTTGACTAAGAAGGGAGTCAAAGGTTAGGGGGCAGACAGGGAAGTAGAGCTGAGGCTACAATCAGATCAGCCATGATCTTATCAAATGGCAGAGAGGCCAAATGGCTTACTCCTGCTCCTAATTCGTATGTTTGTATGTTCATATGTACAAGATTATGACAGGTTTAGATAAGATAGACAAAGAGAAAAGCTGTTCCCATTAGCTGGTGGTACAAGGACTATGGGACATAGATTGAAGTTAGTGGGCAAGAGATAGAGTTTGGATGTGAGAAAGAGCTTTTTTACGCATTGCCTGATAGTGACCTGGAACTTGTTGACTACGAGGGTAGTAGAAGCACAGGTGAGCAATGGTTTCAAAAGGAAATTGGATGGACACTTGAGGGGAAATACACTTGCAGGCATAAAAAGACAGGACGGAGAAGTGGGACTGTGTGAATTGCTCTACAGAGAGTCATCATGAACCCAATGGGCTGAATGGCCTCCTTCTGCGCCATGCAGCCTTGTGTGGTTTCATGTGTATTGGCAGACAAGAGAGGTCACCAGACCGCTTGATTCCATCTTATTTTGAGGCAGATTGTCTGTCCTCCACATTGTTTTTCAAATAAAGTGTTTTTTTCCCATAAATCTGCAGATATAACTGCATGAGTGCGAAAGCCATAATGACTCTATTACTCTATTTTTTCCTATCCTTACCACAGCACATCCCCTGTTCCTTACAACACAGCACATACCCTGTTCCTTATAATGCAGCACATCTCCTATGCTTAAGATACGGCACATTCCCTGTCCTTTTAACATGACATCTCCCTTTAAGGCAGCACATCTCATGTTCTTATAATACAGCACAGCAGAACTTCTGCCCTTCAGTACAGTATATCATCGGTCTTTATAATGCAGAACATTTTCCTTCTTTGATATATCTCTGTGAACAACACCATGGGAAATCCACAATTATATTTAAAAAGGACTGAAAGAACGATTCATTTACTAGTCTGCCTGAGCAAGATCACTCTAAATGTTGTAAAGCTCTATACTGCTATGTTTTTAGTGTGCAAACATAATTTAGGGTGAGTTTAGCATCATCATTTGTAATTTAGATTTCTCCAGCTGCATCTAGTCTCAATTGCGGTGTCGAGGTGAACTACAATCTTCTGTCCTTAGTGAATGTACACAGAGTAATAACGTGTGCTTTGTTTTCACTGCTCATTAAATGAGTCTGACAGGATATGTATTAACTGCAGCTGAGTAAATTGCTATCAAAGCAATTGTTCTGCAGGGATCTGATCTGTACCTACCTATAAGAGAAGTGGCATTAGTGGGAGGCTAATGCTCAGGCTTATGGAGGAATTCTACAATGCTGAATAAAGGCAAATATTGTTTTTTTGTTTCAAGATGCATTATAATAATAATGTTCAATACAAACCATTGGATTAACCATGATTTGATTCAAATGTAATATTACATAGTAATACAAAGTACAGCATAGAAATAGGCTATTTGGCCCAATAAACTGTTCCATGCCAGTGTTTACTCTCCACACGAGCCTTCCCCCACTCTTCTTCACCTAACTCAATCAACATATCCTTCCATTTTTACCACCTCACGTGTGTATCAAGCTGCCCTTTAAATGCCTATGTGAATCACTTCACATATTTCTTGTGCTAGCGAGTTCCACGTTTGAACCACCCTGGGTAAAGAAGTTTCTCCTGAATTTTCTATTGAATTTATGAGTAACTATCTTACATTTAAGGTCAGCGGGTCTGGTACAGGTGCTGTGGAGAGATAGACAGAGATAATGGGCAGAATTCTATGCCACGAGAGTGGGTGCATGTCTGTTCCAATGCGCTAATTAATCAGGCGTAATGATGTCGGGAGAGATTCCTGATGTCGGAAGAGCTTCCCAACGTTGGCGTACCTAGTTTTGACATTACAGAAGGTTCAAACGTCGGAAGCCATTGGGCCAATTAACACAATTAAAATGCCAACTGAAGTAAATTTTATGCAGCCCATACAGGTGCATGGTGTGCACGATGGGTGCAAATCGTTACAGGCTGACTCCTTCATGAGGAAAGGTGGGATAAAAGCCTGCAGCACCACCAAAGATCAATGTGTGAGCAGGCCGCTGCTAAGGTGCATCAGTGTGTGGTAGGATATTTTCCTTGTTACTGTGAGCAACTGTGTGATGCTGTGATCCTGTGTAATCATTCAAAAGCTCAGGGCTTTAAGGTGCCTCTGTCAGGCTGGGCTATCTTATAGGATGGCTGCTATGCAGAAACACCCATTGAAGCATGGGGATTGCCCAATCAGGTGGAGGCTCCAAGGAGGAGGGTAGGAGAAGGAGGGAGAGGACACCAACCAGCTAGGGACAGCAGCAGCAAGTCTGCCATCAATCGCTTTGGGGCTGGAGGCCAGCAAGGGGAGCGTGGGTGAGGATGCCAATAGAGGCAGAGTATTCTAGCAGCGCTCCAACTATTTGGAGATGACAGAGGGTCAATGTAGACAAAGGCTTCACCTTTCAAGGATGACAGTCACATCGATTTGTGGGATGATTGGTGGGCAAATCACTTCACATTGTGTAGGAGGGTACCCAAAGCCTGTCGCCTTGAAAATGACTATAGCCCTGAATTCCTTCTTTGCATGGCCCTTCCAAGGGCTAGCAGGGGACCTGTGTGGATTATCTCAATTTGCTGCAGGTTTGTGCGCGGTACCATGGGTATATTCTCCAGCACTCTCAGGTGTCATAGCTTTCCTCCCTCCTCCAAAACCCACCCCCCAGAGCCCCCCCAGCCCCCTCCCCCCCACTCCCCGCACCCCCCGATGCCTGATTGGCCAGTGATAGGAGGTATTCTTTGAAGAGACATCTTATAACGCCCATCAGGCATTCTTGAACCCCTGTAGAGGAGAGGTTTAATGCCAATCATACGACCACAAGGGCAAATATTGAGAGGACCATATGACTATTGAAAATGAGGTTTCGATGCCTGAACCAATATGTAGACGCATTGCAATATCCTCCACATAGAGCATCTATGATCGTTGTCATCTGCTGTGCTCCACACAACCTTTGTCTTTCATGGGGTGAGCACGTGAAGGTGAGGAAATAGACAGTTGCCATGAAACATCAAAGGAAGAGTCACCCAGTGACTCGGAGGAGGAACCTGAGGAGCAGCAGCGCGATGTCAAAGAACAGGCAGGACAAGTTCCTGGTGTTCTGGAGAAGAGGGAAGCCCTGATTCTGAGGCACTTCCAATATGGTATCAAGGCCGTCTTCAAACATCACAAAGGAGCCACTTGAAGACCTTTGGCCAACACATCAGAAGACCTGCACTACATCTTCTTAGCTCTCTCCAACGGACATGTCTGTTTCAAGGGTCTCTGATGTTCAGAAAGGATATCCAGCTGTTTTGCAGCCCTAGACTGAACAACATAGCATTCACTCCACTCATAACCATCACACAAACATCTAGTGGAAAACAGCAATTTAATAAAGAGCAGCCAAACAGCACCATAGTCAGGATATGCATCAATATATCATGGATGATGGCCCTAAAATGTTTTTCTGATTTTTTCCGAGTGCTGAGCTGTTGTGCTACCCCATTACTGCCAGCTGCACAGGGGGCAGGCTGCTGACACTGATGCCCCCTTGGATGAACACAACACCTGGGCCCTCTGGTTGCCTTAGACTGTGAGGACTCAGGCATTGCAAGGAGCTCCTGCACGGTGACAGGGCCTCATGAACAACTCAGGCACTAAGGTCACTGACAGGGGGCGAAGAGGAGCTGCTGTCACCATCAGGAACACACTGTGAGGAGCCCCCAGATGCAGAGAGCTGCTGCTCATCTGCCATTGTGAAGTTCTCTTAGACCTCCCTGCTCACTGTAGCTGAACTTGAAACTGGCTGGGACTCCATGTGCCCTGTCCCTCTCTCACACTGGCAATACCTAACTAAGGTCATTGACAATGCAAGAACTTACAGGTCCAAACGTACCCAAAGACCCTTATTTAGCTGCTGGGTGTGGCTCTCTGAGAGTCACTAATCTCTCAAATGGAGGATGCCATGCATTCTAAGAAGAGGGACACAGCAGTGCTATGGCATGGATGGACTCCTCCAGTTTCCATGCCAGGGTGTGTTTATGCTCTGTAATCTCCATTAGATCTTCATGCACCTCCCTTTGGACTTCCAACTTCTGCCACCTGATGGACTATTCCAAAAGCTTGGCATCTCTTTGGGGTCAGCATCTTCCCCCTCTTTCCCATATAGAAGCTTATTTCTCAAGAAGCATGTGGCTTCTTTATTTCTCCTACCAAAATGTTCTCCCTCACAACGACACACAGTAGCAGCAGTGTGTACCATCTACAAGACGCGCTGCAGGAATTCACCAAGGCTCCTTAGACAGCACCTTCCAAACCCACAACCACCTAGAAGGACAAGAGCAGCAGATAGATGGGAACACTACCGCCTGGAAGTTCCCTTGCAAGTCACTCACCATCCTGACTTGGAAATATATCGCCGTTCCTTCACTGTCACTGGGTCAAAATCCTGGAACTCCTTCCCTAATGGCACTGTGGGTTTACCTACACCACATGGACTGCAGCAGTTCAAGAAGGCAGCTCACCACCACCTTCTCAAGGGCAACTTGGGATGGGCAATAGGTGCTGTCCCAGCCAGCGAAGCCCACATCCCGTGAATGAATAATAACAAAAAACACTTGTCTATATTGAAGTTCATTTGCCAATTTCACACCCAGCCTGCAAGTTTATTAATGTCTTCCTCCTTTTTCTTGCAGTCTTTCTATGTATTAACTACAACTCACGATTTGATGTCATCTGCAAATTTTGAAATTGAACGTCAAATTCCCGAATACAAATTGTTTATATTTGTTTATATTTATAATTGTAAATAGTGAACAACAATGGTCCCAAAATCAATGTTTGATTAACAACAATTTACACCTTTAGTCAATTTGTTAATTGCTTTTAATCCCTCTTTAATTTCTGGTTCTCGTCATTTCTCTCATGTTTTGTGTTCTCTTCTTCTGCAATGCAGAAAAGGGCAGACTCTAATGGCATGTGTTCACTCATTGTAGTGTGCATCTGATGAGAGAGATTATTGGGGAGGGGCATGCAATTGTATAAGTATTTTGAAGAAGGTTGAAGGAATAAATAGACTTTGATTGTTGTGAATCCAAAATCAATGTTCTTTTTGTCCCATCTTCCAATCCTCCAAATTCCATCCCTGGATTGTCCCTTTAAACACTTGGCGTTGAGATTGCAGCATGTGGTCCTTATCATGCCTGCTACCACACAATCAATGCCAAAACCCAAATTAAAATGATAGTGATGTGCCTGTGTTAAACTGCCACAGACATGCTTGACTTCCCTTTGGGTTTCCCACATGCTATCAAAGTTTCCTTCTCCCCACGCCACTCCCAACATACATAATGGCAGGTCCTATATTTCAGAGAGCCTGGATTTCAAATTATGTGCACTGTAAATAGAGCCCAATGTAAATCCATGTTTTAAAAATTCCCATGCAGTCAATTAGGCTTCTTGAGAACTTTTAAAGCTTAGAATCAATATTTTTTTAAAGATCTGAGGGAAATGATTTTACAGTCTCATAACACAAAAAGAAAGGGGGCAGAGCTCAGCGTAAGAGTACTTGGATGCTTGAGCACAGGCCTTTTCATATCGAGCTCAATAGAACTGACAGAGTAAATTAGTTGTACCACTGCACATTGTACAACATAAATACCAGTTTCCAATTAGTGCCTGTAGTGTAACAGCCTCCCAAGTGTTCTTAAAAATCAGAGTTGTTCAGAAATCCTTTGCCTCATGAACAAAGCTCAAATGCAAGCACACAAAAGAAAGAAATGTGAAGGCTGAGGGGTGACCTGATAGAGATCTTCAAAGAAAATGTAAGGGTTTCATTAGGTAGCATTAGCCACCTTTGAAAAGCAAATCACTTGTTTCCTGAGGCCACCCCTTAACACTGCTTCCATTCCAAAGTGGTCCGAATACTTGAACTGACCAAGGACAACAGCATCATGATGGCTCCACAGGAATTATTGCATTTATTTTTTTGTGTGGTTGCACATCAGCTGCACATGGACGGAATGGTGCTCCTTGCAATTCTGTCTCCAAGAAAGGAGGGAGACAGAAAGCAGGATAGGGAAATTCTAATATTATGGAGGTTATGGCAGCGGACTTCGAAAATCTTATGTGATCAGGCAGAATCAACATGGCTGTGTGAAAGGGAAATCATGTTTGACTAATTTATCAGAGTTCTTTGAGGAAGTAACAAGCAACATGGATAAATGGAAACCTGGAGATGTGGTATACTTGGATTTCTAAAAGGCATTTAATAAGGTGCCAGTTCAAAGGTTACGACACAAAATAGGAGCTCAGGGCGTAGTTGGTAATATATGAGCATGGATAGAGAATTGGCTGGCTAACAGGAAGCAGACAGTAGAAATAAATGAGTCATTTTTGGATTGGCAAGCAACAACTAGTGGAGTGCCACAGGGATCAAAGCTGGGGCCTTAACTATTTACAATCTATATCAATAACTTGGATGAAGGGACAGAATGTATGGAAGCTAAATTTGGTGATGACCCACAGATAGGAGAATACATTATGAAGCTGACATATGGGGCGGAATTTTCCGAGCCCGCTGGCAGTGGGTGTGATAGGTGGCATGCACGGAAAATATGACGGGACCCACTTCATGATGGTGTGAAGGCAGGTCGCGATCTTCCACTCAGCCCGCCAGTAGCTGGCCGCGTTTCCCGCCATCGGTCGGCGGGTGGCTAATTGTAATACATTAGCATATAATTAAAAGGCCATCCCGCCAGGCACTTGGAACCCCACCGTATTGTCCATCCATGTCGGTGGGAAAGCACACCGACATGTTTCACAACAGCGTGCAGGTGACATGCACTTGGCGGCCTTCACTTGAGGGGAACTGAGGTAAGCGAGCAGCAGCGTTCTCCACAGCTTCCCTGTTGTTTACAGGCCTCAGGGGCGCCTGGGCGGGCAGGGGCACGGGGGAAACTGATTCCTGGCTCCGCAGGCAACTGCTGAGGGGTGGGGGTGTCCGGGGGCAAACGCTGGCCAGCCTCGGAGGCGACTGCTAAGTGGGGGTGGGGGGGCAGAGTGTCAAGTGCTGCCCTGACGCTGCATCCTGTACACAGGTGGGGGGGCAGGGTAAGCGAGGGAAGTGGCCACACATTAGGGACACGTTATAAACTGACCATGCCTCCGCAACTTAGACAGGTCAGGCGCAGCCACAGTGATATGATTGGGGTCAGGCTCCTAGCCTGCCGGCCCGTGCAAGCAACACGGAGGCACCAAAGGGCCACCAAGCGCTCCATACCTTACCCCGCCAACCGGCCCCCATCCCACTGGCACAGATTTCAAGTCCGCCACCACTTCATTGGACCACGGAGCAGTTGGACTGCACACGTTGTACAATCTCCTTGCCAAGGCTGCCCATGAAGCAGTCACTGCTGGAGGTGCTCACAGCCCCTTGCAATCTCAGCATCCTGGTTTGGACCAGCGCCCCCCATGTCGCAGGTTGAGTGGGCAGCCACGCAGCGCACTCATCTCTGGCTATCCGAGGGGTGACCAGCACTCTCCGGGAAGCATTAAGGGGCAGTCACACAGGGCCAGGAAAGGTGCTAAGTACAGCCATAATAACCACATCTCTTTCTCTTTCATGCTGCAGGAGGACCATGTCAGGATCATGGATACTGGTGACCTAGTTGTATGCCTGATGGCCTACAGAGACCATAGAAGGCGGAGGAAAGAGCGACTGAGGCTCCTGGCTGCACAAAGGCAGGAGCAGTAACCTCAGGAAGAAGGGGCAGCAGGGGCTTCTGCACACGCTGCCCAGGAGTGACAATGAGCCGTGGCTGGTCTGCGCCTAGTGACACCTAGGGTTTATAAGCACCGCCTGTCATTCCTGCAGATGACTGAGCACCAGTGTCGCCGATGACTGTGCATGTTTAGGGACCGTGGCTCACATCTGCCACTTACTGCAGGACATGATGCCAAGGGGGCATGGAGGGCATCCACTGCCAGTGACTGTGAAAGTGACCGTGGTGCTCAATTTCTATGCCAGTGGCTCCTTTCAGGGCTCCACAGGTGACCTCTGTGGGATTTCATAATCCGCCATCCATGAGGTCACAGATACCATCTTCTCCATGGCACACAACTTTGTGCATTTCGCCCAGGACCGGGACAGCCAGGATGCAAAGGCAATTGGATTCGCCACGATCTCAGGATTCCTACAGGTGCAGGGTGCGATCATGTGGCGCTCAGGTCTCCGTCGCTACACACGGTGGACTTGATCAACTGCAAAGGCTTCCACTCACTGAATGTGTAGCTGGTATGCGACCACCAGAAATGCATCCTGCAGACATGCGCACGGTTTCCAGGGAGTATGCATGACGCCTACATCCTGAGCCGCTCGCAGATCCCTGACATCTTCCAGGGTCCACAGAGGCTGCAAGGTTGGCTCCTTGGGGACAAGGGCTACGTACAGAGGATGTGGCTGATGACACCCATGCAACGGCCTCAGACTGCAGCAGAGCGACGGTATAATGAGGCTCATGCAGCAGCTCGTAACTTTGTGGAGCAGACCATCAGGATGCTGAAAATGCGGTTCCGGTGCCTGAACTGGTCTGGTAGAGCCCCGCAATACAGTCCACAGAGGTGACACACATCGTTGTCACCTGCTGCGCCCTTTACATCCTGGTGCTGCAATGGGGTGAGGAGCTGGCTAAGAAGGAGATGGAGGAGCTGCACATCTCCTCTGATGAGGAGGACGCTGATGGGGAGGAGGGTGAGGAGGGTCTTGGTGGTGACGATGACAGAGATGAGGCCCTCGCACTGGCTAGATGAGGTAGGCACACTCAGGAGGCCCTCATAGCTGCTAGATTTATGGAGGGTGATGACAACATGCAGTGAGGTGTCCCCATAGATCCTCACATCGCCATTGTGAACATTTGACTCCAGTCTGGCTTATGGCAGCACCAATACCCTCTGTGAAAATGCTCCTTCCATAGGGATGCAGTGGAGGCCCTAATAGTCGCTCAGTCGCAGGAGAATGATGACAACATTCAGTGACGACACTCCATAGATCTTCACATAGCCTCTGAGAATGTCTGACTCCTGTCTGGCCGAGGGTAGCTCGCTTGCGCTCCATGATCAGGGCCATCTCAGAGACGCAGACATGAAACTTTAGATGCATCTGATGCTGTGTCCGCCTTCAGGAGCTGATGCACAGCATCACTGGTCGTAGATGCTAGTGTGATGGGGGCCACCCCCACCTTAAAGCAGCTGAGAACAAACAGAGAGAATGTGAGAACTCTGTGGCACCTGCCCACTACACTCTGGCAACGATGACCATCACTGTCAAGGTACAGGCATCAGTAATGTTTCCAGGGAGTACACTCTATACCATCACTGTGGTCTGGAGGCTGCACAGAGCACAAGGAAGAGGCCCTGGGCTGAGACACCAGCCTTTTATCTTGTGCAGAAAGGTTTCACACCTGAGTGACAAGAACACTGCTCATCAGAACAAGGAGCCATAGGCAGGGGGACATTCTTGGGAGTTTATTGACAATCGTGAACAGTATGTACAAGTGATCAATACCCGTGCTCAGGCTGTGCAACTAATTTTCCTTAACTCCTTAATTCTCCTTATTTTGTCCCTCATTTTGTTAATTTAGTTTATTTGGTTGACTCCGAAAGAGTTAATTCTCCTTAACTTCCCAACCCTGCCGCTACATCTTGGTGCGCCTCAGACATTCACAGCGGAGGTGGAGGCAGCCTGCTGACTGTGATGCCCTGTCTGTGATGACTTTGGTGAGTGTCCTCTGGAGGGCTGAGACTTGGAGGGTCCTGGCCTGCTTTCAGGGTCCTGCTGTGTGGCAGTGGCGCCCACCTCAGCCTGTGAAGCTGGACCTACGGAAGTCACAGGAAGAGGGGAGTCAGATGGGCTGGTCACCTGGGTGGATGGCCCCGAGCAGGGGGTGGGGGGGGGGGGGGGGGGTGTTGCAGATACACCTGCTGATCCTCCTACCTACGGGTACCCGAGGGCCCCTCCGTGAGTGGAAGGGGTAGCTAGAGTGAGATCAAGCTGCCCAACACCCCTTTTGCGTACACACTGTTGGAGGCCAACTATGGCATCAGCGATGGAGTTAAGCCCATGCAGCAGTGCAGGAGTGATGTCCTGGGCCAAGGTGTCCATGGCGGCCACCATCCTGCCAGTGTTAACCTTGGTGCATTACAATGCCGGTGCTCTCACCTCAGCCTGAAGACAGACGGACTCCTCCATCATGCCTTGCAATCTGAAGAGTGCAGTGGACATCCCTTCCTGATGTTCCCGAGCTTGCCTTTGCAGCTCCAGCAACTGTGACATGACCGAGTCCAGGAGCTCATGATCTGACCTGGACTCAGCAATGTTCTGGCCTCCAGCAGTTCTCTGAATGCCGGGGACCTGGGAAGTCCCTGCCTCCGCTTGCTTTGGATCAGACAGTGCGATGTGCTCACCAGATTGTGATCCTGAGGCTACTCTAAAGCTAGGTCCCACCAAAGTGTGTGTCTCTGCGCTGGTGGAGGGTGTGGGTGAGCGATGTGACAGGACTTCAAGAAGGGTGTCTTCAGATTCCTCTTCAGAGGTTTCTTCAGAGCTTGCTTGGAGGCCCTGAGTCATGGACTCCATCGGCTGCTTCCAGATGTGCCTGCGAAAGCAAGGAGAGATAATTAGTGAATGGCAGTGGCCTCTGAAACAGGACACATTACTCGCAGCATGGTTGTCTGATCAATGTTGCACTGCTGGATCCTCACTTGGTAGAGCATTGCCGACCTCACCATCAGCACAGGACTGGTCCAGATCCTTGCCGGCCAGCTGGATGACTCTGTTTTCAAATTCTGTCAGAACTTTGAATCCCGGCATCCATCCACCCGTGCGCTACCTTTCCCTCCTGTTGTGAGCCAGTTTGTCCTGCATGGATAGAGATGGGGAGAGTGTATCAGGACGCCTGCTGGGCCAGATAATAAGTATGCCTGGCCTGTGTGGGTGGTGAGTGGTCCCATGGATGGGATGAGGGCAATGACGGTGATTGTGAAAGAGTGAATGGTGATGTCCTTTGCACTGGCAGTGAGTAAGAGCCCTGTGGATATGTAATGGGTTTGTGAGTGGGTGAGTTGGGAGTGATGAAAAGAGTGATTTACCCTGGCCGAACAGAGATCATTCATCATTTTGCGACACTGGGTGGCTGGCCTCCTCTGCAGAGCATTCGTGATGACCTCTGCTGCCACTGCCTCCCAAGCTGGGTTGGTGACTTGCAACCTATCCTGCAGCCAGAGCGGGGGTTCAGCACATCCCGGCGGGCCTCCATGGCATCCAGCAGTTGCTTGAGTTACCCGTTGTTGAAGCGGGGGGCCGCAGTCAGTCTTTTTGCCTTTGCTGGCCATGTGTTCCAGGCAGAGGTGGTGAGCTGGTGGCGATGAGTGCGGCCGGCATGATGCAACAGCGGGATGATGGCGAACGGACAAATGAGAGCCCGCCCACCATGGAAATGGCATGTTTCGCAGGGGTGAATAAATAATGAAGTGGGCTCGGGAAGATACCGCATGAAAACCCATTATTTTCATCTGCAGGTGGGGCTCCATTTTACCCACCCACTACAGCACTTCACGCAATTCTGGGGAAATTCAGCCCAAGGATTCGACATTGGGATATAGATGGGTTAAGCGAGTGGGCAAAAAAATTGGCAGATGGAGTAGAATGTAGGAATTGTGAACTTGTCCACTTTGGCAGGAAGAATAGAAAAACAACATATTATTTAAATGGAGAGAGATTGCAGAACTCTGCGTTGGGATCTGGCTGTTCTGATACATGAATCACAAAAGTTAGTATGCAGGTACAGCGAGTGATTAGGGAGGCAAATGGAATGTTGGTTTTTGCAAGAGGAATGAAATGTAAAAGTAGGGACTTTCTGCTACAGTTGTACAGAGCATTTCTAAGACCAATCTGGAGTACCGAGCACAGTTTTGGTCTCCTTACTTAAGAAAGGATATAATTGCATTAGAAGCAGTTCACAGAATGTTCACGCAAAAGATTCCTGGGTTAACGAGTCTATTTTATGCGGAACGGTTGGACAGGTAGGGCCTGTATCCCTTGGAGTTTAGAAGAATGAGAGATGATCTTATTAAAACATATAAGATCCTGACGGATGCCAAAAGGATGTTTCCCCTTATGGGAGAGGCTAGAACTAGGGGACACAATTTTAAAAGTAAGGGTCCCCCCCACCCCATGTAGTATGGAGATGAGGAGATTTTCTTTTCTCTCAGAGGGTCTTTAGTCTGTGGAATTCGTTCCCAGAGAGCAGTGAAGTCAGGGTCATTGAATATTTTTAAAGCTGAGTTAAATTCTTGATTGACAAGGGAGTCAAAGGTTGTAGGGGGTGGATGGGAAAGTAGAGTTGAGGACACGATCAGATCAGCTGTGATGTTATCAAATGGAGCAGGTTTGAGGGGCTGAATAGCCTACTCCTGCACTTAGTTCACATTTTCATATGTTCATAATTCAGGAATGTCCCTGGTTGATCTTGGGAGTGTGGATTGGCAAGTGTGTGCAGTCAATGATGTTTTGAATCTGTGGGAAGCCAGCCAGGAACATAAACACGAACACTAGCCCATTCTGACTACCAACATCACATGCAAATTTGATGTAATTACTAACCCTGGGAAACAACCCATCACTAACCTGTCTTTGTGCACCAACTGGTAGATCCTGGATATATCTCCATGTTATATTGCTTCTGTCAGATTGCTTCGCTCGCGAGCACTGTAGCATGCCTATCTATTGTTGGATGAGTTGGAAAACAATATGCTGCAGACGCAGAGATCAATACAAGATGAAGCACATGCTGTTCGTTTACACAAGTATCAGAGCACTAACACAATGTGTGCTTCTCCAACTAGACCCTATTCTAAACTACTGATTAACATTGCAGTCTGTGCTATACAACAATTGGGTAATACAGTCTCATGGTCAATCTGCT
This sequence comes from Cetorhinus maximus, assembly GCF_964194155.1. NCBI lineage: Eukaryota > Metazoa > Chordata > Chondrichthyes > Lamniformes > Cetorhinidae > Cetorhinus > Cetorhinus maximus. Next base: position 123,399,229 of record NC_135879.1, on the reverse strand, counting down.
CATCTTCTCTTAAAGGTATCTGGCACCTCAGATTACCACATCCCTCCCCCTTTACTCAAAAATACAATTTACAATCTTTGTAAAAATATCAACTATTTACATAAAGAAACTTTTTACAAATTCAGTCTCTCTGGCGGCTTCTTCAAACATGTCGAACATCGTAGTTCTATGACTTTGGATGGTTTATCCAAGACCTCCCTCTCAGGAGTCATCTGCTCACTAAGGTCTCCATTAGGAACCTGTAAGTTTGTCTCTTCGACTCTCTCAGGCTCAATGGATCATACAGGTACTTCCAAATCATGGGGAGAACCTTCTACATGTGGTGTAGACTCCCACGGGAATGCTTTCACCCTCTTTCGGGCCCAATCGCATGCACTCCTCCTGCCCCTCCTCTCCGAGTTCAACAATATGAAGGGCAACTGTCAGGAAGGTTCTCAGAACCAGGATGTTGGGCAAGGCTAAATACAACACGGTATGATCAGCTTCCTGTTGTGTAAAAAAAAATTTGAGGCCTTGTTATTAATTCCTCTTTTTCTTCCTACGTGTCTTCTTTTAATGGGGTTTCTTCTTGGCAGCGCTGACTTTAATCTCGGCCTTCTTTTCAATTTCCCTATTGGCCAGACTAGGCTCAGGTATAAGCTCAACTTGAGTGAACTCAGTGGTTTAATCTTCCAACATTTCCTCAACAATCCGCTCCTTTGAAAACTCAAGGGTCTCTATTTTTAAAGTTTCTTGGCTTTCACAGAGCTGGTTCTTCAGCTCTTCTATTTCTTTTTTATATTTGTTGGTTGTTTCCTAGAGAATTAAGCATTGTTGCGTTTTCATGGTTAATTTATTCTTCATCTCAGCCAGAGATATGCTGAATTCTTTCTGTTCTCCTTTATACCTTTTTAATGGTACAAATTGGGATTTAAGGGAATCTTGGAATATGCAAAAGTCCTTCAGCAGGTTTTCTTTTCCTTTTTGGAGGTTATTGACTTCAACTCAAACCCTGTCCTGAAGCATCACCTCTACGAGTTCTTTTTGTTGAGTCTTTACATACTCCTTTTTTTAAACAGTAACATTTCCTGCTTCTGATTGAGATCTCAGTAGTCTCTCATGATTAATCTCTCTTAACCTGTTTCTTCCGAGGAGACTCGGTCCTCTGCCTGCTTTCACTATTAGGGATAGGTTAACAGACTGATTCCCAGACTGTACTGAAACCTTGCATACATCTCTTACTCATATGTCTTCACCAGTATATGTCTTTAATTTACTTACAATCGACCTGCAAGGCACGGCTGATTTACTTCAGTGGAATGTTCACGGCTTTCCCTGGAGTCGTCAACTGGTCGTGTTTTGCCTCGTTGACAGTTGTTACGTTCCTTCTTTCGAGTCGCTTCATTCATGAACACAGTTGCACACGTATCTACCAGTGGGTGAGTTGGCAAACAATACACTGCAGACGCAGAGACCAATATAAGATGAAGCACATGCCTTTTATTTACACAAGTAACAGAGCACTAACACAATGTGTGCTTCTCCAACCATGCCCTATTCTAAACTACTGATTCACATTGTAGCCCACACTACACAACAATTGGTTAATACAGTCACATGGTCAATCTGCTCACATTCTCTTAAAGGTGTATTGCACCTCAGATTACCAGACTCCAGCAAAGCCCTGGTAGGATCCAGAAGCAAAAGATTTGAGGATGGTGGTCATTTTGACAGCCACTAGTACATAGGGACATAGAAACAGGAGTAGGCCAATTAGTCCTTCATGCCTGTTCTGCCATTCGGTGAAATCATGGCTGATCTGTGACCTAACTCCATATACCAACCTAGCCCCAGACCCTTTAACACCTTCGATTAATAGGAACCTATCAATCGTAGCTTTAAAATTAACAATTGATCCAGCATCGATTGCTTTTGTGGAAGAGAGTTCCAAACTCCTACCACACTTCGAGATAGGTCTTTCCTAACTTCACCCCTGAAAGCTCTGACTCTAATTTTTAAGCTATGTCCCATTATCCCAGGTTCCCCATCCAGACAAAATAGTTTCTCACTGTTTACCCTAGCATTTCCCCTTAACATCCTGAAAAATTTGATTGAATCACTACTTAATGTTCTAAATTCCAAGGAATATATTCCTAGTTTGTGCACTGTAATTTCTCCTTGTAATTTAACCCGTGGAGTCCATGTATCATTCTAACTAATCTATGATGCATTCCCTCCAAGATGACCACCCTTCTTCCTATGGTTTGGTGCCCAGAACTGGACACAATACTCTAGGCGTAGTCTAACTCGGGCTCATTTAGCTGCAGCACGACTTCTAACACCTTGTTCTAATCCTCTAATTATAAAGATCAGCTTTCCATTAGCCTTTTTGATTATTTTTTGTACTGGCTCATGATAGTTAAATGATTAATCTACATATACACCTAAGTATCCTTGGACCTCCATTGCTTCTAGCTTTTCATTATTTAGAAAGTACACTGATCTGACCTTTTCAGGTCCGACCGAAATGGTACCACATGGCTATCAGATCAAGCAGGGTGCAGGGCTTCTTCTAGGAAACTGAAGTTGTTTGATTTTCTGAACAGGTCAAGGAAGCTCAGCTTCTTCCAGTTGACCCTGTTTGCTTGTTCTGTCTCCTGCGAGCTGCAATTCTCTGCTGCCCAGCTGCAGATCAGTTAACAGCAAGATTTTGCTGTTGTTGATGGTCATCTTGTTCCTCTTATGAGGTCCAATCTAAGGTAGCCTAGTTACCCTCCATCCTAATGTGATTCCAAAGTGTAGCAAGTAAAATCTTGATGAAAGTATTGTGAAAAACACTTTTCCACTGACAGGTAAGAAAGAACTGATGAATTGCCATTCTCTAATCACCTTGTTTCAATGGCAGCTTTTGGAAAGCCCAAGAAACCCTTGGCTGTGCAGTTCAGATTGAACGTTGGCTGGAATTTTGCTGCATTCAACCAAATTAGAATATTTAGATCATTAACCTGTTTCTCTGAAGATGTTTACACGTAACCAGCCCATTGCACCTGAGTTAAAGCCAGAAGTTAGCCCATTGGGACGGGCTTCCTAAAGCAATCACATTTTTAGTATATTTAACTTCCCACCCTCACCTCAACCCATGCACTGTTCAACATTAATGTTCTTCACACTGGGGGAAAATTTCCTTGTTTCCCTTGGGCGAGTAGTAGTCTCAGACTAGCTCTCAGTTGACATGAATGGACAATTAAAAAAAAAACTACCTGTAACTCAATTAATAATAAATTGTTAATTTTATGCTGAGGTCACAAGAATAGCTGGTATGTGAAACACAAACATCATATTAGTGCAGTGGGAATTTTCACAGGATGGGATCAGTATAAATTGTTTGGTAAAAAATGTTTTATTTACTCCCCATGTACTCACTGAGGGTGAGTCAGGCCACTTACTATACACTAGAAGTGTTCCACCCATCATATGGTGAAGACAGAAGAAAGGCATCCAGGGTCCATATCTGGAAAAGGCATGAAGCTCTTTGCATATACAAGTAAGGGGTTATAAGTCTGTTTTAAGTTCATAATACATAATTGGGCTACCATCAAAAAGATATACAAGGGAGTCCCCTCTGGTCCCACTGTTATGCCACAGGCCATTGTTGACCCCTCGCATTCACTCTTCTTGTCACACCTTCCTTCCAATTTCTTCCCCTTTGCCTGATCACCACCCTTCCTCCCAGTTACTGCCTCCCTCCCCCAGGTCTCACTCAAGGCCTGTTGCCAGTGTTACAGTGGCTTTAAATTGAAATCGTCTTCACTGGTGAACTTCCTGGGGATTCCAGCTGCTGCCTGCAGCTCAGCAGTCTCTTGTAAACAGTGCCTGATTCAAGGAGGCAGAATGCCATTACTGCCATAAGTGAGGCCATATAGGAAGGCAGTGCAGAGGGAAGTAAAAACAGCATGTAAAGCAGCAAACCAACATGATTGAATTGAAAAATACAGCAGAACCTGAAGCTGCCAATATCGACATCTATTCTCTGTATAACGTCACCGCTATAAAAACTGAATCTATCGCAAGTCAATGGGAAGCCACGAATAATGGAGGTAGATACGGGAGCCTCAACCAAATGGTGAGAGAGCACACATTTAAATACCTAAATGAAGGTACCCAGCTACAAAATCTGGAGTGGGCAACCGCTAAATTGAAGACATAGACTGGATAATCCATACAGGTAAAGGGCATTGTCACAGGACATGTGTCACATAGGCAACAGACAGCCCAATTTCCAGTGATAATAGTGACAAGAGAAGGACCTGGTCTTCTGGGCTGACACTGGTTACAGAAAATCAAGCTTGACTGGTCTGAAATATTTCACCTGAAAACAGGAGGAGTTCCTGAACTGCTACAAAAGTGTATTTCAGGATGAGTTAGAGGAGTTAAAAGGCTTGCAAGCAAAAATATATGTGGATCCTCAGGCAACACCACATTTCTTTAAGGCCGGACTTGTGCCTTATGTGTTAAAGCATAAGAAGATGGATGCAGACTGCGCCAGTTTGAAAAGCTGGACATCATTCAATCTGTCCAATTCTCGGAATGGTCAGCACCCATATTTCCAGTGGTTAAGCCTGACCAAACCATACGCATTTTAAATTGACTGTAAACAAGGTAGCCAAACTAGATTAGTACCCCATTCCAAGAATAGACGAATTATATGCAAAACTAGCTGGTGGCAAATCCTGTACAAAATTGGATATGAGCCATGCTTACCAATAATTAGAGCTGGACAGCACGTCTTGAGGATACGTGACTATCAACACACAAAAGGGCCTTTATCAGTATACTCGCCTACGCTTTGGAGTATCATCTGCATGCACAATCTTAAAAAGGGCAACGGAGAGTCTTTTCCAAGTACTTCCTCAAGTGGTAGTATATTTAGTTGATATTCTGATCAACTGAGGCCAAATATTTGGACAACCAAGAGGAGGTGCTAAGAAGATTCATGGAAGCCGGTGTACGATTAAGGAAAGAAAAATGTACATTCCAAGTGCTATAACTTACTTACCTGGGTCACAAGGTGGATGCCATGGGTTTGTATCTGGAATAAGTGAAAGTTTTGGCAATAAACATGCACCCTCACTGTCCAATGTAACCAAACTCAAGTCTTTCCTGGGTATCATCAGAGGGAGTACAGCTGCATTAAGTTTCAAGGGAGTAAGGCAAGGCTGGATGGCCCCTACTTTAATGCCAGGAGTATTACAGGTAAGACGGATGAGTTAAGGGTGAGGACTGACACGTGGAATTGTGATATAGTAGCCATCACTGAGATGTGGTTGAGGAAAGGGCAGGATTGGCAGCTCAACATTCCGGGATACAGAATCTTCAGGCGAGACAGGGGAGGGGGTAAAAGAGGAGGAGGCATTGCATTAATAGTTAAGGAGTCAGTTACTGCAGTAAGGAGAGATGATATCTTGGAGGGGGCATCAAATGAAGCTTTGTGGGTAGAGCTTAGAAATAAAAAAGGGGCAGTCACATTATTAGGTGTTTATTATAGACCCCCAGATAGTCAGCAGGAAATTGAGGAGAAAATATGTGCACAATTTGTAGAGGTGTGTAAATGATAATAACAATAGAGTAATTGTATTAGGTGATTTCAACTTTCCCAACATTAATTGGGATAGACATAGCATTAAGGGCTCGAATGGAGTGGATTTCTTGAAATGTGGACAGGAGAACTTTTTAGGTCAATATGTAAAGGGTCCAACAAGGCACGGCGCAGTGCTGGACCTAATTCTGGGGAATGAAGCCGGACAGGTGGCTGAGGTGGTGGTGGGTGAGCATTTTAGCGATAGCGAACACAACATGGTACAGTTTAAGTTTATTATGGACAAAGAAATCGACAAGTTGCAAAAAAATGTTTTGGATTTGGGGAAAGTGGATTTTAGTAAAATAAGGCAGGATCTGGCCAAGGTAGACTGGGAACAGTTACTTGTGGGGAAATGTACAGAGGAACAGAGGTGGTGTTCAAAAAGGAAATGGGGAGGGTACAGGCTCAACATGTTCCCTCTAGGGTGATAGGAAGGAGTAACAAGTCCAGAGAAGCATGGATGACCAGAGGTATTCAGGTTACGATGAGAAGGAAATGAGTGGCTTTTAGCAGGTACAAGGGAAGCAAATCAGCAGACACATCAGTGGAGTTCAGAAAGTGCAGGGCAGAGCTTAAGAAAGCAATTAGGAGAGCAAAGAGGGGATATGAGAAAGCTCTGGCTGGTAAACGTAGGGAAAATCCCAAGTTATTCTGTAAGTATATTAATGGGAAGAGAATAACCAGGGAAAGAGTAGGGCCCATAAGGGACCAAGGGGGCAATCTATGGGTGGAGCCAGAGGACATCGCTAGAGTGTTGAATGAATACTTCACACCCATCTTCACCCAAGAGAATGAGGATGAAGGTATCGAACTCGGGGGGGAGAGACTACGAGGTTCTTAAGCAAATTGATATAGGGATTGGTATTGGAGGTGTTGGCAGGCTTAAAAGTGGACAAATCTCCAGGTCCAGATGATTTGTGTCCCAGACAAAGGGGGAGATCGCAGGGACTCTAATCCAAATTTTTAATTCCTCTCTGGCCATGGGGGAGGTTCCTGAGGACTGGAGAACAGCTCATGTGGTTCCACTATTTAAGAAGGGTTGTAGAGATAAGCCAGGGAACTACAGGTCAGTGAGTGTCACATCAGTGGTAGGGAAACAATTGGAGAAAGTTCTGAAGGAGAGTATCTCTCTCCACTTGGAGAGGCAAGGTTTGATCAGCAATAGTCAGCATGGCTTTGTCAGAGGGAGATCATGCCTAACAAATTTGATTTAATTTTTTGAGGAGGTGACCAGATGTGTAGATGAGGGTAGTGTAGTTGATGTAGTTTATATGGATTTTAGCAAAGCCTTTGACAAGGTCCCACAAGGGAGACTTACAAAGAAGGCAAAAATACATGGGATACAAGGTAATTTGATAAGGTGGATTCAAAATTAGCTTAGTCGTAGGAGACAGAGGGTGATGACAGAAGGATGCTTTAGTGACTAGAAGCCAGTGTCCAGTGGCGTACCACAGGGATCTGTGCTGGGTCCCCTATTATTTGTCATTTATATAAACAACATAGATGACAATGTGGGGGTAGGATTAGTAAGTTTGTGGATGACACAAAGATTGGCCAGGTGGTTAACAGTGAGGGTTGAGTGTCTTGGGCTACAGGAAGATATAGACGGGATGGTAAAATGGGCAGATAAGTGGCAGATGGAATTTAATCCTGAAAAGTGTGAGGTGATACACTTTGGAAGGAGTAATTTGACAAGGAAGTATTCAATGAACGGCATGACACTAGGAAGTTCTGAGGAACAAAGGGACCTTGGCGTGTGTGTCCATAGATCTCTGAAGGCAGAGGGGTGGGGTGGTGAAAAAGGCATATGGGACACTTGCCTTTATCAATCGAGGCATAGATTACAAAAGTAGGGAGGTCATGTTGGAGTTGTATAGAACTTTAGTGAGGCCACAGCTGGAATACTGTGTGCAGTTCTGGTCGCCACATTATAGGAAGGATGTGATTGCACTGGAGGGGATGCAGAGGAGGTTCACCAGGATGTTGCTTGGGATGCAACATTTAAGTTATGAAGAGAGGTTGGATAGACTTGGGTTGTTTTTGTTGGAGCAGAGAAGAGTGAGGGGCGACCTGATCGAGGTACAATATTATGAGGGGCATGGACAGGACGGATAGGGTGCAGCTGTTCCCCTTAGTTGAAGGGTCAGTCACAAGGGGGCACAAGTTCAAAGTGAGGGGCAAGAGGTTTAGGGGGGATGTGAGGAAAAACTTTTTTACCCAGAGGGTGATGACGGTCTGGAATGCACTGCCTGGGAGGGTGGTGGAGGTGGGTTGTCTCAACACCTCTTTCTCCTTTTGTCTATGACATCTTTTGGCAATCTCCACCTATCACTGGCCCTCTATCCAGCTCTACCTGTCCCACCCCCCTTAAATCAGCTTATATTTCACCTCTTTTCTATTTTTCCTTCATTCAGATGAAGTGTCATTCGGACTCGAAACGTTAACTGTATCCTTCTCCGCAGATGCTGTCAGACCTGCTGAGTTTTTCCAGGGATTTTTGTTTTTGTTCCTTTAAAAAGTACCTGGATGAACACTTGGCACGTCATAACATTCAAGGCTATGGGCCAAGTGCTGGTAAATGGGATTAGGAAGGTAGGTCAGGTGTTTCTCACGTGTCGGTACAGACTCGATGGGCCGAAGGGCCTCTTCTGCACTGTGATTCTGTGATTCTGTGATGATCAACTATTGTAGCCGCTTCTTGCCAAGCTTATCAACAGTGTTAGTACCATTACACTTGTTGTTAAAAAAGAATCACCACTGGCCTTGGAATTCGCAACAGGAAGAAGCTTTTGTGAAAGTAAAGAAACTGTTGCATTTGTCGTGTTTATTGGTACACTATGACCCATCGACAAAATTGGTACTAACATGTGATATTTCTTCTTATGGTGTAGGAGCCATGTTATCACAGAGAATGGAAGATGGATCAGAAAGGCCAATTGGTTATGTCTCGAGAACCCTCTCCACAACCGAGAAGTGTTATTCCCAGCTAGAAAAGGGAGGTTTATCGAAGGCACTCAGAGTGAGTGCGACCGGCACTGGCATGGACGACATTTCATCATTGTGTCAGACCATAAACCATTCAGTGAGGATCAGGCCATTCTGCCAATAGCATCAGCCAGAATACAACATTGGGCTTTGATATTATCTGCACATGAATATACCTTTAAACAGATCTGGCTTACACATTGCAAATGCGGACGCATTCAGTCGTCTCCCGTTACCAGATAGCATTGTACACACTCCAGTGCCACAAGAAGTTGTGCTCGTACTGAATTTTTTGGATCCTTTGCCTGTGTGTGTGAAGCAAATTAGAAATTGGATGAACAGAGATCCAATTTTATCGAAAGTCAGGGGCCTTGTTTTGCACGAGTGGTCAAATTCACCAGTGTCTGAAGAGATGAGACCATTCCATGCCCGAAAAACAGGGTTAAGTTGTCAAGATGGAATTTTGTTGTAGGGATCAAGAGTTGTCATCTCTTCGCAAGGAAGAGAACCACTCTTGACAGAGCTTCACGGTGCACATCCAGGCATATCAAAGATGAAAATGCTTGCGCGAAGCTATGTCTAGTGGCTAGGCATTGACATTGATATGGAAAACATGGTCAAGCACTGTCTCCATTGTCAGCAACAACAGAAGTTGCCTGTTTCAGCTCCACTGCATCTGTGGGAGTGGCCTGGTCGACCCTGGGTTAGACTACATATTGATTATGTAGGAGCATTCTTAGGTACCATGTGTTTGTTGATCGTGAATGCACATTCTAAATGGATGGATGTTTACAAAGTCAAATCACCAACATTGAGCGCAACTATCAAGAAGCTGCGTCATTGTTTTAGCACACATGGCCTACCAGAAATCGTCGTTTCTGATAACGGTACAGCCTTTACCAGTACAGTGTTTATCATCCTTCATCAAATGGTTTAGCTGAGAGCTGTGCAAACTTTCAAATCTGGAATGAAGAGGTTATCAGAAGTTACTCCAGAAACTTGACGTTCCTGCCTTTTTTGCCAGTTATCGTACAATGCATCATTCGACTACAGGTTTAACACCATCTGAATTGTTGATGAAATGCCGCCTATGTGCAAGGTTAAGTTTGGTGTTTGCAAACTTTGAGGGGAAGGTAGAGAGGATTTAGAGCAATCAAAAATTGCATCACAATATTCATAGCAAAACTTGCACATTCACTTTAGGAGACACAGTTTTCGTGCAGAATTTCGGAAGGGGAACTTGTTGGCTTCCTGGAACTACTGTCTCAGAGACTGGCCCCTTATCCTTCCAGGTGGAAGTGGAAGACTGAATCGTTTGAAAACATGGACCATATTCGTGATAGAGGGACACTCCAACAACTAACTATTGCGCCTGTGAGTAACGTCGAACCACCAATCCCTGAGGTGACAGATTGACCTACAACAGACATGCCCGATGTCTCTGTAGAGTTGCCTAACCCAGAATTGCCACTGTCGAAGGATGTATCATGCGCTGTAGTTCCTGATCATTTTTAAAAATTCATTCATGGGATATGGGGTTCGCTGGCTGGGCCAGCATTTATTGCCCATCCCTAGTTGCCCTTGAGAAGGTGGTGGTAAACTGCCGTCTTGAACCGCTGAAGTTCATGTGGTGTAGGTATACCCATAGTGCTGTTAGGAAGGGAGTTCCAGGATTTTGACCCAGCGACAGTGAAGGAACGGCAATATATTTCCAAGTCAAGATAATGAGTGACTTGGAGGGGAACTTCCAGGTGGTGGTGTTCACATCTATCTGCTGCCCTTGTCCTTCTAGTTGGTAGTGTTCATGGGTGTAGAAGATGCTGTCAAAGGAGCCTTGGTAAATTCCTGCAATGCATCTTGTAGATGGTACGCACTGCTGCTACTGTGCGTCGTTAGTGGAAAGAGTGAATGTTTGTTGATGTGGTGCCAATCAAGTGGGCTGCTCTGTCCTGGATGGTGTCAAGCTTTTGAGTGTTGTGGGAGCTGCACTCATCCAGGCAAGTGGGGAATATTCCGTCACACTCCTGACTTGTGCCTTGTAGATGATGGACAGGCTTTGGGGAGTCAGGAGGTGAGCTACTCATCACAGGATTCCTAGCCTCTGACCTGCTCTTGTAGCCACAGTATTTATATGGCTAGTCCAGTTCAGTTTCTGGTCAATGGTAACCCCCAGGATGTTGATAGTGGGGAATTCAGTGATGGTGATGCCATTGAACATCAAGGGGCGATGGTTGGATTCTCTCTTGTTGGAGATGGTCATTGCCTGACACTTGCGTGGCGCGAATGTTACTTGTCACTTGTCAGATATTGTCCTGGTCTTGCTGCATTTGGACATAGACTGCTTCAGTATCCGAGGAGTCGCAAAAGGTGCTGAACATCGTGTAATCATCAGCAAACATCCCCACTTCTGACCTTTTGATGGAAGGAAGGTCATTGATGAAGCAGCTGAAGATTTTTGAGCCTAGGACACGACCTTGAGAAGCCCCTGCAGTGATGTCCTGGAGCTGAGATGACTGACCTCCAACAACCACTACCATCTTCCTTTGTGCTAGGTATGACTCCAACCAGTGGAGAGATTTCCCCCTGATTCCCATTGACTCCAGTTTTGCTAGGACTCCTTGATGCCACACTCAGTCAAATGCTGCCTTGATGTCAAGGGCAGTCTCTCTCATTTCACCTCGGGAGTTCAGCTCTTTTGTCCATGTTTGAACCAAGGCTGTAATGAAGTCAGGAGCTGAGTGGCTCTGGCTGAACCCAAACTGGACGCCAGTGAGCAGGTGATTGCTAAGTAAGGGCCGCTTGATAGCACTGCTGATAACCCCTTCCATTACTTTACTGATGATCGAGAGTAGACTGGTGGGGCGGTAATTGGCCAGGTTGTATTTGTTCTGCTTTTTGTGTACAGGACATAGCTGGGCAATTTTCTACATAGCCGGGTAGGTGCCAGTGTTGTAGCTGTACTGGAACAGCTTGGCTAGGGGTGTGACAAGTTCTGGAGTACAAGTCTTCAGTACTATTGCCGGAAAATTGTCAGGGTCCATAGCCTTTGCAGTATCCAGTGCCTTCGGCCGTTTCTTGATATCACGTGGAGTGAATCAAATTGGCTGAAGTCTGGCATCTGTGACGCTGGGGACCTCTTGAGGAGTCTAGATGGATCATCCACTCGGCAGTCCTGGCTGAAGATTGTCGCAAATGCACTTTTGCACTGCTGTGCTGGGCTCCTCCATCCTTGAGGATGGGGATATTTGTGGAGCCTCCTCCTCCAATGAGTGGTTTAATTGTCTATCGCCATTCACGACTGGGTGTGGCAGGACTACGGAGCTTAGATCTGATCAGTTAGTTGTGGGATCGCTTAGCTCGGTCTATCACTTGCTGCTTATGCTGTTTGGCACGTAGGTTTTCCTATTTTATAGCTTCACCAAGTTCACACCTCATTTTTAGGTATACCTGGTGCTGCTCCTGGCATGCCCTCTTGCACTCTTCATTGAACCAGGGTTGATCCCCTGGCTTGATGGTAATGGTAGAGTGGGGGATATGCTGGGTAATGAGGTTACAGATTGTGTTCGAATACAATTCTGTTGCTGCTGATGGCCCACAGCGCCTCATGGATGCCCCACCTTGAGTTGCTAGATCTGTTCAAAATCTATCCCATTTAGCACGGTGGCAGTGCCACACAACACGATGGAGGGTATCCTCAATGTGAAGGTGGGACTTCGTCTCCACAATGACTGTGCGGTGGTCACATCTACCGATACTGTCATGGCAGATGCGTCTACGGCAGGCAGTTTGGTGAGGATGAGGTCAAGTATGTTTTTCCCTCTTGTTGGTTCCCTCACCACCTGCCGCAGACTCAGTCTAGCAGCTATGTCCCTTAGTACTCAGCCAGCTCAGTCAGTAATGGTGCTACCGAGCCACTCTTGGTGTAGGACATTGAATTCCCCACCCACAGTACATTCTGTGCCCTTGCCACCATCAGTGGTGGAGCACTGATTCATCAGCTGAGGGAGGTCAGTACATGGTAATCAGCAGGAGGTTTCCTTTCCCATGTTTGACCTGATGCCATGAGACTTCATGGGGTCCGGAGCCAATTTTGAGGACTCTCAGTACGGGTCCCTCATGACTGTATACCACTGTGCCATCACCTCTGCTAGGCCTGTCCTGTCTGTGGAACAGGACATACCCAGGGATAGTGATGGTGGTGTCTGGGACATTCTCTGTGAGGTATGATTGCATGAGGATGACTATGTCAGACTGCTGCTTGACTATTCTGTGAGACATCTCTCCCAATTTTGTCACTAGCCCTCAGATGTTAGCAAGCAGGACTTTGCAGATTCAACAGAGCTGAGATTGCCATTGTCGTTTCTGGTGCCTAGGTCGATGCTTGGTGATCCGTCCAGTTTAATTCCTTTTTTGTTACTTTGTAGTGGTTTTTGTACAATTGAGTGGCTTGCTAGGCCTTTTCAGAGGGCATTTAAGAGTCAACCACATTGCTGTGGGTCTGGAGTCGTATGCAGGCCAGACCAGATAAGGACGACATATTTCCTTCCCCTTCAGGACATTAGTGAACCAGATGGGTTTTTACAACAATCAACAATGGTTCCATGGTCATCATTAGACTTTTAATTCCAGATTTTTTAACTGAATTCAAATTCCACCATCCGCCATGGCAGGATTCGAACCCCAGAGAATTACTGGTCCAGCGACAATACCAATACTAAGTCATCACCTCCTCCAACCTGTGGAGGAATCTCAAGTGGTAGAGCTACGTCGCTCTAACCAAAAAAGGAAAACATCTCAGAGACTTAACTTTTAATTACCTGAAGTTATATATATGTGTATTTTGTTGGACATTCAAATATTTTCTTTAAATAGAAACTATAAAATAACAAAAGGGGGAGGAAATGTAGGAACTGAAGGCGTAGCCTCTCCTGCTGTCTATCAGGGGTGACGTGATGCTCTTGGAGGCTCCAACCAATGAGCCCTAAGCGCAGGTAATCTGGGGGAGCAAGGCTTCCTGATGAGAGTCCTGATCGAACATGTAGCATCTGAAAAGCTCTCTGTAATAAAGTTTATCTGTTTATTGTTGGACCCTTTCTGGTCCGTCAAGTCATTACACCTACATTGGCTTCTAGCCAAACAACGATTTGATTTTAAAATTCTCATCCTTGTTTTCAAATCCCTTCATGGCCTTGACCCTTCCTAACTCTGTAATCTGCTCCAGCATTACAACCCTCCGAATCTGTGGTGCATCTAATTTTGTCTCCTCAGCATCCCAAATTTTAATCGCTCCACTATTGATAGCCATGCCTTCAGTGGCCTAGGCATTAAACTCTGGAATTCCCTCCTTATAACTCTCCATCCCTCGACCTCACTTTCCACCTTGAGGGCATGCCTTAATAGTTAACTCTTTGACCAAGCTTTTGGTTATTTGCCCTAGATTCTCCTTCTGTGTTTCAGTGTCATTTTTTTTTTATAATGCTCTGATGAAGCATCTTGCTTTGTTACATTAAAGTTATTGTATAAATATAAGTTCTGCTTGGTGCTGTTGTCCCTTGCTCAACCTGTTCTGGTGCTGTGGTCATTCTTTATTAGGACCAATTTATCTTCCACTAGGACTTTGGGAATATTTATCCTTGGTTTGTTGGCAGGAAGAAGAGGCATGAAGTTTTCAGGACTCCCCCATCATAGGGAGGGGTCATGGAGTATACTCACAGTAGGCATGGGGACTGGGTTTTTGTGCAAATAGGCTACCCCTCCTGCCTAATTTTTACTTTTTTTTATTAATTCATGGGATTTTGTGTCGCTGGCTAGGCCAGCATTTATTGCCCATATCTAATTGCCCTTGAGAAGGTGGTGGTGAGCTGCCTTCTTGAACCGCTGCAGTCCATGTGGTGTAGGTACACCCACAGTGCTGTTAGGGAGGGAGTTCCAGGATTTTGAGCCAGTGACAGTGAAGGAACAGCGATATATTTCCAAGTCAGGATGTTGAGTGGCTTGAAGGGGAACTTCCAGGTGGTGGTGTTCCCATCTATCTGCTGCCCTTGTCCTTCTAGTAGACCTGGTAGCGGTCGTGTTTTTGCAATGGGAATGCTGTCTTTGTGTGTGGTGTGTAGAGGAAACAAGCCTCATTTCTTTTTCCAACCTGAAATGCAGTGATCCTTCTATTGCTTTTATGACTACCAGATCAGATCACTCTTGTCCCAAGGCAGTGCTGTGTGGCTTCGAGGGAGATTTGCAAGCATCCCTCGTCCTTCGAGGTGATAGAGGTCACTGGTTTGGTGAGTTGCTGCAGTGCATCTTGTAGATGGTGCACACTGCTCCCATTGTGATGGATGGAGTGAATGTTTAAGATGGTGGATGGGGTGCCAATTAGACACATTGCTTTGTGTCATGCTAATGAAGGAAAAACACCGGATTGTGTCAGGAAATATTGAACTTTAAAAAATAAGACCTGAGTTTTTAAAAATGCGCACAAGCCACTGGCTGGAATGCTGCAGGGTGACTCTCTAAGAGTTAATGGAACTCCACCCTATTGCCAGACAAGGTGCTTCTAAAGACATCCAGAAACTAATTGCTCCCTCTGCTTGAGACACTGGGCCATCATGGGAGATGAGTATCACCTCATCAAGACATACTGTGGGCAATGCCCAGACAGATTTGTGAATTCACTTCCCACTTGGAGTATACAAAGAGGGGGTTAAAAGTGACCTGCAAAACTGCCCCTGTGTCTGTCTGTTGTTGGGTGTTCTGAGAGAGAGCAAGTGCTGGAAGTTTGACTCAGAAGTAACAGCTAAACACAGTACCCCTGAAAATCGCCATTTTGCAGGTATTCCAATCTCTCTCCCTCTCTACCGAATTCAACACTACTGGGACCAACTATTCATCTACCAGACTCAACTCTACTGGGACATCAAAAGTGACTATTCATCTGCCAGAGTCAATTCTACTGGAATCTCGAATCACAATGGTCGCAACGCAATCACCTACTCCCTATGAGTCACGAACTGTACCCTACAGCTTTTTTTTAATATATGTATATTCACCTACTTCAATCTAAATTCTTACTTTTAACCTATATAACTATATATGCATGTGTTTTAGCCTTTCTTGCCTTTAGTAGTTAATAAACTTACTCTTACCTTTTATTCAAGGAAGTCTGACCAAATTGGCTCCTTCAAAACCAGAACGATTGGGTCTGGGAAAAAGGTACCTGCAAAAAGGATCCTTATTAGATTAAATCTTGTTGTGACCAATGGCAGGTAGTGTGTTGGGAGGGTGGGGGGGGTTGTGGATGTGGTGGGGTGGCTGCTGAATAAAGGCAGGGAGCCAGCTCATCCCTCCTCACCCAGGGCATAACAATTTGGGGGTGCCTCAGCCAGACGGTAACAAATTGAGGGGTGTCGACTGGAGCAACAACTTTGAGGAACCTCTTCTGGGGGCGGGTCATAACATTTGTCCTGGATGTTGTCAAGGAGTGTTTTCGTTTCAGTTCAGTGATTTTTGCTTACTGCAGAGTCTATCCTCAAAAACGTTTTACTGATGCTTTGAATGCATTAATTTTATTTGAAGTAATGAAGTATTTTACTTAGCTGATACATGAAAACTTCTATCATGGCAAAAATTATTGCACTGTCATGGCCTGTGGTGCTCTCTGACCCTGGGAAATCAAGGTAAGTTTGCAGAGAAGCGGAGCTATGTGGACACATTTCTCCACAAGTCTCATTGACATATGCACAAGGTAGTGATTTGCATAATTTCTCATCTGTAACATGAATTTTAGTTAACCTTAAACTGCATTTCTTATCTTCTTTGCAATTTCCTACATTACAATGGTGACTAAACCTCAAAAGTACTTCATTGAGTGCAAAGTAATTTGAGACATCTGTTAGTCACGAAAAGTGCTTTATAAATGCAAGCCTTTATTTCTTTCAATAGCCAACTGGGGTAAAATTAACACTCATCACCAGATGAGAAAGGACAAGTGAATTAGCTGCCCACATCGCAGCATGCCCGATTTACTTTCTCATTGAAGTTAATTGCAAATTGGAGGGGTGTAAAATGGGCAGCCAATTCACCATTGATAATTTTCAAGTTCAATAGTGACCAACTAGAACATGAACAGGGAGATCGTAAAACTCTACAGTGCAAGTGCTCAAGCAAAACACCAGTTAAATAATCTGAAAACAGGTCCGCATATAGAAGTCCCTGCAAATCTATCACATTTCTGGCAGATTTTGGGAGCACCTGAGAAGAGTTAAGGTTAGCAGGTTGGAAATTGGGCAAGACCAAGTTTGACCTGATCTCCACTCTGCTTGACAATGCTCCGTGGTTTCCTACTCTCACATTCATTGCTTTGCTGCATGAAACCGAAAATGGGTTGGACTGGCTGGTTGATGTCACCAACCAGAATTCCTGCAGAACACTAGCCATCGTACCCAATAACCAATGCAATCTCAGATTTTTATGATGCTCGTGTGAAGATAAAGAAGGTTGAAGCAAGACTAAGGCAGAACTATGGCTCCTGGCCACAATCTCATAGGCCTGCTCTACATACTCCTTCAGAAATGGAAGGCCTTTGGTGACATGAAATTTGTCCTTTGAGATGAAAGATGCTTTACCGCAACAGACTCCAAATTCTAATAGAATATATCTCTCACCCCTTTGACACCCTGACAAAACCATATCCATTCTAATAGGCAGGTATATATCCAATCTCCAACAAAGCAATTTCTTACACTTCACCCCACACCCACAGGGCAATGCTGGTCCATCCAAAACAAGAAACATACAACAAAAAGCTTTATTTATTATGCTTTTAATGGAATAAAATGTCTCAATGTGCTCCACAGGAATGTTATAGAACAAAATTTTGACACCGAGTCATTTAGGATGATGGAAGAGTGGATGGCCAAAAGATTGGTTAAAGAGGTAAGTTTTAAGGAGTTTCTTGAGGAAGCAAAGAGAGGTAAAGAGGCAGAGAGATTTGGGGAGGGAACTCCAGAGTTTAGGGTCAAGACAGTTGAAGGCATGGCCACCAATGATGGAGCGATTAAAATTAGAGATGCATAAGATGCCAGAATTAGCTGAGCACAGCTATCTCGAAGGGTTGTAGGGCTGAAGGAGGTTGCAAAGATAGAGAGGGGCAAGGCCATGAAGGGACTTTGGCAACAAGGAAGAGGATTTTAAAATTGAGTCAATGTCGGTAAGTGAGCACAGAGGTAATGGCTGAATGGCACTCAACATGAGTAAGGACATGAATGATTTCAAGCTTATGGAGGGCATAGTGTGAGAGGCTGGAAAGGAGTGCATTGAAATAACAAAACCATGAATGAGCATTTTAGCAGCAGAAGAGCTGAGGCAGTGAAAGAGTTCAGCGATGTTACGGAGGTGGAAATAGGCAATTTTAGTGATGGTGCAGATATGTAGTCGGAAGCTCATCTCAGGGTCAGATATGGCATTAAGATTGTGAAATGCCTCAGGCTATTATTGGGAGAGAGGAATAATGACAGTAGTTAGGAAATAGAAATTGCAGCAGGGATCAAAGACAATGTCATTGGTCTTCCCTATATTTAATGGGGAAAATTCCTCCTGTACTGGATTTCAATAAGCAGTCTGACAATTTGTGACAGCGGAGAGTCAAGAGAATTGGTGGTGAGGTAGAGCTGGGTGTCTCAGTGTTCATGTGTTTTCAGATGATATTGCCGAGGGGCAGCATTCAGGTGAGAAATATGAGAGGGCCAAGGATAGATTCTTGGGGAACACCAGAGGTAATGGTGCGAGAGTTGGAAGAGAAATCATTGCAAGTGATACATTGATTATGATTAGATAGATCAAAATAGAATCAGGCAAGTGCAGTCATAACCAGCTGGATGACAATGGAAAGGCATTGGAGGAAGATGGTGTGGTCAGCTGTGTCAAAAGCTGCAGACAGGTTGAGAAGGATGAGGACAGAAAGTTTACCTTTGTTACAGTCACAAACGATATGATTTGTGACTTTGCTAAGAGTCATTACAATATGTGGCAAGGGGGCAAAAATTCAGTTGAAGGGATACAAACATGAAGTTCTGGGAAAGACGGACACAGACCTGAGAGGTGACAATGCACTCAAAGACTTTGGAGAGGAAAGGGAGTTAGTGACCGGATGTTAGTTTTCAGGGATGGTGGAGTCAAATGTTGTTTTTTTTTAATGAGGGGAAGGATGATGATGGCAGATTTAAAGGAGAGAGGAACAGTACCTAAGTAGAGGAAACCAATAACCATATCGGTCAACATCAGGCAAGGAGAGGAAATAAGATGGTCAGCAATTTGATGGGAATAGGGTCAAGGGAACAGGAAGTGGGTTCCACAGACAAGATGAGCTCAGAGGGGGCATAAGGGGAAATAGGAGAGAAACTAGAGAAAGATGCAAGTTCAGGGTGAGAACAATGTGAACCTTGGAAGGAGCTTGGCCCAGTGGGATAGTGGAAGGCAGGGAAGAACAAAGGCAACTATCGAATGTTTTCAGTCTTAGTGACAAAGAAGTCCAAGAACCTCTTGTATGTATTGTTGGATGTGAGGATGGAGAAGACGGGAGAAGGGTTTAAGAAAACTGCAGTAAAGAAAAGAAACTGGGGGTCATCTTTGATTCCAGGATCATTCTGGAAGTGAGAGTAATGGTTTTATTGGGGTCTACGCCATCAAAGGTAGAGGTGAGGGTGTGATTGAATAGATCAGTAGCTGCAGACGTATGGCAGAAATGTGGTCCAAAGGCTAGACAGTTGGGACTTTGAAAGTGCAGTTGTAATGATTTGGAGGATAGTTTTTTACAGGGAAGGCTTCAGAGGGAGGTATGTCTTGGACATGGAAGGGGGATATGGGTGGAAAATAATACAAACAAGAGATGGCCTTATCTGTGATTGATTTTATGGGAGTAACAATACCACATGAGATGGCAAGGTCAAGGAGACAGCCATGGATGTGAGTTGAAGTGTTTAAATGGAGGGAGAGATTAAAGGAAGACAAAGTGGCAGTGAGCTCAGACGAGAGGGACCATGTTGAGTTGATATGAATATTAAAATCACTGAGGCTGAGCAGTCATTCAGTGCAGAGGCAGTGGGGGGGAAGCAATAAAGATATCTTGGTGAGATAATTTTTGTCATACTTTTCAGAGTGGTAAGGATTTTGAATGAGAAATAGAACAAGATGAGATGCTCAAAGGAGGAGAAAGTGCCAGAGGGGATCAAACAAAAGTGTAATTTTGTGATAACAGCCACACTGCCACCACTATAATCTTGGCATTACAAGATACTCTCAACACTCTTTGGATCACACAACATCTCACCCATCATGGACATCCAAACACTTGAGACTCTTAAAGCATCACAATGGGAATGCACTGTCCAGAGCTAAAAGATGGCTATCCAAGGACTCTTCTCACCATTAAAGCACTTAATAGGATATTTTGAAAAAAGGGCTACCATAAGCATAACATAATTTGTGTCACACATGTTAGGTTTTATCAAGGGATTTAGAATCAGTCATTTTCAGGTCTCCTCTGCAAATACAGGAATGAATTTTCTAACAGTGGTATGCATGCCCGTCTTTCCTTCTGTTTGTAGTTCATTCAGTTTCCAGAGTATGAAAGCATAAATGAGATAAGACCATTGAACACATCAAGCCCCTTAACTTGTCCCAGCCTGAGTAAAGCAACACCAGATACAAACAGGAAATATTACAAAGGGGAAGAAGGGAAAGAAGCAGGGAGGAATCAATCTATCAATTTTCACTGGGAGGTGAAAATGATTGAGGAAGTTAATTATGAACCCAGTAACAAGTGAAGAAATATTAATAGCAACCAAATGCTACAGCATGGCAAGGGTAAAAAAGAAGGTAGTCTCAGCTTTATCATGGACTGATCTCATCTAAATACACTCACCTTAGCCACTCAGATTTTCCCTTTATGCTGTACCTCATTAGCATTAGGTATCCCATCATACAGAGAAAGAAAATCTGGGAAAGAGAGGCCAAACCCCAAAAGATGGACACATTGAACGAAAATTTGTAAGAGAAACAAACGAGCAATGATTTACAAATGGTTAGAAATTGGCTATCACTCACTAATCCTGACATAAGTGTATCCCTAAATACATTTTTTTACTTCTTTTGTCTGATAGTCGTTGCTTGACAGACTTGTTTTTATTCCAATGAAAATAGATTAGAGAGAACTAAGCAACTTGGTTTATTAAAGGGCAATTGTGAAACAACCAATGCTTCTCCAGGAGATTGCCTGGCACTTTCACTTCGCTTTGAAGAACATTGTGAGTTACCATCGGCAATCACACTCGTTTCCGTTTTGTTTTTTCACCAGTGTCAACAATGTAACATTCTAGATGGACCAATCAAATACTGTACATGAAAATGCTGGCACTGTGGCAAGAGCTGATTGTTTTAAGCTCAGGAGACTGAATCCCAGCCTTATCTAACAATCGATCATGCATTTAATAGGATATTTTGAAAAAAAAAAGGGCTACCACCAGCACAACACTCTTTGTGTCACACATGTTTGGTTATATCGGGGGATTTAGAATCAGTCATTTTCAGATCTCCTGTGCAAATGTAGGAATGAATTTTCTAACATTTGTATGCATGCCCCTCTTTCCTGTCTTGCAGCTCATTCAGATTCCAGAGTACAAAAGCATAAATGAGAAAAGACCATTGAGGCCATCAAGCCCCTTAAACTTTTTGCTTCATTGTGGGCTCTGTCCAGCTTGTTCTGTCTGCCTCCAAAATCATTCTATAAAGTTGATCTCAATTCAATTGAATTCAATTTCACTTTCTTATCCATATGGAAATTCAATTCGGGTACATTGCTCGTTCGTTAAAAAAAATTATATATACATGAATGATAACAACAAAAGAAAGGAAATTATCCTATCCTAGAGATCTAACTTCAATTAAATATGTATTGAAAACTATTCGAATGCATTCAAATACTCAGAGTGAGTCGCACCCTGAGTGCATATCCTCGTCGATACATCAAACTCCTGTTAAAAGTTCTTATAGAGAAGGGCACAAATGGACTCATAAGAACATAGATTCTTGAAGTCTTAGAATACCTTTCACTCTCCACTGGTAAACATGTCTTATTTTAAAAAACCTTGTTTAATGTACACATTTCTGATACCCTCCCTTTATATTACAGAAAAGCAGGAGTAACACTAACAGAGGATATCAGAAGAGTTTTCACAATAAACAATCTGCAACCATCTGTCCAGATTCTCTGATTCTAGGCAGTCTTCTCTGCTGATCATGATGTTACCAGTTTTTTTTTCCCACTATTTTTGTTGACCAGATTCTTTACTGAGGCTGTTATTGTTACTCAGGAGTTATTTAAAAAATATAAGCAGTCATTGGCTCTTCAACATTTCAAAACATTCTGGATCTATGTAAATTCTTTAACCTTTCTCTCTGGTTTAATCCTTGCTTCCATCTCATTTGTATGTTTTGCACATACTATTTTGCTCAACTTGGCCTCTTCAGGGTCAAAAAACTGATACTTGGTAAGTGAACATGCTTCACTTGTGAAGCAATTGTAATTATTTTACCTGGCTCCAACATAAAATATATCACGCCTGGTTAAGACCTAAAGTTTGAACTTTGTCAACTCATTTTCCATGACACATCTTTGAATGTAGAATACAAGGTTTAGTTGTTCAAAGATTTAAGGTAAACTCTTTGCATAAACATGAAAAATTACTAACAATGGAAAAACCCATTGCTACAACAATAACAAAACTTCTATTTGTAAAGAAAAATGTTGCAGCTTCCAACATTGTTACTGATGAGTTATGAGTTTTTCCTTATCCGAATCAACTATTGATCCTATTATTAGTAATTAAATGTAACTTTTGGGGGTACTTGAGCCTACTAAATTACCCCAAAACTAACCTATATAAAGAGAGATTCCTGAGCCATGTGTGTCTTTTTCCACCTGTTCTTTCCTTTAGACCTTCCCTTTAAGCAGATTAGAAGGCTCATGTACCTCATAAAATAAAATTATTGTTCCAATCTATTTTTCATTAAGATGGCATGCATGAAAGCCATGATAAAAAAAGTTTTCCACAAAATAACTACTTCCAGGTTAGCTCCAAACAACAGTTCAAAAGTAGGATAGATAGACAGGACAGGATCATCAATGAATGTATGTACTTCCTACATTAACTTTCTTATTATGGTCAACATAATATGCTCCACATTCATATCAGTCACTTTAAACCCTTCTATTAGTGATCATTGTATTATATTAAGTAGGAATCGTTCAATGCCAGGACTGGTGTATTTCTCAGCTTCAGTTGTAAATAAATTCATCTATTTGGCCTCCATTCTTGTATAGCTGTGTGTCTGTTTATATATATATACATTTTTTTCAAGTCCTACATGCTACACAAATGTGACAAGCCTAGATGTGAAATTACAACAGAGGTAACATCCATCAGGCAGCAGCGTTTATCTATGTTTATATACACATTGCTTTAACGACAGAAGTTGTTCAAGCTCCAGTAAATTCAATAGCAGATTGTATGCCAGTGGGAGTTCAACTTTTACTTGTAAGGAGAGTGCATGCGTGTTGCAAGCAGAGGTTTTAATTTGACCACTGTAAAATCTCTAGACATTTCATTTCTCATATTTTTCATCTTTTTTTTAAGAAGTGTAAGATCGTAGCACAAAATTTAAATTGTGTAACAAAGGCTACTTGATTCTTTCGTCATCCAGGTGTAGATTTTGATTTTGTGCAATAATGTAAAACAGACAAATTAGCAGTCCTCTTACATCTTTCCTGATTTTTATTTTTACTGACTTAAAGCTGACAGAGACCTTCTTTCAATGTGTATATTGGGCTATGATGATATCATGAGGGCCAAGCAGCTATTTAATCTAAGGCCTCAGTGGGGAGTTGGGGTACTTTACCAAGGCCAACCCAGCTGAGAATACAAACCAGAGCCAGAAGTGGCCCACCAAGATAAGCTTTTAATTTTTTTTGTAAGGCTCCCCAATGCTGCTTCAGGCACTACAAAGAAATCTTGATGTTCCTTGTTCTTAGTTTCCCTCCTCTTTCTTCCCCTGCCAAGGCTCTGCAGCCACTAACCTTGTGTTGTGATATGAGTGCATGAACCTTTAAGGGTCTGTATCTTAAACTACTGTTAATCATTATAACACCTCAATAGGAAGTGATGTATTCATCCCATGACTTGTAGTCAGTCTACAAGCAGCAGTAGTGAAGATTTGATGTACTATATTTAGCCTTCTAGTTAAATCTATCTGTATATATTCTTATCTTCAAATAAAGAACCCACATTATTGTTTCATCAATTGATTCATTAGTGATTCCACAATTGGACAACATTTGCTAAATAGTCCTCAGTGTGCGAAAAATTATGCTGCCAACCAATTTAAGATTGTCAGTCGGGCTCGTAGTGTGGCGTATTTGTGTATACTGGAAGCTACATATATAATTATACACCGGGCCCTGTTCTTTGCAAACAGAAAGAACATGTATACATATTGCACCTGTTTCAGCTAAACAAAATAAGTGACAGCCATTCACTGATTCATTCCTCAGGGCAAAGCCTTGACCAATCAGAGTCAAGCTGGCTGGTTTATATATTGTTTTAAATGCTTGGCAATTAACTGTAAGTCACCATAAATTCAAACCTTTCAGCCATTCAATAAGATCATGGTTGATTTGGTTGTGGTGTCAGCTCCACTTTCCTGTCTGCCTGCCATAACCATTTACTCCCTTGTCTATCAAAAAAATAACCCCATCGTAAATGAATTCAATTTCCCAGCTTCCAAAGTAACAAAGCCTCCAACATTGCAGAGAAGAAGGATGTAAATCTTGTGCCAGCATCCCATGGGCCATCAGCAGTAACCTCGGTGAAACATGGTAAAATTGGCTGAACTTCCCTGCTGCTGCTTTTGGATGAAGCCAGCCACTCGCTGGGTCACATTTATGCCTGGAAGGTTAATTCCACCACATAGGCTTTTACATGTCGAATGGTCACTTGGAAAAAGTACTGGGAGACTGTGAGCTCCCATGTAAATGTATTCCAATAAGGAAAACCATCCTTCCAAGGAGGGGAAAATAAACAAAAGATTTTTTGTAAATGCTTAAAAACACTTGTAGTTTTGTTGGATTGTTAGATTCTCTTACAGTATTGTCTTTCAATCTGCTTTTAGAAATTGGCATTTTCAGGCTGAACGCTGTTGAAGTTGAATCATTGCTATTGTCTGAATTGGGAATGGCTTTCTGTTGGGATCGATGACCTTTTTGTGGTGCAGAGGACAGGTATTATAAGAACTAACCTTTGCATGCTTCTTCAATGTGAGTCATAATATTTAAAGAACATATCGAATCTAAAGGTTCACTTTTCATTCCTTTCAAAATAACTTTCGAGATCAGCCATTTCATTTAAAAGCCCCTATATATCAAACTTCCAATGCATTTGGAATCCAGCCAATCAGTGCATACCTGCAGTTATACTCATTTTCGCAATTTGCTATTAGTTTATGTGCCGTTTAATCACTGGTACCTGTAAATAGGCCATGAATATAGTTGTGGAGTGAAGAAAACAGAATACACAGGCAAGGTTTACATATAATATATGAAAATCACGGTTTCTGATTGTGATCTCACTACCTTTCTTGACAAGATGGAAGAGAGAAATGGCCAGGAAACAACTCAACAACAGCATTTGGTTCTGGGTTGCCCGGACATGGAAAACAGAACATATCAATGTTTACTTGGAAACCTAGAAATCTGGGAAAGAAGGTTAGGGTGAAGCATCAGTCATCAAGGTAATAATGCAAATTCTGCAGTCTCTTCAGTGTATTTTAGACAAAAAATTCAATGTGACAACAGATATAAGTATTATTAACAATGCCTTTGTAGGCTAACCATAGGCCTGTACTGACACAGGTATAAAATGTAAAGGTCCTGAAGGACTTTCCTTTTAAATAAAGACGTCTTGTAGCATTTGTGTTTTCTCTTTTCCTCTGTTATTACATATTTTAATTTTCCAATGGGAGAACATCAACTCCAATGATTATAACACTGTTCAAAAGGAGTTTATGAAAATAATCAACTTTCCCCATTGGTTTACAGTGTGCATTTTTTTTTCATAACAACAGCTTGCATTCCTCTATCATAATAAAACATACTAAAATCTATCACAGATGTGAAAATAATCAGGCATTAAGCATAGGAGAAGCATTAGGGGTAAGTTCTTCCATGATTTTAAAGAACTAAAAGTAGGGAAGATCCCAAAATATTCTATAAGTGTATAGAATAGGAAGAGGATAACCAGGGAAAGAGTAGGGCCCATTAGGGACCAAGGGGGCAATCTATGGGTGGAGACAGAGGAAATCGGTAGAGTGTTGAACGAATACTTCACATCCGTCTTCACCCAAGAGAATGAGGATGAAGGTATTAAACTCGGGGAGAGAGACCGCGAGGTTCTTGAGCAAATTGATATAGGGAGTGACAGGGTTTTGGAGGTGTTGGCAGGCTTAAAAGTGGACAAATCTCCAGGTCCGGATGATTTGTGTCCCAGACTGCTGAGGGAGGCAAGAGAGGAGATCGCAGGGGCTCTGACCCAAATTTTTAATTCCTCTCTGGCCACGGGGGAGGTGCCAGAGAACTGGAGAACAGCTAATGTGGTTCTCCTATTTAAGAAGAGTTGTAGAGAGAAGCCAGGGAACTACAGGCCAGTGAGTCTCACGTCAGTGTTAGGGAAACTATTGGAGAAAATTCTGAAGGAGAGAATCTATCTCCACTTGGAAAGGCAAGGTTTGATCAGGGATAGTCAGCATGGCTTTGTCAGAGGGAGGTCATGCCTAACAAATTTGATTGATTTTTTTGAGGAGGTGACCAGGTGTGTAGATGAGGGTAGTGCAGTTGATGTAGTTTATATGTATTTTAGCAAACCTTTGGCAAGGTCCCACATGGGAGACTTATAAAGAAGGCAAATGCACATGGGATACATGGTAATTTTATGAGGTGGATTCAAAATTGGCTTAGTTGTAGGAGACAGAGGATGATGACAGAAGGATGCTTTAGTGACTGGAAGCCAGTGTCCAGTGGCGTACCACAGGGATCTGTGCTCGGTACCCCATTATCCGTAATTTATATAAGCAACATAGATGACTATGTGGGGGATAGGATTAATAAGTTTGCGTATGACACAAAGATTGGCCGGGTGGTTAACAGTGAGGTTGAGTGTTTTGGGCTACAGGAAGATATAGACGGGATGGTCAAATGGGCAGATAAGTGGCAGATGGAATTTAACCCTGAAAAGTGTGAGGTGATACACTTTGGAAGGAATAATTTGACAAGGAAGTATTCAATGAATGGCATGACACTAAGAAGTTCTGAAGAACAAAGGGACCTTGGTGTTAGTGTCCATAGATCTCTGAAGGTGGAGGGGCATGTTAGTGGGGTGGTGAAAAAGGCATATGGGACACTTACCTTTATCAATCGAGGCATAGATTACAAAAGTAGGGAGGTCATGTTGGAGTTGTATAGAACCTTGGTGAGGCCACAGCTAGAGTACTGTGTGCAGTTCTGGTCGCCACATTATAGGAAGGATGTGATTGCACTGGAGGGGGTGCAGAGGAGATTCACCAGGATGTTGCCTGGGATGAAATATTTAAGTTATGAAGAGAGGTTGAATAGACTTGGGTTGTTTTTGTTGGATCAGAGAAGACTAAGGAGCGACCTGATCGAGGTGTACAAGATTATGAGTGGCATGGACAGGGTGGATAGGGAGCAGCTGTTCCCCTTAGTTGAAGGATCAGTCCAGAGGGAACATAAGTTCAAGGTGAGGAGCAGGAAGTTTAGGGGGGATGTGAGGAAAAACTTATTTCCCCAGGGGGGTGATGATGGTCTGGAATGCACTGCCTGGGAGAGTGGTGGAGGTGGATTGCCTCACATCCTTTAAAAAGTACCTGGATCAACACTTGGCATGTCATAACATTCAAGGCTATGGGCCAAGCGCTGGTAAATGGGATTAGGTAGGTAGGTCAGGTGTTTCTCACGTGTCGGTGCAGACTCGATGGGCCGAAGGGCCTCTTCTGCACTGTGTGATCCTGTGATTCCGTGATTCTATGGGTAAGTTCTTTCATGATTTTAAAGAACTAAATTAAGTCACCTTTCCAAAAGTCAAAAGACCTAGGGCAGAATTTGATGAGTCAGCGAGCAGAGACATCACCCTGCCCAGTTTAAATTTCCAGGAAAGCAGGAGCGCAGCAAAATCAGCTGCACGCCTGCCGACCTGTCATTGGCCAATTGAGGCTATTGATAGGGTCAATTAAGTAATTAAAGGACCTGCCTGTCCAACCTTAAGGTTGGCGGTCAGGCCAGGAGCCCAATAGGAACCAGAAAAAACATGAAACCTCATCCACGGGTGGGAAGAGGTTTCATGTAGGCTTTAAAAAATTTTAACAAAGATTTTGTAAAAATTATGGACATGTCCGAACTTGTGTGACATTGTCACGAGGGGACATTTTATTTTTCTATTTTTGTCTTTTTTTATATTTACAGACGATTTCCCTGAGGCTGCACTTAGCTTCAGGGAGATGAGTGCGCTCTTTCGTGCGCATGGGCGAAAGACCGCACTCTCAATTTTGGGATTCCCCCCTCACCCGCACAGGAAGCGCATTGTGCCTCTGTGTGGATGTCACACTCGGCGGGCCTTAATTGGCCCATCCACGTAAAATGGCGGTGCGCCTCCAATCAGGGAAGCTGATTGGAAACGCACCCGCCCATCAACTTCCCTCTGTCAGCCCCTGGTCTCTTCAGTCTTTCCTGATAATAAAGGACCGAATCGTCCCAGATTTGCACTAAGTGTGGTAACAGGCAGGGAAAATTATATTTTACCTGTCAGCCACAATGGCAGCTTCTCACACCATTTCATCCTAACCCGCCATATTAATTATGCATTCCTGGGAAACATGCCGTTTCCATGGTGGGTGGGCTCTCATTCACTTGCCACACCAACACCTTGCTGCTTCAGCATGCCAGGCGTCACATTTAAACTGCAGCCATGCGCACACTACTCAGTGCTTCCAGCCCACGACTGCTACACAGAAGACGTGGCCCTGAAAGGCAAAAAGACAGCAGCCCCCAGGTTCAATGATGCATCCCTCAAATGCCTTTTGGAAGCCATGGAGACTCGCTGTGATGTCCTCTCTCCCTGCTCTGGATGCAGCATGGGCAGCAACATCACCAATCCAGCACAGGAGGCAGTGGTAGCGGTGTTAAGCACCAACGCCCTGTAAAAGAGGGCAGCCACCCGGTGCTGCAAGAGATTGAATGGTCTCCTCCATTCTTCCAGGGCAAGTCACTCTTCACTCACAAGCCACACACTCACAAACCCATCACAGATCCACAGGGCCCTCACTCACTGCTAGTTGAAGGGACCTCACCATTCACTCTCTTACACACACATTCATTGTCCTCAACCCATCCATGGGACAACCCACCACCCACACATGCCAGGCATACTTATTATCTGGCCTGGCAGGTGCCCTGCTTACACTTTCTCCATCTGTCTTCACGCAAGACAAGCTGGCACACAACAACAGGGCGAGGTTGCAGACTGGTGGAGGAATGCCTGAATTCAAGGCCTCGTGGACTTTGAAAACAGAGCCATCCAGCTGGTTGGTGAGGATCTGGACAGCACCTGTGCTGACAGTGAGGTCAGCGGTGCTCCAGCAAGTGAGGATCCAGCAGTGCAACATCCATCAGACAACCATTCTGTGAGTGATGTGTCCTGTTTCACAGGCCACTGGCATGCACTAATTATCTCCCCTTGCTTCTTCAGGCACATCTGCCAAACAGCCGACAGAGTCCATGACTCAGAGCCTCCAATCAAGCGCTGAAGAAACCTCTGAAGAGGAATCTGAAGGCACCCTCCATGAAATCCTGTCACAACGCTCACCCACACCCTCCACCAGCGCAGAGACACACACCTCGGTGGGACCTAGCTTTAGAGTAGCCTCGAGATCACAATCTGGTGAGCACATCGCACTGTCTGATCCATAGCAGGTGGCGGCAGGGACTTCCCATGTGCCTGGCACTAGGAGGACAGTTGGAGGCCAGAAATTTGCTGAGTCCGAGCCAGATGGTGAGCCTCTGGACTCAGTCATGTCACAATTGCTGGAGCTGCAAAGGCAAGCTTGGGAACATCAGGAAGGGATGTCCACTGCATTCCTCAGATGCAAGTTATGAGAAGGAGTTCGTCCGCCTTCGGGCTGAGTTGATAGTGCCGGCATCCAATGCACCGAGTTCAACACTAGTAGGATGGTGGCTGCCACGGATACCTTAGTCCAGGACGTCGCTCCTGCACTGCTGCGCGGGCTCAACTCCATTGCTGATGCCATAGGTGACCCTCATCACTGAGTATGTGAGAGGGGTGCATGGCAGCTCAATCTCACTCCAGCTACCAATTCTCCTCAAGGAGTCAGCCTGGGACCCTTGGGCACCCATAGGGAGGAGGATCAGCAGGTGCACACCCCAGGGCCATCCTCCCAGGTGACTCCAGGAGTGTACAGCACATTCAAATCCCCTCTTCCTGGGTCTCCAGCAGTCCCAGCTCCACAGTTTGAGGAGGGTGCCACTGCCACACAGCATGATCCTGAAAGCAGGCCGGGGCCCTCCAGGTCTTGGCCCTCCAGAGGACACCCATCAAGGTCAACACAGACAGGGCATAGCAGTCAGCAGGCTACCCCCACCTCCGCTGTGGATGTCCGTGGAGCACCAAGGCAGGGTTAAGGAGGTTAAGAAGATGTAACTCTTTCGAGTTATCAACAGTCACAGATTGTAACTCTTTCGAGTACATTCACAGTTTTTGGTTTCCGGGAGTGGGACATGAACCCACAACCTTCTGGTTCAAAGGCGAGGGTGCTATGAACTGAGCCACAGCTGACACAGCCTGGGCACAGGTGTTAATCACTTGTACATAATCTTCACTATTGTAAATGAACCCCCATGAATGTCTCCCTGCCTATGGCTCCTTATTCTGATGAGCAGTGTTCGTGTCACTCAGATGTGAAACCTTTCTGCACAAGATAAAGGCAGGTGTCTCAGTCCAGGGCCTCTCCCCTGTGCTTTGTGCAGCCTTCAGACCAAAGTGATGGACCGGCCTCACACTCCCTGGACACATTACTGATGCCTGCACCTTGACGGTGCTTGACATTGCTGCCAGAATGTTGTGGGCTGGCATCACCAAGTACCGTCATTTTCTCTGTGTGCTCTCAGCACCTTTAAGGAGGGGCTGGCCCCCATCTCTTCAGGGCCTGTGACCAGTGATGCTGTGCTCCTGAAGGGGGCAGATGCTGAAGACGGACAAAGGATCAGATGCTTCTAAAGTTTCATGGCTGCATCTCCATGATGAGACCCTGATCACAGAACGCAAGTGAGCTGCCCTCGGCCGGACAGGAGTCCGGCATTCTCAGAGGCTATGTGAAGATATGTGGAGTGTCCTCACTGCATGTCATCATTATTCTCCTGCAATTGAGTGACTATTAGGGCCTCCACTGCATCTCCATGATGGACAAGTATCACAGAGGGCATTTGCGCTATCATAAGCCAGACTGGAGTCAAATATTCACAGATGTACTGTGAGAATCTATGGTGTCTTCTCACTCCATGTCATCATCACCCTCCACAAATTTAGTAGCCATGAGGGCATCCCAAATGCGCCTACCACGTCTGGCCAGTGCGAGGCCCTCATCGCCGTCATCGTCGCCTTTGAGGACCTCCTCACCCTCATCACCGTCAACGTCCACCTCATCAAAGGAGACCTCTAGATCCTCCAATTTCTCCTCAGCCAGCTCCTCTCCCCATTGCAGCGCCTGATGATGATGACGATGCATGACACCCTCTGTATACTGTATTGCAGAGCTCCACCAGACCGGTCCAGGCAACGGAACCTCATTTTCAGCATCCTGATGGTCTGCTCCACCGAGTTGCGAGTTGCAGCATGAGATTCGTTATACCATCGCTCTGCTGCAGTCTGAGGCTGCCGCACAGGCGTCATCAGCCACATCCCCTGCAGGTAGGTCTTGTCCCCGAGAAGCCATCCCTGCAGCCTCCGTGGATCCTGGAAGACATCAGGGATCTGTGACCGACTGAGAATGTAGGAGTCGTGGACACTCCCTGGAAACAGTGCGCACGCCTGCAGGATGCATTTGTGCTGGTTGCACACTAGTTGCACATTCAGCAAATGGAAGCCCTTGCAATTGACATAGTTGGCCCCTTGTTGTGACAGAGATCTGAGCACCATATCAGTGCAGTTGATCACACCCTGCACCTGTGGGAAACCCAAGATTGGGGCAAATCCAATCTCTCTTGCATCCTGGCTCTCTTGGTCCTAGGCGAAATGCACAAAGTTGTGTGCCCTCACATAGGTGGCATCTGTGACCTCATAGATGCATTTGTGGGTGGACGCTTGTGATATCCCACAGAGGTCATCTGTGGAGCCCTGAAAGGAGCCACTGACATAAAAATTGAGCACCACGGTCACTTTCACGGCCATTGGCAGTGGATGCCCTCCATGTCCCCATGGCGACAAATCCTGCAGTAGCTGGCAGATTTGACCAACCAGCTCCCTAGACATGCGCAGTATTCGGCAACGTGGGTCAGCTGCAGGAATGAAAGTTGGCGTCTATAAACCCTGCGTCTAGCTAGGCACTGCCCAGCGTCGCTCACTGTTGCTCCTCAGCAGTGTTTGCAAGAGCCCCAGCGACCCTTCTTCCAGAGGATGCTGATCCTCCCTCTGCGCAGCCAGGCTCGTCCGTCACTCTCTTCTCTGTCGCCTTCACTCTCTGTGCACCACAAGGGATACAGCTAGTTCATCGGGCTCCATGATCCTGATGTGCTCCTCCTGCAGGATGAAACAGGGAGATGCGTGGGTTAGTTTGGGTGTTCTAAGAACCTCTCTTGGTTAAGTCTGAAGGCCCCTTAACACTTCCCAAAGAGTGCTGGCCACCACTTGGATGGCCAGTGTTTAGCGCACTGCATGGCTGCCAAAAACCCCACCCACTTCCTCCCCACTCCACCTGACTGTTTGGCAATAGCTTGACCCACTGGACTGCATGCTGTGCTCTCAGCTCAGGCACAGATATTCTCCTAACCCACACTGCAAGGCTGCACTGTCAGCTTGAACCATGGGGGAGACTGGTCCAAACCGGGATGATGACATTGCAAGTGTCTCCACCCGCGACTGTTCCAACACCAGCTTTAGCAAGAAGATTGCACAACGTGCCCAGTTGTCCAGCTATTCTGTAGTCCACTAAAATGCTCATTAGTTTGCAGTCTGTGCCCAAGGGGTAAAAAGCTCTGGAGCACTTGGTGGCACGTTCATGCCTCTGCTTTGCTTGAGTAGGCAGATAAGCTAGAGACCCGACTCCACGCATGTCAATGTGGCTGCCTCTGAACTGTCTCAGCTGCAGAGGAATGGTCACTTTATACAAGGTTTACCTAATGCGTGGCTGCTTCCCTCCCCTCCACCCCACACGTGCTTATGTACTACCTTCACCCGCAGGGAAGCCATTGCCCCCCCCACCCCACCAATCCTCAGCCGCAGGGCAGCCTTTGCCACCCCCAAAAAACACGCCTCAAAGTTGAAGCTCAGCAGGCAACCCTCGTGAGCGCTGCGCAGCATTACTGTGCATTCACCTCCCATTTCCCCTCAAAGTGCAGCTCGCCAAGTGCACACCTCATGTATGCTGTTGTGAAACATGTTGGCATGCAATCACGCAGGCGTGGGCGGACGATCCAGTGGGGGTGGGGGAGGTGGTGTGATTCCAGCAGACTTGCACTATAATGATATGCAGATGTATTACAATGAGATTCCTGACGTCCGATGGTAGGAAAGGCGACCTGCCATTGGTGGGCTGAGCAGACAATCGCAAACTTGTTTAACAGGTTTCTGGCTTTCTTGCCATATTGCCCGCTCACACCGCTGAACACGGCCGACACCAGAGGGCATGGAAAATTCCATCCACAACCTTCTAACCTTCTTGTAAAGAAGGAAAGCTGAAGAAAGAGTGAGAAGCCTAGAGAACATTCATGGAATAATAACATCATTGAATGGGTGCGACACAGGAGGAGGTCATTTGCTCTGTCATGTCTGTGCAGGCCCTCTGAAGGAATCATTCACTTAGTGCCACTCCTTTGTCTTTCCCCCTTAGCCCTGCAAATTTTTCCGTTTCAGATAATAATCCAATTCCCTTTTGAAAGTGTCAAACAACGTTACATCAACACTCTCAGGCAGCTCATTCCAGATCCTAACCACTCGCTGCATGAAAAATCTTTTCCTCATGACATCATTGCTGCTTTTGCCAATTACTTGAAACCTGTGTCCACTGGCTTTCAATCCTTCCACCAATGCAACACTTTCTCCATCTCTACTCTGCCCAGACCCCATGATTTTGAATGTCCCGATCAAATTTCCTCTCAACCTTCTCTTCTCCAAGGAGAGCAATCCCAACTTCTTCTGACTTTCAATGTAACTGAAGTTCCACATCCTTTGAACCAGTCTGGTTAATCATTGCTGCACCCTCTCTCATTGCTTCACATCCTTCCTAAAGTGTAATGCCCAGAAATGGACTCAGCAACTCCAGTGGAAGCCAAACCAGTTTTTTAAACAACTTTAACATAACGTCCTTGTTTATCTACTCTATTCCCTTTTAATAAAGTCCAGGCTACCAGATGCTTTATTTAACGCATTCTCAACCTATCCTGCCACCTTCAATTATTTATGAACATATACAACCTGGTTCCTCTGCTTCTGCTTCCGATTAGAATTGTACCCTTATTTTATATTGTCTCTCCGTGGCCTTCCGACCAAAATAAATCATTTCACACTTCTCTGAATTGAATTTCACCTGCCACTTGTTTACGCATTCCACCTCCATGTGCAAAATTTCACATCCCATGGCCAGGCGCGAGCCTAACCTGATCGGGCATAAAATCACGGGAGATGATGAGGGTGAGCATCCCGACATCATCCCGTAGGCAAGCAACCTTCAGGTCAGCAGGGACATGAGGGTGTCGGAGCCGCGCCCGCCATCAATTAAAAGGCCACTTAAGGCCATTCCAAAGGCAATTGTTCATGATTTTACATTGCCCTTGTGATTTCGCACTCGTTGCAGGGGCAAAACAGGCAGGCAGGCAGCGCACTTTTCACAAAACCTCATCCAAGGGCAGGATAAAAAGGGTCAGCAGCATTGCCAATGTGATCCTGAAGAGGGAGGGTGATAAGGCAGAGGTGATGGTACATGTTGGTGCCAATGACATAGGTGGAAAGAGGGATGAGCTCTTTCATCAAGAAATCAGGGAGTTAGGCAGTAGACTAAAAAGCAAGACCTCTCGTGTTGTTATCTCTGGATTACTCCCAGTGCCACGTGCTAGCAAGCTCAGAAATAGGAGAATAGCGCAGATGAATACGTGGCTTAAGAGTTGGTGCAGGAGGGAGGATTTTAGATTCCTGGATCACTGGGACCGTTTCTGGGGAAGGTGGGACCTGTACAAGCGGGATGGTCTACATCTGGACCAGAGCGGGACTAACATCCTTGCGGGCGGGTTTGCTCGTGCTGTTGGGAGGAGTTTAAACTAATTCGGCAGGGGGAGGGGACACAATGTTAGCAGAATAGGGACACATCATAATACAGTAAAACAGTCAAGTCAGAGGGAGTACAGCTGCATTAAGCTTCAAGGGAGTAAGGCAAGGCTGGATGGCCTATACTTTAATGCCAGGAATATTTCAGGTAAAATGGATGAGTTAAGGGTTGACACATAGAATTGTGATATAGTAGCTATCACTGAGACATAGTTGAGGGAAGGGCAGGATTGGCAGCTCAACATTCCGGGATATAGAATCATCAGGAAAGAAAGGGGAGGGGGTAAAAGAGGAGGAGGCGTTGCATTAATAGTTAAGGAGTCAGTTACTGCAGTAAGGAGAGATGATATCTTGGAGGGGGCATCAAATGAAGCTTTGTGGGTAGAGCTTAGGAATAAAAAAGGGACAGCCACATTGTTAGGTGTTTATTATAGATCCCCAGATAGTCAGCGGGAAATTGAGGAGCAAATATGTGCACAATTTGTGGAGGTGTGTAAAAACAATAACAATAGGGTAATTATATTAGGTGATTTCAACTTTCCCAACATTAATTGGGATAGACATAGTGTTAAAGGCTTGGAAGTAGTGGATTTCTTGAAATGTGTACAGGAGAACTTTTTAGGTCAATATGTAGAGGGTCCAACAAGGGACGGTGCAGTGCTGGACCTAATTGTGGGGAATGAAGCCGGACAAGTGGCTGAGGTGGTGTTGGGCGAGCATTTTAGCGCTAGCGACCACAACATGGTTCAGTTTAAGTTTGTTATGGACAAAGAAATCAACAAGTTGCAAAAAAATGTTTTGGATTGGGGGAGAGTGGATTTTAGTAAATTAAGGCAGAATCTGGCCCAGCTAGACTGGGAACAGTTATTTGTGGGGAAATCTACAGAGGAACACTGGGGGTGTTCAAAAAGGAAATGGGGAGGGTACAGGCTCAACATGTTCCCTCTAGGGTGATAGGAAGGAGTAACACACCCAGAGAAGCATGGATGACCAGAGATATTCAGGTTACGATGAAAAGGTAAAGAGTGGCTTTTAGCAGGTACAAGGGAAACAAATCAGCAGAGGCATTAGTGGAGTACAGAAACTGCAGGGTGGAGCTTAAGAAAGCAATTAGTAGAGCAAAGAGGGGATATGAGAAAGCTCTGGCTGGTAAAAGTAGGGAAAATCCCAAGATATTCTATAAGTATATCAATGGGAAGAGGATAACCAGGGAAAGAGTAGGGCCCATAAGGGACCAAGGGGGCAATCTATGGGTGGAGCCAGAGGACATCGCTAGAGTGTTGAATGAATACTTCACATCCGTCTTCACCCAAGAGAATGAGGATGAAAGTATCGAACTTCGGGAGGGAGACTGTGAGGTTCTTAAGCAAATTGATAAAGGGAGTGACAAGGTATTGAAGGTGTTGGCAGGCTTAAAAGTGGACAAATCTCCAGGTCCGGATGATTTGTGTCTCAGACTGCTGAGGGAGGCAAGGGAGGAGATCGCAGGGGCTCTGACCCAAATTTTTAATTCCTCTCCGGCTACGGGAGAGGTGCCAGAGAACTGGAGAACAGCTAA
The DNA here is from genome assembly GCF_964194155.1 of Cetorhinus maximus. Classification (NCBI taxonomy): domain Eukaryota; kingdom Metazoa; phylum Chordata; class Chondrichthyes; order Lamniformes; family Cetorhinidae; genus Cetorhinus; species Cetorhinus maximus. The sequence continues at coordinate 123,362,409 of NC_135879.1, read as the reverse complement.
TGTGGTTCCGCTATTTAAGAAGGGTTATCAAGATAAGCCAGGGAACTACAGGCCAGTGAGTCTCACGTCAGTGTTAGGGAAACTATTGGAGAAAGTTCTGAACGAGACTATCTCCCTCCACTTGGAGAGGCAAGGTTTGATCAGGGATAGTCAGCATGGCTTTGTCAGAGGGAGGTCATGCCTAACAAATTTAATTGGATTGTTTCAGGAGGTGACCGGGTGTGTAGATGAGGTTAGTGCAGTTGATGTAGTTTATATGGATTTCAAAAAGCCTTTGACAAGGTCCCACATGGGAGACTTATAAAGAAGGCAAATACACATGGGATACAGGGTAATTTGATAAAGTGGATTCAAAATTGGCTGAGTTGTAGGAGACAGAGGGTAATGACAGAAGGATGCTTCAGTAACTGGAAGCCAGTGTCCAGTGGTGTACCACAGGGATCTGTACTCGGTTCCTATTATTCATCATTTATATAAACAACATAGATGACTATGTTGGGGGTAGGATTAGTAAGTTTGGGGGTGACACAAAGATTGGCCGGTTGGTTAACAGTGAGGTTGAGTGTCTTGGGCTACAGGAAGATATAGACGGGATGGTCAAATGGGCAGATAAGTGGCAGATGGAATTTCACCCTGAAAAGTGTGAGGTGATACACTTTGGAAGGAATAATTTGACAATGAAGTATTCAATGAACAGCATGACACTAGGAAGTTCTGAGGAACAAAGGGACCTTGGCATGTGTGTCCATAGATCTCTGAAGGCAGAGGGGCTTGTTAGTGGGGTGGTGAAAAAGGCATATGGGACACTTGCCTTTATCAATCGAGGCATAGATTACAAAAGTAGGGAGGTCATGTTGGAGTTGTATAGAACCTTGGTGAGGCCACAGCTGGAGTACTGTGTGCAGTTCTGGTTGCCACATTATAGGAAGGATGTGATTGCACTGGAGGGGGTGCAGAGGAGATTCATCAGGATGTTGCCTGGGATGAAACATTTAAGTTATGAAGAGAGGTTGGATAGACTTGGGTTGTTTTTGTTGGAGCAGAGAAGACTGAGGGGCGACCTGATTGAGGAGTACAAGATTATGAGTGGCATGGACAGGGTGGATAGGGAGCAGCTGTTCCCCTTAGTTGAAGGGTCAGTCACAAGGGGGCATGAGTTCAAGGTGAGGGGCAGGAGGTTTAGGGGGGATGTGAGGAAAAACTTTTTTCCTCAGAGGGTGGTGACGGTCTGGAATGCACTGCCTGGGAGGGTGGTGGAGGCGGGTTGCCTCACATCCTTTAAAAATACCTGGATGAGCACTTGGCATGTCATAACAGTCAAGGCTATGGGCCAAGTGCTGGTAAATGGGATTAGGTAGGTAGGTCAGGTGTTTGTCACATGTCGGTGCAGACTCAATGGGATGAAGGGCCTCTTCTGCACTGTGATTCTGTGGTTCTGTGATAAGTGAGGAGTTTTGGAATTAGTTTGCTGCTGGTTGCTGATTTGAACCTCACAGCTTCATCTCTATTTTGAGCTTCATTCTTAGCATTTCCAAGCTTCATTTCAGGACTCATTGGTGTCTCCAGCCCAAGTGGATGGATGGCTGCTGGGTGACAAGGGCAATCCGTTGAAAAGTGAGCTTATGACGCCTCTCCGTCCCCCCAAGCACAGAGGCAGAACAGCATTATAATAGGAGTCATACCTCCACAAGGGCGGTGATAGAGAGGACCATAGGTCATCTGAAGAGACATTTCTGAGCCTGGACCATTCAGGAGGAGCACTACAATAACTCCCAGAGCGGGTGGCACTGATAGTGGTTGCATGCTGTGCTCTACACCATCTGGCACTGTCAAGGGGGGACCCACTGGAGGAAGAGGATCTCGAGGCAGCTCTACAGGCCACAGAGGATTAATCCAATGGTGAGTCTGAAGAGGAGCAAGGTAAGGAGAATGCTAAGAGTCTGGAGCCAGACCTCTGTATCCTTCAGGGGAGCAGGGACACCAGGGACACTAGGGACACCTTGAACCAATGCTCCTTCAGCTAGGCTACCAAAGATCTGCTTCCACCTCATGCCAGGGCTGCTATCTCCATCCTGCATGTCTGAAGTGACCATTTCATTTCAACCCAAAGTCCACTCAGCGCCTGTGCAATAAAGTTTAGAGCAACTCACGTCCAGCATTAGATACTGGCGTGCCCTGCACCTACAAAACGTGTGAAGCATACTCAGGCCATTAAGACAAAATCAAAATTTTTATAATTTTGACACTCACAACAAATGAACATTACTATATTTGGCGTGAATGGCCACACCAAACTTATTGACAAAACATGGCAGAACAGAAAATCACCTATGAACAGTCCCTCCTGTGCTCATGGTACCTTAAACTTACGTTTACGAGAGCTGTTTCTTATTGCTCCCCCCCTCCCCTCTCGCTGGCAGCAGGATTGGAGACAGCCTACTCACCCTGCTTCTTGTTGGCCTTGGTCACCTTGGCAGCTGTCCTCTAACCAGTGGAGCCTGTGCTGGCCCTGCCTGGGAGGGAGCAGCCAATGCCATGGCTGGCCTCTTCCCAGTCATCGCAGCCTCATCAGATGCCACGGTCACTGGCGGAGGATCTGCTGCCATCGTCCAGAGCACCCTGAGAGGACAAGCAGCTCGTGTGCCAATGTGAAGTCACTCTGGGCCTCCCTACTCGCCATTGATGGGCGCGCACCTAGCTGGGATACTGGGTGCCTCATTCATCTCCCACATTGGCACTGATCACATGAAGTCATTACCTACCTGAGAGCTTGCACATTGAGCAGAACCCCAGGAACCCTTGATTCTGTTCCTGGAGCTGCCTCTTCATGAGAGTCACCACTCTCTCAATGGAGCAGGCAGTGTGCTTGGCAATGAGGGCCAACACAGTGCTCATGCTCTGCATGGACTCCTCCACAACGGGGACCATGGCACACATACCTTCATGGATTTCCACCAGATCCTCCCGCACATTCCACTGGACACCCAGCATCTGCTGCCTAATGGATGACTCCTGAGGCTCATCATCTGCCTTTGACTCAGCATTGTCCTGGTCTCCTGCAGTCCACTGACTGCTGGTGCCTTGGGCACTCTCTGCCTCCGCCTGCTCCTCAAGCGGGTATGAAGTGCTCTCACAGCTGTGCGCCAACATTCTAGCTGACAATCTATCGCCCACCGAGGTGCTGATATCTATGCTGGTGCCTGGTTTAGAGAGCGGGTGTGATGCATGTGCATCTGAAGCCCAGCAGTCCTCTGGCAAAAAGGGTGGCTCTTCGGAGTCCTGCATATGAGTGCCTGCTGGCAAATCTAAGGGAGAACAAGGATCTGTCATTAGCTTAAGTCATCACACTGTCACTGTGCATGCCAGACGCCCTGGTAAAACAATGGAGATCTGCATCATGATGCCATTGTCTTTCAATGATCGATGGGGACTCCAGGCTTGACGCTCCCATTGACGATGAGACTACACAAGAATGTTTGCACAATCCGACACTCTCACCCCGGCACACTGCACTCTGACATTCATCAGAGACCCCTGCATCTCCACGACCAGCTGACCGAGGTGGGTGGTGGCTCTCCAGCTCCAAAGCGTCCATTTTAAACCTCGTCAGGATTAGGAGGTTTGCGGGGCCTCCGCATGACCTTGACCTCTCAATGTTGTCATGGCTCCTCTTCTCCTGAAAGAACAGGGGAGCACTGATTAGTCCACTCTCTACCTGCAGCGCCATTGCAGCCTCGCCAACCCCACCTGAGGAGCACCTTGCAGGGCACATCCGAGTTGTCGACCTCGAGCCACAAGACACTCAGTCCAAGCAGCCAGGGATCACCCCCTTGGCCAGTTCCGGCACTCAGGCTCTAACACCCCTGAGATCCACAAGGGACGGCCAGCCCTTAACACTTCTCCACACTGATCCATGCCAACACGGTACTCACCCTTGCCGAGTGCAGCAGGTCATTGAACTTTTGTGGCCCTGCACTTATATATGAATATAAGTGATGAACTTATTTAAGATATTGGTTAGACCTCAGTTGGAGTATTGTGTACAGTTCATGGTGCCACACTATAGCAAGGGTGTGAACGCATTAGAGAGAATGCAGAAGAGGTTTACAAGAATGGTTCCAGGGATGAGACCCATCTCCTCCATGAGGTCCATGAGCACTCATCCGAGAAACGGGGGTCCAAGTGGTCAGCCAACCTGCCCTCCCGCCTGACATTTCCTGCTGCTGGTGAGGCCATTGCTCCAGTCTCCGGACAGAATAAAGATTCTCCCCTGGCAGCCTTCAGGGAGCTGCCTTTGCAAATTTAATCCACCCACCATTGGACCTGGTGCCCAACAGGCCCCCGCTCCCACCCCTACCCGGCCCTTCCCAACCATTTGGAAGACGCATTTCTATGCTAGGCGGGCCTTAATTAGCCAGCCAGTGTGAAATCGCGGTTGGGGGCTGATCTCAGTCAGGGGCCCGTTTTGCGACCGCTCCAGGTTCCACTGATCACACGCACCTGACGAGGGAAAGATTCAGGCTCATGTCGTTTTGGAGCTTTACACTATCCTCCTCTTGGTTCACAACACTTCCAAGTTTCATATCATCCACAAATTTTGAAATTGTGCCCTGTACGCCAAGGTCTAGGTAATTAATATATATCAGGAAGAGCATGGGTCTTAACACCAGTGCCTGGGGAATTCCATTTTAAGCCTTTCTCCAGTCCAAAAAACAACTGCTCACCACTGCTCTTTGCCTCCTGTCAGTCAGCCAATTCCGTATACATGTAGCTATTGTCCCTTTTATTTGTAAGCTCTAACTTTGCTCTAACTTAAGCTCTAACTTAACCCCCAAACAGTCAGAGAGAAATAGAAGAGCAAACAGGTAGGCAAATTTCAGAGAAGTGTAAAAATAATAGAGTAGTAATAGTGCCGGATTTCAACTTCCCCAACATTAACTGGGTTAGTCATAGTGTGGTAGGTTTAGAGGGAGCGGAATTCTTAAAATGCATCCAGGAGAGCTTTTTAAGCCAGTACATAAAAGGTCCTACAAGAGAGGGTCCTGGACTTAATTTTAGGGAATGAAGCCAGGCAAGTGGTAGAGGTATCAGAGGGGGAACATTTTGCAGATAGTGATCATAACTCCGTTAGATCCAAGTTTGTTATGGAAAAGGACAAGGATGGGCCAGAAATCAGAGTTCTAAACTGGGGAAAGGCTCATTTTAATAAGATAAGATATGATTTGGCCAGAGTGGACTGGGAGCAGCTACTTTAAGGTAAATCTGCATCAGAGCAGTGGGACTCATTTAAGAAGGAAATAGGGAGAGTACAGGGCCAACATATTCCAGTAAAGACAAAGGACCAACAAATCCAAGGAAACCTGGATGTTGAGGGATATACAGGGTTGGATAAAGAGAAAAAGGAAAGCTTATGGCAGATACCGAGGGCTCAAAACAGCAGAAGCCCTAGAGGAGTATAGAATGTGTAGGGGGGAACTTAAAAAGGAAATTAGGAGAGCAAAAAGGGGCATGAAAAAACATTGGCAGTTAAAATAAAGCAAAATCCAAAGTTATTTTACAAGTACATTAAGCGTAAGAGGATAACTAAGGAAAGAGTAGGACCCATTAAGGACCATAGTGGTCATTTGTGTGTGGAGCCGGAAGAAGTAGGTAGGGTTCCAAATGAATACTTTGTGTCGGTGTTCACAGGTGAGAGGGATGACGTGGGTATGGAAATCAGTCAGAAGGACTACGATATAATTGAAGAAATTAGCATAGAAAGGGAGGAGGTTCTAAGTGGTCTGGCAGGCTTAAAAGTAGATAAATCTCCAAGCCCGGATGAAATTTATCCCAGGCTGTTGAGTGAGGCAAGGGAGGAGATAGCAGGGGCGCTGGCAATAATTTTCAATACCTCTCTGGCCACAGGAGAGGTGCCAGAGGACTGGAGGACAACCAATGTGGTACCATTGTTCAAGAAGGGAGGAAGGGATAAACCAGGGAACTACTGGCCAGTCAGTCTAACCTTAGTCATGGGGAAACTATTGGAAGCAATTCTGAGGGACAGAATTAATCTACACTCGGAGAGGCAGGGATTAATCAAGAACAATCAGCATGGTTTTGTTAAGGGGAGGTCATGTCTGACCAATTTGATTGAATTTTTCGAAGAGGTGACCAGGTATATAGATGAGGGCAATGCATTTGACATAGTCTACTTGGATTTCAGCAAGGCTTTTGATAAGATCCCACATGGGAGACTGATAATGAAGGTAAGAACCCATGGGATCCATGGCAATTTGGCAAATTGGATCCAGAATTGGCTGAGTGGCAGAGGGTGATGGTTGAGGAGTGTTTTTGTGACTGGATGTGTTCAGTGGGGTTCCGCAGGGATCAGTGTTGGCTCCCTTGCCATTTGTCGTATATATAAACAATTTAGACTTGAATGTAGGAGGGCTGATCCGTAAGTTCGCGGATGACACAAAAGTTGGTGGGGTTGTAAATAATGAGGAGGGTAGCCTTAGATTACAGGAGGATATAGATGGGCTGGTCAGATGGGCTGATCAGTAGCAAATGGAATTTAATCCAGAAAAGTGTGAGGCGATGCACTTGGGCAGGACAAACAAGGCATGGGAATACACAATGAATGGTAGGACCGTGGGAAGTACCGAGGATCAGAGGAACCTTGTTGTGCATGTCCACCGGCCCCTTAAGGTAGCGGGACAGGTAGATAAGGTGGTTAAGAAGGAATCTGGGATATTTGACTTTATTAGCTGAGGCAAAGAATATAAGAGCAGGGAGGTTATGCTGGAACTGTATAAAACGCTGGTTAGGCCACAGCTAGAATATTGTGTGCAGTTCTGGAATCTATATTATAGGAAGGAAGAGAGAGTGCAGAGGAGATTTACCAGGATGTTGCCTGGGCTGGAGAGTTTTAATTATGAGGAGAGATTGGATAGACTGGGGTTATTTTCCCTGGAGCAGAGGAGATTGAGGGGGGACATGATTGAGGTGTTTAAAATTATGAGGGGCTTAAATAGGGTAGACAAGAAGAAACGTTTCCCCTTGGTGGAGGGATCAATAACTAGGGGGCGTAGATTTAAGGTAAGGGGCAGGAGGTTTAGAGGGGATGTGAGGAAGAATTTTTTCACCCAGAGGGTGGTGAGAATCTGGAGCTCACTGCCTGAAAGGGTGGTAGAGGCAGATACCCACAAAGCATTTGAGAAGTATTTGGATGTGCACTTACGATGCCATGGCATACAAGATTATGGGCCTAGTGCTGGAAAATGGGATTAGAATAGTTAGGCACTCATTTGACTGGCGCAGAGTTGATGGGCCAAAGGGCCTTTTTCTGTGTTACAGACCTCTATAAATCTATGAATTTATGACTCTAACTTTGCTCACAATTCTGTTGTGCAGCACTTTATCAAATGCCTTTTGGAAGTCCATGTACACCACATCAATAGCATTACCCTCATCAACCTTTTCTGCTACTTCATAAAAAACTCAACTGAGTTGGTTAAATATGATTTTCACTTACCAAATCCATACTGGAATTCCTTAATTTGTCCAAGTGACCACTCATTTTGTCCCAAATTATCTTTTCCTAAAGCTTCCCTACCACCAAAGTTAAACTGACTGGCCCGTAGTTGCTGGGCTGATTTTTACAATTGTTTTTGAACAAGGGTGTAACATTTTCATTTCTCCAGTCCTCTGGTTACACCCCTGAGTTTAAAGAAGTTTGGAAAATTATGGCCAGGTGCCTCTGCGATTTGCACTCTCTGCTCCTTCAGGATCCTAGGATGCATCTCATCTGGTCCTAGTGGCTTATCAACTTTAAGTCCAGACAGACTATCCAATATCCTCCTTATCAATTTGATATATTTTAAGTTTAACCATGGCCTGGGAAGCATCTTCTAGCTTGATAAAGACAAATGCAAAGCGAATATCTCAGCCAAGCCCCCTGCTCCATGCATAAATCCCCTTTTTGGGCCCAAATTGGTCCCACTCCTCTTCTTACCACCCTTTAAGTGTTTATGTATCTATGGAAGACTTTTGAATTCCTTTTTATGTTAGCTGCCATTCTCTTCTCATACTCTCTCTTTGCTTCTTATATTTGCTTTCTCAATTGACTCTGTACTTCCTAAATTTGACCTGGTTCTCAATTGTATTATCCACCTGGCATTTATCATAATCACTAATTTTCTGCTTCATCTTAATCCCTATCTCTTTTGTCATCCACAGAGATCTTGATTTGTTTGCCCTGCCTTTCCCCTTCATGGGAATACATCTTGATTGTATTTCAACTATCACTTATTTAAAGGCAGCGTATTGCTCAGTTACAGTTTTGGTGGCTAATATTTGACTCTATTTAACTGGGCCTAATATGTTCTTACCCCCATTGAAGTTGACTTTCCCCTGATTCATTCTTCTTACTCATTCATTTTTCTTACTCTGGATTGCTCCCTGTCCTTTTCCATAGCCAATTTAAAGCTTATAGTATGATGGTCACTGTCCCCTAAATGTTCCCAGACTAATATTTGATCCACTTGGCCGACCCCATTCCCAAGAACCAGAGCCATCAATGCCTTGTTTCTCATTGGACTGGAAGCATAGTATGAAAATTCTCCTGAATACACCTTAGGAATTCTTGCCCCTCTCTGCCCTTTACTGCTATCACAGATAATTAAAGTCTCCTGAATACACCTTAGGAATTCTTGCCCCTCTCTGCCCTTTACTGCTATCACAGATAATTAAAGTCCTCCATTATAACTACTCTACAATTATGGCACCACTCTGTAATTACCTTGTAACTTTGTTTCTCTACATCTTTCCCACTTGTTGGTGACCTATAGACTACAACAAGCATCTTTTTTGTTCCTTCGCTCAAGCCAAATAGATTCTGTCTTTGACCATTCTGAGACATCCTCTCTCTCCAGCAATGCAATTTTCTCCTAATCAATACTACCACCCCTCATTTTTAACCTTTCCTATCTTTCCTAAACACCTTGTATCCTGGAATATTTAATAACATCTCCTGTCCTTCTTTGAGCAGGTCTCTTGTAGCCATGACATCATATTTTGCTGTAGCTATCTGCATCTGCAATTCATCAATCTTATTTACCACACTCTGCGCATTCACATACATGTACTGTAATCCTTGGTTAGACTTCATTACTTCCCTTCTTGCACTGAACTCACCTAATACCTTCCTATTTCCTACTCTAGTGCTATCTGTCTTTCCTTATATTCTTTGCACCTTGATATAGGAACATAGGAAAACCCTCACTAGTATTACCTTCTGGTTCCCACACCTCTGTCAAGTTAGTTTAAAGCCTCCTTATTCTTTAAGCAGAAAAGTGGAGGATACATGCTCATAAAAGAGCTAAAGGAGTTTATAAAAAGAGAGAATGTTAGGACCATAAAGAGACTTTTCGATGAGGACAAACATTTTGAAATTGACACACTGGGGATAGCGGGTAGAGAGATAGTGATATTTGTTATATTTTTTATGATAATATAAAGGCACCAATCACTTATAAGATATTGGGTAAACACATTATGGGTTCCTCTATTGAGACTAGGAACATGAGAACATTTACACATAGGTAGAAAGCTTAACTACATCAGCAGCAGAGCTGTACATGTGTATGTATGTGTTCTGCTGAAAAGCAAATATGAAACTAAAACTGGATTGCATGACACACTTCCCTTCCAGTGATGGCATGCTCCTCTCCCTTAAAGGCATATTACAACATCCCCTTTTCTTTTTAAAGATACTTTCCCCCCTCCAAACAAGCATAATTATTTACAATAAATGTTCATATTTAGTTACCATTACATAAGTGTACAGGACTGGTGAATCTATGCGTCTCTAAAGCATAGAGGTAATCCGCTGGTACACCCAGATCTCGTAATGGTAACCTTGTCTGGAGGTTTATTTAATTGCTCACAGTGATCTGTGTGATCATCATTTTTGGATGCTGTTCCTGATTGCATTTTGGATTTTGTCCTCGATGCAATTGGACTGCACAGTGGTTCAGGAATGGACTAGAATGGATCTGATTTGTCCTTGATTATGCCTCACTGTTAGGGGTAAGTTAAAAATGCTAAAAGAGGATACAGTAAGAATTTACTGAAAAGCCTCTAAAATCTCCAGGCAGACATAACTGCTAAACATATTAAGAGTTGAAGATTACTAGATGAACATTGCATAGTCTTGAGAGTCAAACTGGAGGCACAAGCAGGACATAAATTAGATTAAGTGTACTCTTCTCTCAGATAGGGAAGGGGCAGATGGTTTTAGCTTAGATTTGGGAAGATGAACAATGGACAAAGAGGGGGCTTTGATGAAACACAAACAGTCTTGAGTTGTAAGAACCAAGGTCTTTGTGTACGTGTTTTAATTTTGATTGGATAATATAATTATGTATACATCCTTTAAAATAATTGGTTAGCAAAATCACATGTTTATGTACTCAATATGATAGAGTTAGTATGGAATTGGTATGTCGGTTACCCATTGGTTGTATTCGAATATACTCAAATGTGCTATGATAAGAAAAAGTACAGAAGTAGTGAAATGTAATCAATCTGGGAGCTGGATCTTCATTCTTAGGAATGATTGCAGCTCCCTTGTATATGCTTGAATAAAACCGGTTAAAAGGAAGCCCAATTCTCTGTGGTCATTGCAGGATCGGAGAGTGTAACATCTCCTCTTCACTCACCATTGTTACTTTAATGTACTAACTTCATAGGACCTCGGTTACGAACAAATCCTTGTCACCTTGGCTGGTTGCCACATACCTTCTGTGGGATCCTGGATGCAAACTTGTTATCCCAACTGTAAACTTAGTATTTATGTGTCTGAATGTTTATTATGCACATTAGTCATCATCTCTTGCAGTTGTAAAAGTTGCTCTCTGGTTCCTGAGAGAGTAGAATGGGTAAGAGTAGGTAAATTGGTACTCACTGGCCTGCCAAACATGAGCTCTGTTGGTGATGGAATATTTGCACTTAAAGGTGTCGCTCTCAGATATAACAATGCAATGTGTAGATCTTGCTTGGTCTGTTTACATTTGAGAATTGGGATTTCACTGTGTGAATCATTCATTCAGCTAGGCTGTTAGATCCAGAGTAATGAGGAGAAGAAGTAGTGTGATCCATATTCTACTTCTACAAATATTTTGAAATGGGTTACCAATAAATTGCAGACCATTATCCATAATGATCTCACTAAGCACACCAGATAAACTGAAGATAGCACTTAGAGTGTGCACGACAGTTATACTTGACATATTTTGCAATCATCGAATAATGGAGTACTTGGTAAAGTAGTCGATGATGATGATGAAGTCAGTGCCATGGACATGAAAGAGGTCGGATATGGTTTCAGACCATGGATGGGTAGGACTTTGTCCTGACTTGGCATATGTTCTTGACATGCTTTGCACTTCATGACGACAACTTCAATGTCACATAGGAACATAGAAAATAGGAGCAGGAATAGATCATTTGGCCCTTTGAGCCTGCTCTTCTATTTATTATGATCATGGCTGATCCTCTATCTCAGCGCTATACACTTGCATTCTCCCCATACCATTTGACATCTTTAGAGTCCGGAAATCTATCTATTTCCTTCTTAAAGTTATTCAGTTATTTGGCCTTCACAGCCTCCTGTGGTAGAGAATTCCATAGGTTCACCACCCTCTGAGCGAAGAAGTTTCTCCTCATCTAAGCCCTGAATGGTCTACCCCATATCCTGAGACTGTGACCTCATTGTTCTAGACCCCCCCAGCCAGAGGAAATATCCTCCCTGTCCATCTCTGTCAGAATTTTATATGTTTCAATGAGATCCCCTTTCATTCTTCTAAACTCCAGTGAATATCAGCCTAGTTGGCACAATCTCTCCTCATACAGCAATCCTGCCATTCCAGGAATCAGCCTGGTGAACCTTCGCTGCACTTCCTCTATGGCAAGCATATCAACTCTTAGGTGAGGAGACCAAAACTGCACACAATACACCTGGTGTGATCTCATCAAGGCCTTTACAGCTGCAGTATCACAGAATCACAGAATTTTAGCAGCACAGAAGGAGGCCATTTGGCCCAGTGTGTCTGCACCAACTCTCCAGATGAGCATTATGTGCTAGTGTCATTGCCCTGCCTTTCCCCGTACCCCTGTACATTATTTCTATTCAAATAATCATCTAGTACCCTCTTGAATGCCTCAGTTGAACCAGCCTCCACCACATTTCCAGGCAGTGCATTCCAGACCCAAATCACTCATTGTGTAAAAAAGTTTATTTTCATGTCACATTTGCTACTTTTGCAAATCACTTTAATTCTGTGCTGTCTTCTTCTTGATCTTTTTACGAGCAGGGACAGCTTTTCCCTATCAACTCTGTCCAGCCCCCTCATGATTTTGAACATCTCTATCAAATCTCCTCTTAGCCTTCTTCTTTCCCAGGAGGACAGTTCCAACCTTTCCAATCTATCTTCGTAACTGAAGTTTCTCATCCCTGGAAACTTTCTTGTACTCTGTCCAATATGTTCACATCCTTCATATAATGTGATGCCCAGAACCATACACAATACACCAGCTGAAGTCTAACAAGTGTCTTATATAAATTCAGCATAACCTCCTTGCTCATTTACTCTATGCCCCTATTAATAAAGTGCTCAAGTCCTCTCGCAATGAAGGCCAACATATCATTTACTTTCTTAACTGCTTGCTGCACCTGCATGCTTGCTTTCAGTGATTGGTGTACAAGGACACCCAAGTCCCTTTGTACATCAACATTTCCCAATCTATTACTATTTAGATAACGGTCTGTCATTCTGTTTTTCCTACCAAAGTGGATAACTTCTCACTTATCTGCGTTTTACTGCATCTGCCATGTATTTGCCCACTCACTCAAGCTATATAAATTGCCTTGAACCCTTTGAACACTCTCCTCATCGCTGACATTCCCACCAAGTTTCGTGTCATCTGAAATCTGGAAATATTACATTTGGTTGCCTCATTCAAATCATTGACACATATTGGGAATAGCTGGGGCCCAGCATTGATCCCTGCAGTACTAAACTAGTCACTACCTGCCACTCCAAAAAAGACCCATTATTCCTACTCTCTGTTTCCTGTCTGCTAGCCAATTCTCAATCCATGCCAATATATTACGTCCAATCCCATGTGCTTTAATTTTACATGCTAACTTCTTATGTGGGACTTTATCAAAAGCTTTCTGAAAATCCAAATACACCACATCCACTGGTTCTCCCTTGCCTGTTAGTTAAATCCTCAAAAAACTCCAGTAGGTTTGTCAAACTTAAATTCCCTTTCATAAAGCCATGTTGACTTTGACTGTTCCAGAATCTACAGAATTTTGGAAGATGACAACGAATGTAACCATTATTTCCATGGTCACCTCCTTTAGTGCCCTGAGATGTAGATTATCAGGCCTTGTGGATTTATCGGCTTTCAGTTCTATTAATTTCTCCAGCAACATTGTTTTAGTAATTCTAATTTCCTTCAATTCCTCCTTCTCATTAGACCCTTGGTTCACTAGTATTTCTGGGAAGTTATTTGTGTCTTCCTCCATGAAGACAGAACTAAAGTAGTTGTTTACTTGCTCTGCCATTTCCTTGTTTTCTATTATAAATTCTTCCATTTCAGATTGTAAGGGACCTTTGTTTGTCTTCATTAATCTTTTTCCTTTTACATACTTATAGAAGCTTTTACAGTCTGCTTTTATATTCCTTGCAAATTTACTATCATACTCTATTTTCCCCCTCTTAATCAATTTCTTTGACCTCCTTTGCTGAATTCTAAACTACTCCCAATCCTCAGGCTTACTACTTTTTCTGGCAACTTTATATGACTCCTCTTTGGATCGAATACTATCCTTAGCTTCTGTTGTTAGTCATGGTTGGGCCACTTTTGTTGTTGTGTTTTTGTGCCAAAAAGAAATGTATAATTGTTGCAATGCATACATTTGTTCCTTAAATACTAGCCATTGCCTATCCACCATCATGCCTTTTAATGAAGTTCCCCAATCTATCTTTGCCAATTCATGCCTCATACCTTTGTAGTTTCCTTTGTTAAGATTTATGACCCTAGTTTCAGATCAGACTACTTCACTTTCCATCCTAATGAAGAATTCTATCATGTTATGGTCACTGTTCCCTAAAGGACCCTGCACAACAAGATTAATAATTAACCCTTCTCATTGCACAATATCAAACCTCAGATAGCCTGTTCCCTCATTGTTTTCTCGACATACTGATCTAAAAAACCATCTCATGCACACTCCAGGAATTTATTTGCCACAGTATTATTGCTAACTTGATTTACCTGGTCTATATGTAGATTAAAGTCACCTGTGATTACTGTAGCACCCTTGTTACATGCATCTCTAATTTTCTGTTTAATGCCATCTCCTACCTTATCACTACTGTTTGGAAGCCTATGGACAACACTTACTAATGTTGTTGCCTTTGTTGCTTCTAACTGCACCCAGACTGATTCTACATCTAGATTTGCTGAGCTAATGTCCTCTCTCACTATTGCACTGGTTTCATCCTTAAATAACAACACCATGCCACCTCCTTTTCATTTTTGCCTGTCCATCCTAATATTGAATACTCTTAGATATTCTGTTCTCCGCCTTGATCACCCTGCAGCCATGTCTCCATAATTGCAATCATATTGTTCCTGTTTACATCTATTTGCACTGATAATTGTCTACCTTATTATGAATACTCCATGCATTCACTGTTCATAGCTGGCCAATAGACTGTTGTGCTTGTGAGTCTTCATGCCTGATCAATGCCCATGTGTGAGTGATGAAGTTGTTGAAGAATATCAGATGGCAAAGATTTCGATTTGATGGCCTGCCTGCCTTTAAAAATGACTCCCCAGGAGATGCTAGCTCACTCCAATAAGGCAAAAATGGTTTCATGTGTTCGTGGACAGGCTGAATTCAATCAGGCCATCCTTCAATGAGGCCATCCTCCAATGATGGCTTTCCACAATTTCTGTAGTGTGGAATCTTTTGCTGTGCTGAAACGTCATGTATCAAGGCATACTCTCAATGATCTGTCATTCTTTGTGACACATATGATTGAGTTGAATCAATCTTTGTGCTCTTGTACTCTTCTGATGATTCTGTCTCCATTTTGTCTAGATCAACCTTCAATTTGTCTTGTGATTGGTGTACTTACATTTGATCGATTGATGGACTTGCATTCTCCTGCAAGTGTAATGTTGTAGCTCCCTTGAAACCTCATGTAGCTGCTGGCATATGCATAAAATATGCCAGCTAAATTTGGAGAACATCAAGTTCAATTTTGATCAGGTTAACTTGTAGAACCAAGGATATATCTTCTGTTTTTGCTTGGTTAGGCAACCTGCTAAGTATATCTGATGTTATCATCAAGTTGCCTGGCTTGTAAATAATCTCACAGTCATAAACTTGAATCTTTATCAAGAGATGTTGCAATTTTGGCGGTGCACTGGTTAATGTTTTTCACCAAATCACCTCAGTGGCTTGTGTTTGGCCTCTACCACAAATCTTTTGCCAAATCTATAGGTGTGAAAATTGCATGATTCCAAATACTAAAGCTAATGTTTCCTGCTCAGTGTTGGAATAGTTGGATTGCATTACAGACGGCTTTTGAAGCAAATGCACTCATTTTGTGTTTTTGTAATATTTATGCTCCTAGACATTTCTGTGAAGCATCTATCTCCAGGGTAACTGTCTCCCTGGGATTGTAAAATTGCAAGGTTGATGCTTCTGATAATAACTGTTTCAATGTTTTGAAGAGGCATTAGCGGTCTTCATGCCACAGGGAAGGCACATCCTTTCTCAACAATTCCCTTAGCGATGATGATTTTTGGGCAAAATTGGGAATGTATGAAGACAGGAAATTAAAATGCCTAGGCACCTTCGAAGATTGTCCTTATCTTTAGGAGTTGGCATGGCTTCAATATCCTCTATTTTACTTGGATCAGGACAGATACCACCACTGGAATACATAGAACTGAAGAGATTGATGACACATTTCAGACTGTTGAACACCAATCCTTCATTACGTGCTGCTTGCATCAATAAATGCAGATTAGGGTCACGTTCTTGCTTTGTTCCTCTCACAGCAGCAATTTCATTGGTGACACACATGCATCCTGACACTGTGCGTGTAATATGACCCATGTGAGCTTGAAAGAGGTCCTGGCTAACAGATAGCCCAAAAGGAAGTAATTGAAAATAGTATCATCTGAATGTACAAAATGTAATATGCTCTTGGGACTTCTCCGCAAGATTTCCTGACCAGTAACCATGCTTGGCATCAAGCTTCGAGAATAATTTTGCACCTGCAAATCTCAGAATTAACTCTACTAATGTCAGCATTTTGTAAAGGCAATGTTTTTAAGCTGTGCTTAAATGTCATGGATCAAGGCATACTTTCAGTGATTTGTCCTTCTTTATGACACATGTGATCGAGTTACATCAATTTTTGTGCTCTTGTACTCTTCTATGATTCTGTCCTTCTCCATTGTGTCTAGTTTGGCCTTCAATTTGTCTTGTAAGTGAATGGTGCATTTACATTGTAGATCAACTGACAGATTTGCATTCTCCTGCAAGCATATGTTGCAGCTCCCTTGAAACTTTGTCAAAACATCCTGGATATTTCAATGTTATGGCATGAACTGAGCCGATGGCAGTAGATTCTGAGGTTGATCTACTTTGTGATGTGTCATGAAAATATAATAGTTTTCATATTATTGAGATTTATTGTAAAGCTAGATTAATATTGGGGTTTGGAGCAGTTTCCCTGCGTGGATGTATGTGTATGGGGGGCATTTAATTGAATTGGAGACAGCTGGTCTGGAGCTTTTGAGTTATCAAAAGGGAAGCTAGGTTTGAAATGCTAAATACCTAAACATGGCTGAAGTTTTAGAATGTGAGGTGTGGGGAAAATTTGCATGTTTGGATAAATTATAGTATTCTGAAGTACAAACGGATGGTAGGGTGTTACACCTAGCTAAGAGAAGCTTAGCCATACAGTGTGTTTATTTTTCTCAAAGGTTACTGATAATATGAGTATTCTGAAAGATTTATATTATGAGAAAATTAAAGTTTCAAAGGCATATTGGAACAATGGAATTTACATTAAAAAGGGAGAAATGTGTATAAAGGAGGTGAGGTTATGTGTAAGGGAGAAGGAATTCTAAGATCCAACACAAGTGTGAAAAGCCTCCAGCCTCTATGCATCAAGTTGCTGTCTACAGGAAATGAAGCTAAGGAAATTCACTTTGAATGTCACTGTCCAGGGTATTGTATACTTTGCCTGGATCTGTTGAAATCTATTTTGTTTCGCTGTTGCCTTAACAGAGGTGTAACTAGGAGCCAGATTAATTAAGGGAGTAAGGAGTTATTATAGTAGTAATTTGTAGGCCTATGTATGTACTTACAATCTTTTCTTCTATGAATAAATGTTTAATTTAGTTTTGTAAGAAACCTCAAAGTTTCAGTGGACTTATCACTATTGAATTCAAGGCATGCATCTCAAAATAAAATACAACTTGGAAAAACAGTTGTGCCAGCTGTTTCAAGTTTCCCTCTGGGATTTGAGCAGCTCAGTATTTACCATCCGCTGTGCCATAACAGATGTCTGACTAATTCCACAGATTGTCACTGGTGTGAGGTCATGCCATATGGTAGACATGCAATCATTGGGCCTTTAGTTTCCACGACGTTGAACATCTGTGGCACCCAGGAGGATTGATTGTATTTGCACTCCAAGACTATGGATCCTGCACATGGAGTTAGTGAACTGTTGTGCGCTGAAAGCTGAGCAGTAGTAAGTCTTGCAATGGCCCTCCACAACTGTGGATACATGTCTTTTGGAATTCAAAGGGGTAGTATGTTGTCATTTGGTCTTGTGTCAATCTTGGCCAATAACAAACAGTTACCAATTTTCTTATGGCAGATAATTTGAATCTTGGCAAATAATTTGGATGGTGTGACAGCACCTAAGCTTTTCATGAGATTGAAGGTGTGAAACACATATTTACCGTTCTTCCTTTCATTGTGTACATCATTGTCATTTTCTGGTTTGTCAATCACCTCATGTATGTGTTTCTAATGGGATACCGAATGGTCATTCTTCTTGCCTGAAGGTACTCATTGTGTATTGTCTGTTTGAATCAGTGCACGGCTCTTTGTGGCTGCATCAGCCTTTGCTCTAGTGCACTGTCACTACCAATGGCCCTTTCTGCTACTTGCCTTGCAGAATTGATGAAAAGCTGAGCATCTCCATGGTGCATGCAGAAGGCCACACCTTCCAAATGTCTTGCTCAGTTCAGGCATTCTGGTGGGTGAGTCAATAATTGGGGTGGTATGTAGAACCTTTAAGCTTCATCCACCTGCGAGGATCTCCTTGCATTTACGAACATCCTTGAGTAGTTCTTCGATGCTATATGTTTGGTCTTGTCTGGCAGATCTTTCTGGAATGCTTCCATGGGAGTCAATGCAATCACCAACTCAACAATTCTGTCTGCTAGTTATGCATTTGTAAAATCACAATACAAATGCCTTTTTTCTGCATCTGTTGATGAAGTGGTCTATGGATTCTGTAGGCTGTTGTCGAACATGTTGGTCAATGAAGATGAAAGTTTAACTTGATACTGAACTGGTCTTCCAATGTAATCCATATCTTTTGGGGATCCTTTACTTCTTCTGCTGTTAATCCTGACTTGTTCAGCCTGTGTAGACCTTCATTCACAATTGCTAGGTCAATTTTTACGGTTTGCTTGCCTGGTTCAGACACACCTCAATCAAGAAACGATAGCTCTGTACGTTGTTTAAACAATTTAAATTTGGATTGTTGGTCAACTGCATCCCAGTTCAAACTGGAGAATTTTGTAGACATTTTGACAATATCCCTTTGATCTTCCATTATCCTAAAATACCTGGGATGAATGTCACTGTCGCCATTTTTGCACACTTTTACGAAGCTCCGCCCCTTGTAATTGCAAACTTCTCTGACCCAGTTTTATGACAGTTTCTTTTTTGTTTTTTTTTAGTTTGACTATCCCATGCTTACTTTCGATCCGGCCCACACTCTGGTCATTCGCCTTTCCCAATTGCGTTAACCTGGTGCTGGTCCTCTCAACATGCTGTCCCACTCCTGGCAGACTATGCGCTGCAATCTCACCATGAGTGAACCAACTGCTTACCATCTCTATATTTTAGCCTGGTTTTGGCACATGATCTTCAAAGTTTTTCTGTGCAGTCACCAGGCTGCAATTTTAATAATCCCTAATACTGCGACTCTGTTGTGGTCTGATCAGAATGTCAAGGGTCATCTCATGTCATGTAGCATGTAAAATGGTTCCCCATGTTGTACATGTACTTAATCTTGCTGGAAGGCTGTTAGGCCACAACTGAGCACCATCTTGTGTTGTTATACTGATATAAAGGCACTAATCACTCATAAGGAATTGGGTAAACATGTTGTGGGCTCATTTATTGAGACTAAGCACATGAGAACATTTATACAAAGGTAGAGAGTTTGAAGACATTAGCAGCAGGACTCTGTGAGTGTGCTCTGCTCAAAAGCAAAAATGAAACTAAGACCAGAAACTAAGACACACTTCCCTTCTAGTGATGTTATGCTGCTATCTCTTAAAGGCA
Organism: Cetorhinus maximus; assembly: GCF_964194155.1. Classification (NCBI taxonomy): domain Eukaryota; kingdom Metazoa; phylum Chordata; class Chondrichthyes; order Lamniformes; family Cetorhinidae; genus Cetorhinus; species Cetorhinus maximus. The sequence continues at coordinate 123,342,740 of NC_135879.1, read as the reverse complement.
TATTACAACAATATTTAACTTTTAGAAGAGTGAGACTAAATGTAGGAAAGGATACAGGCAATAGAGTTTGTATGAGTTAAATTTTGATGGAAAAAAAAATTGGAAGGAGAGCTTTGGATTAATTGAGTCTCAAGGTGACAAGGGAATAGATAATGGTTTCGGGAAGTGGGATGAGACAAGATATATTTGGCAACATGAAATCAAATGATGAATGATTTAACATCCCTGAACATCTTAGATCATTGGCCTGGATGAGACAAAATATGCCCATTGCATTAGTTTGAAAAAGGCTGTGAGCTGTGACATCCTGGCTCATGTAGCTTTTATGCACATTGTCAAATGCTTATAGCTTATGTTTCCTTAAACCCATGTGAATTCACTTGCTTTATAACACAACCCTTAAATATAATTCAATCCCAAAATCCTTTCTGTAAAGAAAAAGAAATCAAAAATCCTAAAGCGTGAAAACCTTCCAAAATGACTAGAGCAGTGAATATTTATGTATAGTGACAGGGAGATTTGAAATGTGGACATATAAATACAATACAGTGTGATGGGGTTCTGCAGAAACAGTTTTATTTCCGTATTCTGAAGAGACATTTCTTCAGCAGCAAGTGATGACAGCTTGATATAACTTGAGGTTCCACCAGCTTTATTTCAAAAATTTGTGCTATATAAGCCACACAGCTGAATAGTTTATATGGAGAAATTAAAGGCCATTCAGCCAAACTGTTATAATCCGAGTTATCTGCTGCTGTCAGTAACTTCGATCTTAGCCTCCATATATAAGCTTCAGCATTTTCACTGCTTCTATCTTGTCCCTGGCCCATGTTACAATCTATCATAATCTTGACTTAGATCTAAGTTTCAGCACATCTCATATTCTTCTTGCTTAAGAAACCTGTCAACTTCTTACGTTTGAAGCCAGCCAATTCAAAATTTACTTCATGAAGTAACTAAGTCTCTCATATTATACAGCACATATGAGGATTACAGCAGTGGTTTACAGGTCTCATGTGCCACAACAGGTATTTATTTGCAATACTACTGTGAAAGACTCAAACCCCTACACCCAGAGACTATAATAACTTTTTTTCCTCTCTTTTATGGATTTTTCTTCATACAGGTCTATCCCTTTTCACTATCTCAACTGTTTATACTTTTTTAATGGATTTTCATTTAGGGTTAGCTTTGCAGCAGTAGCTGAATGGTCTTAATCTCGCATGCACATGCCTCTATATTCCCTTGTTCATTCATGAAAGCAATCCACAAGTATCCCTATCCTCAATGTTGGGGGAGCCCAACACATCAGTGCAAAAGACAAAGCTGAAGCATTTGCAACAAATCTTCAGCCAGATGTGCCGAGTGGACGAGCCATCTCAACCTTCTCCTGACATCCCTATTATCACAATCATCAGCCAATTCTATTTACTCCATGTGGTATCAAGAAATGGCTGAAGGTATTGGATATTGCAAAGGCTATGGGCCTTGACAATATTCCGGCAATAGCACTGAAGATTTGTGCTCCAGAAGTAGCCATGCCCTGAGCCAATCTGTTCCAGCACAGCTACAACATTGACATCTAACTGACAACATGGAAAATTGCCCAGGTATGTCCTGTCCATAAAAAGCAGGACAAATCCAACAGAGCCAATTATCAGTCTGCTCTCGATCCTCAGCAAAGTGACAGAAGAGGTCATTGAAAGTGCTATCACGCTGCACTTATACAGCACAGACTTGCTCACTGATCTCAGTTTTGGTTTTGACAGCACCAGTCAGCTCCTGACCTCATTACAGCCTTGGTCCAAACATGGACAAAGGAGCTGAACTCAAGAGGTGAGGTGAGAGTGACTGCCCTTGATATCAAGGCAGCATCTGACCAAATGTGGCATCTAAATTGGAGTCAATAGGAATCAGGAGGAAAACTCTCCACTGGTTGGAATCATACCTAGCCCAAAGGAAGATGGTTGTGGTTGTTGGAGGTCAATCAACTCAGTTCCAGGACATCACTGCAAGAGTTCCACAGAGTACTCTCCAAGACCCAACCATCTTCAGCTGTTTCATCAATAACCATCGCTCCATCATAAGGTCAGAAATGGGGATGTTCGCTGATAATTACACAATGATCAGCCCCATTTGCAACTCCTCAGATACTGGAGCAGTCCATGTCCATATACAGCAAGACCTGGACAACATTCAGGCTTGGGCTGATAAGTGGAAATTAATATTCATGCTACACAAGTGCCAGGCAATCACCATTTCCACAAGAGAGAATCTAACCATTTTCCCTTGACATTCAATGGCATTACCATTGCTGATTCCCCACTAACAACATCCTGGGGGTTACCATTGACCAGAAACTGAACTGGACTAGCCACATAAATACTGTGGCTACAAAAGTAGGTTAGAGGCTGGGAATTCTGTGATGAGTAACTCACCTCCTGACTCCCCAAAGCCTGTCCACCATCCACAAGGCACAAGTCAGGAGTGTGATGGAATACTCCCCATTTGTCTAGATGAGTGTTGCTCCAACAAAACGCAAGAAGATCAATACTTCCAAGACAAAGCAGCCCGCTTGATTGGCAACCCATCGCCACCTTAAACATTCACTCCCTCTACCACTGATGCTTAGTGGCAGCAGTGTGTACCATCCACAAGATGCACTGCAGGAATTCAGCAAGGCCCCTTCAACAGTACCTCCCAAGCCCATGACCACTACCACCTAGAAGGACAAAGGCAGCAGATAGATGGGAACATCACCACCTGCAAGTTCCCCTCCAAGTCACACACCATCCTTCCTGGGAAATATATCACCATTCCTTCACTGTCACTGGATCAAAATCCTGAAACTCCCTCCCTGACAACACTGTGGGTGTACCTACACCACATGGACTGCAGCGGTTCAAGAAATCAGCCCACCACCACCTTCTCAAGGGCAAATAGGGATGGACAATAATTGCTGGTCTAGCCATCAAGGCCTACATCCCATGACCAAAGATAAAAAATAACTCCCATTACAGTTTTAAATCCTCTTTTATTCCCAATAGGGTCTCCACTCATTGCTTTCCCTAATCTTTACTCATGTTATAACAATACTTTTAATCAATAAGGCATGCCTCCTCCTCCTGCAGTTTTCATATCCTTTCTAAAGAATTTATACCCTGGAATGCTTACCTCCCAACCATGACCTCCCTAAGGTGCATTTGAATCTTTAATGTACTCAATTTATTTCTTACACTTTATGTGTTAGTATATAAAATTTTTATTTGGGCAAAAGACTATTTCATTTCAGCTTCATGCTGTTTTTCTCACGCTGTTTAATTTAGCACATTTCATATTTGTCTCTGTTGCTGTAAGATCTTTATTTATTTCAGTATTCCCTTCAGCTAGAACAGCCATACCAATAGTTGTGACCCGAACTCTGTTCTTATCCATTTTAATCTTTAAAACATAATTCTTATCTTGATTATGACTGATTCCTCTGCCTAATTATTATTTTAAAGTTCAATTTACCACCATACTGAACTTTTTCAATAGTCCAGGTGCAGTCCAAGCCAATGGGGCAGCTCCATCCTTTCCCAGTACTGGTGCCAGTTTCCCATGAAAATGAACCCCTCATTCTCACGTCATCCCTTTAGCTACATGTTTATCATCCTGATCTGTTTGTCCCTGAGTTCATTAGCACATAGCTCAGATAACAATGCCACCCTTGAGGTCCTGCTTTTTCATTTATCTCTCCTAACTCCTGATAATCCTTCAGCAGAACATCCTCCCTTTTCCTCCCTATGGCATTTGTCCTAATACAAACCACAATAACTGGATCTTCCCTCTCCTTTTCCAAATTTTTTACCAGCCACATCAACATATTTCTTACCCTGGAACCAGATAGTCCCTTCAGGACTCGCAACCATTGTTGCACATGATGCTATCTGTCCGCCTGATTATTGAATCATCAATAACAACTACATTTCAGCTCTGGCCCTCCTCACTTTGGAAAGCCATCTGCTTCATGGTGCCTAGGTCAGCATTGTGACTACTCTTCCCACAGCCTTTCTTCTTATCCTCACAGTTACCAAGTATATTGTATCTATTGGATGGAATCCATGTTGGTGGGCCCTCCTCTGAGTTTGCCTACCCTGCTCAATGATAGTCACACTCTCCCCTTTCTGCAGCTGTGTTTTCTCCTGAGGTGTGACTGTACTCTGGAGAAAACCATCCAGAAATTCCTTCCTCTTCCTTATGTGTCAGAGTATTTTGTACTTGCACTCTGACTCACGGGCTCTGAGCTGAATTGTCTCAAGGAAGAAACATTTCCTGTGGACATGGCAATACAGAAATGTCTCACTGTCCACAAGCTCCCAAATATTACAATACTGTCACATAATTAACACTGGTATTTCTAGTATTTGTTTCCTTATGTATTTGTTAGTAATAATTTAATTATAAATATAACAGAATTACCCGAGACCTAGATTATATTTAGTAGGTAGATTTAGCTTGATTTCAAGTTAATTTGTAATTTATTAGTCTTAATTTTGTTTCTTAACTGCTCTATTTTAGGATCTCCTTAGCTCCTATTTATTATTTATGTGTAGCAGATTTTTATTTCATGCAACTCAAATCCCTTTAATATTTATATCCTCGATTTAGTTCATTTTAATTTAATCTCCTGGGATGTAAATAATTACTCTGATTATTTATTTATATATTTACTTATTTACAATTGCCCCTTGGTTTAAATTAGCCACTCCTTCCCCTTCTGCACCTTATTCACACTCTCACTGTATTCCCATCACCACTCTGTTTAACAAGCCATTCCATTTAACAGTTTCTTCTACCTCCATGTGCACAGCTGTCTACTTTATAGACAGGAAATATAAGTAAAAGTAGGATTTTTCATATTTTATAAAAACAAATTACTGTTGCCAATATCAGCAAATGAACCCTTAATATGGTTGTCAAAAATTTCTCTTTTCGCTATTTTAATTGTGACATAAAATCCCATTAAAATAAATGAGCTAAAATCTCCACTAAAATAGCAAAAAAAAGTCGTGCAAATGCATCAAGTGTATGCCAGCTAGCACTCCAGTGCTAATTTCTATGTTAATATCCTTTAAGTTCTATTTACCTGGACTGAGTGTTTTCAACTATCTGTTAAAAGTGCTAAACTTCATTACACTTACTTAAGCACAGCTGTGATTCAATGAAGAAAAAGAACAACTTATATTTATTTAGCACCTTTAACATAATAAAAGATCCCAACATGTTTAACAGGAGTATTGCAAAGCAACATTCGACACCAAGTCACATAATGTGCTATTAGTGCAGATGGCCAAAAGCTTAGCTAACGAGTAGGTTTTAAAGAGGCTCTTAAAGGAAGAAAAAGGGATAGAGAGTAGGAGGTTTAAGGAGGGAATTCAAGATATTAGGGCGTAGGCAGGTGGTCAACAATAGTGGAGACATTAAAATGGGGGATGATGAAAAGGCCAGAAATGGGTGTGTGGATAAATCTTAGAGGATTGTGGAAGTGGTGGAGAAGGAAGGGTGAGATCATGGAGGGATTTGAAAACAAGGATGAGAATTTTCAAATCAAACTGCTGCTTGACTGGGTGCCTCTGCACAATAATTATCTACTTTCAAAGTCTATTTTTTTGAGAATTTAATCCTTCATTGAAATCTAGCAGTAAGTTATTTAATCAACTTACCCCACTGTTTAAATTTGTGTAATCACACCTTCTCTTTCAATTTCAATGGACTGGGCACTGTGTCCGGATGGCCGAAGACCATCTCCCCCACTAGGTCCTGTTTTCTCAACCCTCAAATGGCCAACGTTCCAGGGTGAGGACAATGCAGCACAGAATACCCTGAAGGATACCTTGAAACCCCCCTTGAACTGTGGCAGAATTGACAATAATGACTGGGAGGAGTTTGCTACCAACTTTTCAGAATGGCAACAATTTGCCCATCAAGCTGCATCTCACTTTGATTCACAACGCCTGAATGATGAGATAGAGTGGCAGCAAAGATGAAGAGAAAAGGAAGCAAATCCTGAACTCTGGATCCCACCACCTCATGGAACGTCCTGCACTATTTGCCCAAAGATCTGTGGGGTGATAACTGGCCTGTTTAGTTGCATGAAGACCCATGGCAGAAACTCGTAACCCTGAGTAGACATTATCCTCAAATTGAAGGATAGCCCACAACACCAACCAGTCCTTTAATTTCACTTCCAAAAGTATTGACCTGTGTCAGCTATGGCACAGTGGTAACATTCTCACCTTTAAATCAGCAGTATATTGGTTTAAAGCTCACTCGAGAGATTCAAGTCAAAAATCTAGGCTGATTCTTCTGTGCTGCACTGTTTGAAATACTGTGTGCTGAATCTTACCTATGTAGGGTGGGCTGGGCGGGAGCAGATGGGTGCAGGGCCAATTGCCGCCCACGATCAGCTGCTTGCCGCCATTTTACGTGGGCGGGCCAATTAAGGCCCGCCCAGCGTAATGCTCGTTGCGTAGCCCTCAGTGTTACCTGTGCAGGCGGAGGAAAGGAGGGAGAGTTGGGACCTGCGCTCTTCCGCGCGTGCACGTGAAAGAGCGCAGCAATGCCCCTGAGGCACGGAGCTGCCTCAGGGAGATTAAGTACATAATGAAACTTTTCAATAAATGAAGAGAAAAATTATTTAGACATGTCCCCTCATGTGACACTGGGACATGTTTTCCAATTTAGCAAAATTTATTTATTTATTTTATTAAACCTTCAGGAAACCTCATCCTGCCCATGAATGAGGTTTCCTGAAAAATGCAAAGGCCGCTTGGGCTCTTTGCCTGCCCGCCAACCTTAAGGTTGGACGGATAGCATTGTCAACAACTTTAATTGCTTTTTTAATGGCCTCCGATGAGGACCTGCTGAACGCAATATCGAAATGACGCACAATGACATCGGGATGCACCCCTAACGTCAACGCCCGTCATTTTATGCATCGGCGTGTCAGGCCTGACCCCACATGCCGACAGCAACATTCTGGCCTGCGTTTTTTCTTGGTTAAACCAATGCTCCTTTTTCCCAATTAGGTTAACAGGAAAAGTTGCATGACATTATTTTGAGTTTTCCCCAGTGCACTAGCCAATAGTTATTCCTCAATCATCATAATTAAAAACTGATTATCTTTCCATACCACGAAGCTGTTTATGTGAACTTGCTGTGCACAAGTTGGTTGATGCGTTTACTCTATTCCAAAAGTGACAGCACATCATTTAACTGTGAAGCACATTACGATATTCTGAGGTCATGAATATAAATATTGCTGAAAAAAAGAGACATGCTGTCAATGCTTTTATTCTTGCACTGATCAGGATAGATGCAATATATACTGCTTGAGAAAATGGGTGCTGATTGATTGGTGAGTGGGCTCTGATTCGTCGAGGCATTGCCATGTAGAATGCACCAGGGAACAGTTATTTTCCCCAGGCTTCTGTTTAAATTCAAAAAAGGCATGTAGATTCTTATTGGTTGAGGTGTTATGATGGAGAATGCATCGGGGAACAGTTGCCCTCCATGCTTCTCTTTAATTGAAAAAGGCACAATGCCTGGACATGTTCAGAACCCTGTGTATGAATATGTGTCGCCTCTAGCAGGTGTAGGCGAGCTACATTGTGAGCCAGATTGATAACGTTAAATTGGTTGTTAGTGTGATTCTTAGTACACTCGGGATTGTTCGGTATGTGTTTTCCAATCACAGAATCACATCTAATGTTGAATGCGATGTTCTGAGTATTACAAGCACCAGCTGGTTGAGTATAGTCAGTCCTCTGTCTGTTGCAAACAGCTGAGGGGATGTGCTGTTTAATACAATCCATCAGTCATTGGGATGTATGTCCTACATACCTGGGACTGAAATTCATATACCACATTACTCATTTGTTTGGTAGACAGAACATCTTTTTGGCTCAGCGGCAGCATCCTGTTAGCGGAGAAGACCATTCATGTTGCTACTACATAGTAGCAGCGCGTGATAGCTAGCTTCACCTGTTGCTCACATTTTTGAGTCACCTTACCCTTCCAGGGTAGTTTGAGGTAGACTGGACCAAAAGTGATCCAGCCTTAGGCCTATTCATGAGTTTGTGCAATATACAGTGAGCAATGATCTGATCAGGGTAACCATTAAACGCAAGATAGCTTTCATGCTCCCTGTTTCGGCATTAAGCTTGCACAGTGAGCAAATGGCTCTGGCCATATTTACAAGGTTGCTGACAAGGCCAGTAGGATAGCATGTGGAGCTATTGGAATCACAACGCATATATTGGCCAGTGAATGTAGGTTTGCTGTGGACAGTAGTAGGGAATCCATCAGGAGATTTCTCAACTAGCACATCAAGGAACGGGGGCTGGTTGGACTGTTCATTTGGACTGGACATTTCAAAGGCAAATTTTAGCATAAAATGGAGCTCATTTAAGCATGTGAGGAAATTCTTGCAAGCAGCTGCAGCTTCAAATATAGCAAAAAAAATCATCTACATATTGGAAGTATGCAATTTCAGCTGTTTGCAACGCAAAGAGTACTGATCGTACTCAACCAGCCCATGCATGCAAAACTCAGAACATAATGTTCAACATTAGATGTGATTACACAATTGGACAGCACTTATTGATCCCAAGTGTGCTCAGAATTACTAATTTAAGAGTATCATTTGAGCTCTCAATGTGACTCACTTATGCTTGATAGAAGCTACATTTATTCATACTCAGAGCCCCTAACCTCTGCAAACAGAAAGAATATGTCCAGGCATTGTGTCTTTTCAATTAAGCAAAAGCACGGGGACAGCTGTTGACTGGTACATTCCCCATGGCAACACCTTAACCAATCAGAGTCAATTTGCCTTTTTTGAATTTAAATAAAAACTTGGGGGTGACTGTTTCCTGGTGCATTCTCCATGGCACCGCCTTGACCAATCAGAGTCCACGTGCCAATAAATCAGCACTCTTTTCCTCATGCAATATAAATTGTGGCTCCCTTTGAAATTTAGCATTCTTGTATCTGTCCTGATGAGTGCAAGATGAAAAGCTTCAACAGCCTTTCTTTTTTTTCAGTAATACTCAAGTACTGTACTAACAAGAGACTACTTATACAGCTCTTCCCAGTACTACTGGCATACAGACAATCTCGGATAAAACATACTTGTTATTGATAATACTGGTGGTTTAGATGATGATTTTTGTAGATTCCCACAGCTGAATTTCATTGATGCCATATCCATAAGTGAGCATGCAGCTGTCAATATCATTCCACTTTTACACTACATGAGTATGTGCATTTTTTTCAGTATTTGGACAGTGGTATATATTATAACTGACTGTGGTGCTAACAGAATGAAAGCTATACACAACAGTGATAATAATATGCATTTTTGATATACACATTAAATCTGACTCTGTAAAATATTCTGGAAAATATGTAGCCAATGTAATAAGTTTTTGTAGAAGTTTGTAGATGTTGTTTTATAACATCCACAAAGTAACTGAAGTAATTAAGAAGAACACCATCCCATGAAAAATATTGCAAATGGATGAAATTATGTATTTTCATTCTTGAAACCCTAATGAGACATACATGTCAAAAAGAGTGATGGTAAATTAACATATTTGAAATAAATTGCTGCTCAGCACTGAGTAATTTTGCAAAAGAAAAAAACCCTTCACTTATTTCTTCTCAACTAAATAGTCACAGTTCAACCGATATTTAGGAATACAATAGAATTTTTTTTAAAGAAAGAAATCCAGCTCATATACATGCTACTTGATATCATGTAAAAAAAAGGTGCCTCAAAAACAATTAATTCATTGTTTAAAGTTCAAACCAGATAATGATTTAAAGATTTGTTGCAGGATTCAATATGATCTATACATTTTATTGCAATGTCTATGAAGAAAAGTAGGAGATGCAGTCAACTTGATTTATAAAGACCAAAATCATATTTTTTTATCAGATGTAGAAAGTGATAATGAATATTTTAGTAGCTATATTACACAGTCAGTGGCATCTTAGGGGAGGAGACCATCTTTTGCTTTTATTTATTCAAGTGTCTTTAGAGACCTGTTATCGAATTAAATATTACTGAAGCCAGGAACTTGGAAACTCTTACCCAGTCAATATAACTGCCAAAAAATTAAAAAGGACAAACAATGTGCAAGTAATGTGAAGCAACATGTATGCTGGTTCAGACTCCCCTCCAAATTTGAATTGTGTAATGATAAGTTTGAGTTATTATCCATACCATAGACAGTTAACATCCAGGGCTAAAGATCTGTTAAAGGAAATTTGGGATAATCTCAAAGTCCTTAACAAAAATCAGGAGAAACCTAGGATACTTGAAAGTTTTTCCTGAACATTTGACAAAAGAAAGTCCCTATTAAAAGAGCCCAGAGCATTTTAATGACTGATATCCAGTGAGAATATCCATCAAATTCCTTCTGTGATCTAATTCATTCATCCATTTGACTTCCCTGACAGTTAATAGACTTTTTCTGATGTCCTTGGGGGAGGGGTAGTGAAATGACAAGAACGTTTTAAGCAGGTTTGGATCAAAGTTGAATTCAATTAGTTCTGCCTTATTTAAAGTAAAGTGGATAGAATCATTTAAGATGAATCAGTTTGTTCAAATCAAGCAAGGCTAGTTAGGGTTGAGCGTTTGTTTCAACTTGCTTAAATACTTTTGGTAGTGGAGGAATTAAAGTTATCGTTTCCCTATTTTTGCCTCCAATGTCAGTATGAATCATTGCAGGACAAAAATGGTAGAAATCAGAAGAACTAGCACAAGCTGGAGAAAAAACAACTCATTTAGCAAAGCACCAGAGTTGCTATCCCATTTTCCACAATGCAAAGCTGTGACACTTTGTGAATTTGCTGAGTAGGGACAATTTTGGCCAATCTTGTGCTACAGGTTTGCATTCACCTAAGACTCTACATCCAACATAAAGGAAATAATTTTGTCCCAATCATCGGTCCTAGATTCAAGATGAGGTTCTAAGAGGCCAAATGGACAATACAGTAATGCAATGCAATTCCCAATCCCTTGGAGGAAGCCTTGCAATTTTATAATCTGGCCAAATGAAAGGAATCTTAGTGACTGGCAAACTAAAACATAGAAGCAAGGACAGTAAAAACAAATTGATTTAATTAGGTAGGGAAGCAGGAAAGACACCAATAGAGAGTGTCAAAAAACAAATTGCTTTATGGCAATGTTATGATTGCTTAAGTTTTCAGATTAGCCCCAGAAACACACTAGAACAGTCACAGCTTAGCAGGTGCATCAATTTTAAGTCAATGCATTTTTTGTTCATTGAGTTTGAGGGCTATCTGTCCCGACCAAACATTTTTGAACTTTAAGTAGCCGCAACAAGTCAAACATGTTCAGATCAACTTCAACAGTCCATCTCAACCCTAAGGTCAGAAGAGAAATCCTGGGTGCACCAATGTTTAAATTTTCCATTTCCACATTCATGGCAATGCTGTATAATATTGCCAATTTAGTGCTTACTGGTATCTACTTCTGGCCAGTTTATGCCATTGATCCATAAATAGTGGGAACTGTATTGAGCATAATCAAAATAATTTCAAAGTAAAACATAATAGTTATCAAAAAAACAGGTCTTTATTTATTTTACAGTTCAAGAGGTGTGAGAATGCATTACATTACCTAGCTCCTTAAATTCATTGGTGTTAATGTGAAACTACCTGAACAGATTACACTATATTAGCATTAAATTACTAAGTTTACAGATAATGTGATAGTTTGCAATAATATAATTGTATTATTCATCATGGGGTAGAAATTATATTGAAATATTATTGTATGAAAACTTGAAGCAGTCATAGGAATCTCCCCTGTCCATTGTTATAATGAAAATTTTAACCATTTAATATAAAGAGGCATATAAAGGCCAAATGGCTTGCATTTGCAACAGCATCAAACCAGACATTGGGTAGAATTTTGCCCTCGGATGGTGTGCGGGCCCCACCAGCTCGGTGGCGGGCGGACAGCCGACCCCCACCACCGAAACGGGGCCCGCCGCCATTTTGAGTGGGCGGGCCAATTAAGGCCCGCCCAGCGGCCTGCCCGACAGGAAGCGCTATGCACTTCCTGTGCGCAGGGGGGTGGAGAGGGATTCCCCAACTGTCAAAGTGCACTCCCTGAGGCAAAGTCCTGTCTCAGGGAAATTCGTGACAGGTAAGTAAAGTCTAAAAATAGAAAAATATTAAAATTATTAACATGTCCCCCTCATGTGACAATGTCACACAAGATGGGACACGTTAATAATAATCACTTAAAATTTATTACATTTTTAAAAAATGGACATGAAACTTCATCCCGTCAATGGATGAAGTTTCATGAATAATCTGCAGCCCACTGGGGCTCCTGGCCTGCCCGCCAGCCTTAAGGTTGGATGGGCAGGTCTTTAATTATCTTAACTAGCCTGTCAATGGCCTCAATTGGCCATTGACAGGTCGGCGGGCGGACAGCTGATTTCGCTGTCCGCCCGCCTTCCTAAAAATTTAAAGGGACCGGGATGACGTTGGGGATTCCTCCCAACGTCATCCCACATCATTTTCCCCTCGGCGAGTTGGCCCCGCCCCCAAATCGCCGAGTGGAAAATCCTGGCCATTGTTATAGTTGAATTTGTACAGGAGTTAAAGCTTTTCCATTGTGAATTGTGTTCCCTGGTCTTAATTTAAAAGTTAAGGAGATCGGGCCCCATTCCTGCACCAAAATGGTGAGACATAAGGATCCCCATATATTGGCCTTAGGCCTCATTATAATGGAGTTGGCGTGGGATAAGTACAGCCCTCAGTTAAGTGGATCTGGGGTTCAGGCCAAGAATTAGGGAACAAAGGGATGAGGGGCAATGGTCAGGGAACATGTGGCAAGAAATTAAGGGTGCGGGAATGAGGAGCTGGGAGTCAGGTATGAGGGAATAAGGGGTTAGGAGTTTCATGGTAAGAGATTAAGGGATCGGGGTCCAGGGCTGAGGAATTGAGGGGCTGGAGATCAGGGCTGAGGGAAGGAGGGACTAGGTCCTGAAGTGATTTGATGTGGGGCCAAGGTTCAGGGTGAGGAAAAGTAGGCTTATGGAAGATTGATCATTGATTGGGTCATGGGCCCAGGTAAAGGCTTGGTTTGAGAGTTGGGCTTGTGCCAGAAAATGAGTCAGAGATCGCACGGATCAGGGCCAGGTGAACACAGGGTAGATCAGATGGGTGGGACAGGGTGGGTCATCAAGATTCAGGTCAGGAATAATGAAGCATAGTACCAAGAATAACATGGATGAGGGAAGATGCAGTGACATTTGATTTTTTTAATGTGAGCAAGGGAGGAGCAGGACAGCTCCTCTAGACTTCATAATCAGGTAATTTGCTTACTTTCCTTGTTGCAGGTAACCCTTCAGACTGGTTTGCCTGTGTGTAGCCACCACTGACTCCTTCAGGGCATCTTACAGAATAAGGCCTCAAACTGTCATTAGGCCGTTTATTTACATATGAAAAGGTCCTGCTTCAGCCATGTTTAAAATGCATTTCTTGTTTCTCCTTATCCAATGTGGCAGGCACACACTGCTAGCAAGAAACATGCACATGTTTCCTGCCACCCATTATGGTGCCTTAGCACCCAAAAATTGGTGTGGACCAATTCCCGGTCTTAAGTTATTCAAATCAACCAAACTAAATATTGACATTGAACCAGTTTATCTCTCTTCATATTGTCAGTATATAATGTAGTTTAGGACAATTTACAATAAGACTGGAAAATGGTAAACAGTGGTGTTCCCCAAGGGTCAGTGCCAAGATCATTGCTTCTGTTGAATATATAAATGACTGATATGTTGAAATATGGAGTAAAGTTTCAAAAATTATCAATGATACCAAACTTGGAGCTGTGGCAACCAGTGAGGATGATACCAATTAGCTGTAGCAGGACATAGATAGGTCAGCAGGATGGGCAGACAAATGACAGGTGGAATTTAATACAGAGAAGTATGAGGTGACACATTCTGCAGAAGAGATGGGGAGAGGCAATATCGACATAATGGCACAGTTCTAAAGAGCATGAATGGACAGAGGGTCGGGGGTTCATGTACATAGAACGTTGAAAGTGACAGGACATGTTGAGATAGCAGTTAACAAAGCATATGGGATCTTGGGCTTCGTCAGTAGACGGATTAAATATAAAAGCAGTGAAGTTGTGCTGAAATAAAAACACAACATCTCTCCCCAGATGCTACCTTCCAGAATTTTCTGTTTTCCCTCTCAGATTTCCAGGAGCTGCAGCATTTTACTTTTGTATTAGAAGTTATGCTGAACCTTTATAAAACTCAGTGTTGCATCCAGTTATGGTCACCATACTTTAGGAAGAATGTGAGGTGCCTTGAGATGGTGCAGAGGAGACTTACGAGAATGGTTCCAGTGATGAAGGATTTTAACTACAATGTTAGGTTAGAGAACCTGCGGTTGTTCTCCTTGGAGCAAAGGCAATTTAGAGGAGGCTTGATAAAAGTGTACAAGATTCTGACAGGTTAGATCAGATGGATAAAGAAAAGCTGTTCACATTGGCTGATGGTACAAGGACTAGAGGACACAAGTTTTGGACAAGAGGGGCATGGGGTATGTGAGGAAGAACTTTTTTACGCAACAAGTGGTAATGACTTGGAACCCCTACCTATGAGGGTGGTGGAAGTGGAAATGACCAAATATTTCAAAAGGAAATTGGATGGGTTCATGAGGGAAATACACTTGCAGAGCTGTGGGGTTAGAGCTGGGGAATGGGGGTCTCTGGATTGGTCAACATAGAGCCAGCATGGATTTGATGGAATGAATGGCCTCCTTCTCTGCTGTTATAACTATATAACTAAGTCCAGTACTGACATATTTTAAAAGATTTTTCTAGAATATAAAATTGAAAAGTGCTTTTGTTCTTTTTAACTAATAACTCAATTTCAAGCGTTTTTTTTTATTATTGGTTAATGGGATGCAGGTGTCACTGGCTAGGCCAGCATTTATTACCAATCTCTAGTTGCCCTTTTTTAGAGGACATTTAAGAGTCAACCATATTGCTGTGGGTCTGGAGTCATATGTAGGCCAGATCAGGTAAGGATAGCAGATTTTCTTCCCTGAATGACATTAGTGAACCAGATGGGTTTTTACAACAATTGACAATGGCTTCATGGTCATCATTAGACTTTTAATTCTGGATTTTTTTTCATTGAATTCAAATTCCACCATCTGCCATGGCAGGATTCAAACCCAGGTCCCCAGAGCATTACCCTGGGTCTCTGGATTACTAGCCCAGCAACAGTACAACTACGCCATCGCCTCCCCCGTTTAGTGCTGTAAAGCTGTGCACTTTTAGTAAAAAGACATCAGATCTGTGTGTGTGAAAATCAACTGGATATATAGAGAATTATCAATAAAACCTATTGATAATAAATGCCCCTTAAAGTGTCAGGTCAATTCCAAACCTTTTGTTTATCCCCTTGAGAGTGGCACAAAGCCCACAGCAGTGTTATAAATAGAATTTGAGTGTATAGTCAAGCCAATGTATCACCATGTGGCCATAACTGTGTGTTCTTTGTAAGTAATGACAAACATGTTTTCTTGTTAAGTACAGCTTAAATAAATTTTAAAGAACTGAGCCTCAAAGTGAGAGGAGGAAGATGGTTTGCCCAGAAGTTCACTGTCAGTTGGAATTTGTCATTTCAAAGATGCAGCTTTCTAATATTTACTGAAGTAGCTGAATAATCCATCATTATATTTTAGTTCAGGTGCTTTTATTTGTGATCAGCCTCAGCTCCAGAACATAGAAACATAGGGCCGGATTTTACCGTCAGCGAGCGGGGGCGAGACCCGCTCACCAATGTGTAAAATGACACGTGGTGGCGTCGGGCGGGACTCCCGATGTCACCGCACCCCATTTAAATTTTCAGGAAGGCGTGGGCTCAGCAAAATCAGCTGCACACCCACTGACCTGTCAATGGCCAACTGAGGCCATTGACAGATCAATTAAAGTAATTAGTGGACCTGCCCGTCCAACCTTAAGGTTGGCGGGCAGGCCAGGAGCCCCGGTGGGAAGTAGAAAAAACATGAAACCTCATCCACAGGCGGGATGAGATTTCATGTAGGATTCTTATATTTTTAACAACGTTTCTTTGGAAATTATGAACATGTCCCAACTGATGTGACATTGTCACATGAGGGGACATGTAAGGGAATTTTTTTTTCTATTTTTAATATTTTTGAAAGTAGAGGCGATCTCCCTGAGGGAGCACTTAGCCTCAGGAAGATGAGTGCGCTCTTTCATGCCCATGTGCGCAAGAGCTCACTCTCGATTTTAGGAATCCCTCCCCGCCCGCACAGGGAGCGCATAGCACTCCCCTGACATCACACTGGGTGGGCCTTAATTAGCCCGCCCACGTAAAATGGTGCCACGCCTCCGACCGGGGGCGCCAATGGGAAATGCGCCTGCCCATCAACACCGCCCCCAACGGGGGAAAAATTCAGCCCATAGGTACTTAAGAGCAAGGGTAGGCCATTCAACACCTCGAGCCTGCTCTGCCATTCAACTAGATCATGACTAATCGTCTACCTCAACATCATTTTCCCACACTATCCCCATATCCTTTTTTGTCATTAGTATCTAGAAATCTATCAATCTTCGTCTCGAACATGCTCAATGACTGAGCTTCCACAGCCCTCAGAGTAGAGAATTCCAAAGATTCACCATCCTCTGATTGAAGAAATTCCTCCTCATCTCAGTCCTAAATGGATTACCCTTTATTTTGAGACTGTGTGGTCTGGTTTTAGACCCTCCCAGCCAGGGGAAACATCTTTTCTGCATCTACCCTGCCTCGCCAACCACCCGCCCCCCGCCCCCCTAACAATTTTGTAAGTTTCAATGAGATGAATTACGAAAGGATTTTGCAAAAGGATTACAAAAGGATGGACAAATTGGTCTGGGGATTTTAGGTAACGTATTCAAATGTCACAACACATCTTACTGTCCTAGGTTAGATTCCGGTGAAATACAGTCACTGTGAACACTAAACAGAGACGAGTGTTTCTGTTAAATCAAACTAAAATATGAAGTAGAGATGCAGGTTAACTGAGTAAAATGAGTTCAATTCATTTTTCTGAACCAATATCAATACCTTAATAAGGCCTTGGACTGAATGTAGTTAAATTATATTACAAATAAAGCTGGGAAGTTTTATTTAGGTGGCAAAACTCCAAAAGGTAGCAATAAAATGGTTGTGTGCTGTGAATTAGAGTTGTGGCTGGGAATTCAATTTCAAACAGTTTTATTGTGAAGGAATCATACCACTTCAGAAATTGTTGTTGCATTCTGCCTTATGGTAGACTTTAGAAACTTAATACACAGTTCTGCAACTTTGTGCTTTAGTTAAATTTATGCCTGTCATGAAATGAGCTCCCTGATGTCAGGCCTAGCTTTGCACAGGGCTGTGCAAAGGGATCAAGCTGTGCTGTGAATCGGGAGATCTGCCAAATGAGTGACATTTCCTGAGAACATCTGCAGAATTTTAAGGAGTCATCTTTGTCCTTCTAAACAGCAGGGTTAAAGGATGCTTATAAAAAAAAGCTGAAAACTAGAAGGGATAAATTGAATTAGGATAAACTAGCTTCACATTTTTGTTTAAAAATTAAGGTTCAAAGGTCATCTGCTTTTCTAGAAATGTTCATATCGCCGTTGCGAATACAAACATTTATAAAATACTGCGAAACTTCACTTTGATCTTATCTATATAATGTATCGAAATACCTGGGTTGGCAGAGAAAAAACATTTCAAGAACATCAAATAGATACTTTGATGCCAGGCGTATAATATTGAGAAATATCTGAGCTGGTGCAAGAAATTTTCATTTAAAAAATGAGGATTTTATTGGAAACAGCAGTTATGAATTTTGGTGCTTAGGAGTGATGTGACATTATTATGAAGATAAGCTTGAGGTGGAAGACAGGAAGGGTTGAAAATTTGAAATGAAGCAACTGATAGAAAAATAGCATTACATCGTGAGAGCTGGTGAAACAAATCAAAAAACATAAAATTTAATATCAATCAAATATTTCATTTTATTTAAGTAGTAAAATGTGTGACTATCTATGGGAAAATCACTCCAGTTCTTGGTGCAATGAAACTGGCAGAGGCTTCAGCTCACTGAATGAAAGAAAACATGTAAATGAGAAACAAGTGAAAAACATGGAATGGATTCCCCTTATCCTGTCCCAGGAACTATATGGGTCAAGCACACTCAAAGAGCATTGCACATGCCCTGGCATCTATATACTCATATTTGATGTACCAGCTTATTTGAATGACCCCAGAGGAGCTCTGCACCCCTAGCAGGATCTAGCAGTGAGATGTAGGGGAAGAAATGACTACCTTGGTCAGAGCATTCTTACCACTGTGTGAAAGCAGCAGATGGAGGGCCCCATTCCACTTCCTGGGTTAGTGACCCTGTTAAAAAGAAAAGAGGCTTGCATGTGGATCCAGCACATTTCCTCTCCATCCTTCTCCAATCCTTCAGAGAAGGGTTGCATGTAGGGATGAGTCCATTTCTTCCATGTGCCCTTCAAAATTACCAGCACATGAAGCAAGAAATGGGCCAAAAATGCTCCTTTTCATCTCATTTCAGTTACTATCCTTTTTTTTTATTCATTCACAAGATGTGGGCTTCACTGGCTGGGACAGCATTTATTGCCCATCACTAATTACCCTTGAGAAGTTGGTGGTAAGCTGCCTCCTTGAACCACTGCAGTCGATGTGGTGTAGGTTCACCCACAGTGCTGTTAGGAAGGGAATTCCAGGATTTTGACCCAGCGACAGTGAAAGAACGGTGATATATTTCCAAATCAGGACGGTGAGTGACTTGGAGGGGAACTTTCAAGTGATGGTGTTCCCATCTATCTGCTGCCCTTGTCTTTCTAGATGCTAGTGGTCTTGGGTTTGGAAGGTGCTGTCTAAGGAGCCTTGGTGAATCCCTGCAGTGCATCTTGCAGATGGTACACACTGCTGCTACTGTATGTCGCTGGTGGAGGGAGTGAATGTTTGTGGATGTGATGCCAATCAAGCAGGATGCTTTGTCCTGGATGATGTCAAGATTCTTGAGTGTTGTGGGAGCTGCACTCATCCAGGCAAGTGGGGAGTATTCCATTACACTCCTGACTTGTGCATTGTAGATGGTGAACAGGCTTTGGGGACTCAGGAGGTGAGTTATTTGTCGCACAATTCCTAGCCTCTGACCTGCTTTTGTAGCCACAGTATTTATATGGCTAGTCTGGTTCAGTTTCTGGACAATGGTAACACCCAGTAAGTTGATAGTACGGAATTCAGTGATGGTAATGCCATTGGACATCAAGGGGCGATGGTTGGATTCTCTCTTGTTGGAGATGGTAATTGTCTGACACTTTTGTGGCGCGAATGTTACTTGCCACTTGTCAGCCCAAGCCTGGATATTGTCCAGGCAGGTCTTGCTGCATTTGGACATGCGCTACTTCAGTATCTGAGGAGTCGCGAATGGTTCATTGTGTAATCATTAGCGAACATCCCCACTTCTGACCTTATGATGGAAGGAAGGTCATTGATGAAGCAGCTGAAGATGGTTGGGCCGTGGACACTATCCTGAGGAATTCCTGCGGCGATGTCCTGGAGCTGAGGTGACTGACCTCCAACAACAACAACCATCTTCCTCTGTGCAATGTATGACTCCAACCAGCCAAGAGTTTTCCCCTGTTTCCCATCGACTCGAGTTTTGCTAGGGCTCCTTGATACCACACTCGGTCAAATGCTGCCTTGATCTCAAGTGTAGTCACCCTCATCTCACATCAGCTCTTTTGTCCATGTTTCAACCAAGGCGGTAATGATGTCAGGAGCTGAGTGGTCCTGGTGGAACCCAAACTGGACGGCAGTGAGCAGGTTATTGCCCCTTCCATTACTTCACTGATGATCAAGAGTAGACTGATGGGATGGTAATTGGCCGGGTTGGATTTGTCCTGCCTTTTATGTATTTTCCACATAGCTGGTAGATGCCAGTGTTCTAGCTGTACTGGAACAGCTTGGCTAGGGGTGTGGCAGGTTCTGGAGCACAAGTCTTCAGTTCTATTGTTGGAATATTGTCAGGGCCCATAGCCTTTGCAGCATCCAGTGCCTTCAGCCGTTTCTTGATATCACGTGGAGTGAATCGAATTGGCTGAAGATTGGCATCTATGATGCTGGGGGCCGCCAAGATGGATCGTCCACTTGGCATTCTTGCGAATGCTTCAGCCTTATCTTTTGCACTGGTGTGTTTGGCTCCTCTATCATTGAGGATGGGATATTTGTTGAGCCTCCTCCTCCAGTGAGTTGTTTAATTGTCCACCACCATTCACGACTGGATGTGACAAGACTGCAGAGCTTAGATATGATCTCTTGGTTTGGGATCACTTAGATCTGTCTATCACTTGCTGCTTATGCTTTTTTGCATGCAAGTAGTCCTGTGTTATAGCTTCACCAGGTTGACACCTCATTTTTAGGATGCCTGGTGCTGCTCCTGGCATACTCTCCTGCACTCTTCATTTAATGCAGGATTGATTCCTTGGCTTGATGGTAATGGTAGAGTGGGGGATATGCCGGCCCATGAGGTTACAGATTGTGTTTGAGTACAATTCTGCTGCTGCTGATGGCCCACAGCGCCTCATGGATGTCCAGTCTTGAGTTGCTAGATATGTTCGAAATCTATCCCATTTAGCATGGTGGTAATGCCACACAACACGATGGAGGGTATCCTCAATGTGAAGGCAGCACTTCGTCTTAACAGGTACTGTGCGGTGGTCACTCCTACCGATACTGTGATGGACAGATGTTTCTGCGGCAGACAGGTTGGTGAGGGTGAGGTCAAGTATGTTTTTCCCTCTTGTTGGTTCCCTCACCACCTGCTACAGACCCAGTCTAGCAGCTATGTCCTTTCGGTCTCAGCCAGTAGTGGTGCCATTGAGCCACTCTTGGTGATGGACATTGAAGTCTCTCACCCAGGGTACATTCTGTGCCCTTGCAACCCTCAGTGTTTCCTCCAAGTGGTGTTCAACATGGAAGGGCACTGATTCATCAGCTGAGGGAGGGTGGTACGTGGTAATCAGCAAGATGTTTCCTTGTCCATGTTTGACCTGATGCCATGAGACTTCATGCAGCCAGGGATCAATTTTGGTGACTCCCAAGGCAACTCCCTCCCGACTGTATACCACTGTGCCACCACTTCTGCTGGGTCTGTCCTGCCAATGGTGATGCTGGTGCCTGGGACATTATCTGTAAGGCATGATTCCATAAGTATGAGTATGTCAGGGTGTTGCTTGACTAGTCTGTGAGACAGCTCTCCCAATTTTGGCACAAGCCTCCAGCTGTTAGTAAGGAGAGCTTTGCAGGGTCGACAGGGCTGCGATTGCCATTGTCGTTTCTAGTGCCTAGGTCAATGTGGGGCGGTCTGTCGGTTTCATTCCTTTTTTGTGACAACAGAGTGGCTTGCTGTGCCATTTCATAGGGCATTTAAGGATCAACCACATTGTTGTGGATCTGAAGTCACATGCAGGCCAGGCCAGGTAAGGATGACAGATTTCCTTCCCTAAAGGGCATTAATGAACCAGTTCAACAATGGTCATCGTAAGGCTTTTAATTCCAGATTTTTATTAAATTCATATTCCACCAAATTCAGGGATTCGAACCTGAGTTCCCAGAGCATTACCCTGGGTCTTTGGATGACTAGTCCAGCGACAATACCACAATGCCATTGCCTCCCCATCCTAATGCAAGCCCAGTCAATCTGCTTTTACCTGTCAATGATGCAGTAATTTCAGAGTAACAAGGGTTGGAGGACTGGTGTCATGGCCTCCACCCTTATTTTCTGTACTTAGTGCTTGAAGAGTAATCATTTTCTGGTCATTAACCCCAGGAAAGTTAGCTTTCATAAAACCTCTTGTCTTTGAAATATATCAGACAATTGAACTGCACATTTTCATAACATGAAATGCTGAAAATCATTAGTACATAGCTTTTTGTTTTGTTGCATGATTTGCTTTTACAACTTTTCTACTAAATCTATTAGTACAGATTGATGCTTTCCATAAAATGACGCTTTAACAACAACTGGTTATGCTTTTTATTCATTCGCAGGATATATGCGTTTCTGGCAAGGACATCATTAACTGGCTTGCCATAGTCATGTGACTCTGCCATAAGGCATTGTGCCTCTGGGGGCAGAGATCTTAGATCAGTCCAATAAAGACTCTCACTGAGTGCACACTGAAGAAATACAGCTGTTCTTATACATGAAACATGGTGCACAGAAGTGAAGAAAAGACAGAGTTGCAAACCCTGCAAGAGGAGCCGAGAAGACACTGAGAACCCAGGGCCTCAGAAAAGTACAAAGCTGCAACAACAAAAAACTGCTGCAAAGAAAAGGACGAAAGAAAAGCACACAGGCTGCAAGTGAAATTGCTGGCTGCAGGGGAAAAGGACAAATGAAACACATCAGATGCTGCAAGTAAATTATTGAGTGACTAAAAATGGCTGCTGTAAATTTTCCTATTCCATCTCCGGTCATTTGAAAAATGATGCACGGCAAAACTGGCAGTTTTTACACTTACAATGGCAAACTGTGAGATTAAAACAGACTTAGTTAACAAGCCTGAACCAATAAGAGTAGCCTCAGTCCTAACACCCCTGGGGAGGGACTTCTACAAAGTGTATATCTAACAGATGAGCAAAGAAAAAAGACAACAGATTTTGAAAGCCTTGGATGCACATTTTGAACCCCCAAGTGAACGTTACATATAAACGTTAAGTATTCAAAACTACTAGAATTCAGAGTAAATACGAGACCATTGAACGGCACGTCATGGCAGTAATGCAGCTTGTAGAATCATGTGAATTTGGACAGCTAAAATATGATCTGATTAAAGATAGATTAGTTTTAGGCATGGGAGACCCCTCGGTGAGAGCCAGTCTACTGAAAGGTGAAAAACTGATGCTAAAGAAAGCAATAGCCGTGTGTCAAAATGTGGAAATTGTGAAACATCAGCTGGGGTATATGTATGGCAGAGCAGACCAGGAGATACATTATGCTAAGAGACAGTCCAGAAGCACGCGCAGTCAAAGGGCAGGATGCAAATGCTGCGGAAGACAGTATGCACAGGAGAAGAAGAATTATCCAGCATGAGAAAAGCATTGTTTTAACTGTAAGAAGCAAAATCATTTCCCTCACATGTGTTTGACCAGAAAAAAGCAAGCTGATGCAGATGGCCATTGCAGAGATATCAGCAGACAAGTCTGATGAAGAACTATACACGATGCAACAGGTTGGTTTAGTCAAGTGTATAGGTGACAAATGGTTTGTGACTGTTACAATGATGACCCCAGAAGGAGAATATCAAGCAAAAAAGAAATGTCAGATAGACACTGGTGCATCATGCAACATCATGATCTTCACAGACCTGTGTAAGGTACCTCAATATGGCAATCCAAAAATGAAACACTCAGATTAATCTGAGAGCCCAACGCAATGCCAAGAAAGAAGATCTAGATTTCCAGATCATAGATGGGAGACAACGGCCACTCATTTCAGTTGAAGCCAGTCTAAAGCTTGGACTGGTAACCCTGAATGCACCAAAAGAGGTTTACAACATGTCAAAGCACACAAAACCAGTGATGGCCAAACAGATTCTAGAAGAATACAAAGGTGTGTTTACAGGATTGGATGTCTACTGGGGAATATAATTTACAAGTAGGTGAGAGTGTAAGATGTATTCAACATCTGCCGAGAAGAGTTCCAGCTGTCCTCAAGTCAAGTCTAAAGGACAAGATATAAGAGCTGGAAAAGAGGAGAGTAATCAAGAAAATGACAACTCCTACAGACTGGATTAGCAGCATGGTAGCAGTTAACCAACCTGGAAAGCTGCAAGTATGCTTAGACCCAATGGATCTGAAGAGATCTCACTACCACATGTCAACCGTTGAAGGAATATTGCCACAACTTGCCAAGGCAAAGATCTTTAGTACCTTAAATGCGAAGGATGGTTACTGGCAAGTGAGCTGCAGCAGCTTTCTAACTACATTCTGGATGTTGTTTGGCAGATACAGATTGTTTGGCATGCCATTTGGCATTTCCACGTCTCCAGAAGGGTATTCAGCACAGACAACATGAGATAGTCAACTGCATTCGTTGCTCCCAATGCGGTTTCCTTTACATTGGAGAGACCAAACGCAGACTGGGTGACTGCTTTGCAGAACACCTTCGGTCTGTCTGCAAGCATTACCCAGACCTCCCTGTCGCTTGCCATTTCAACACTCCACCCTGCTCTCATGCCTACATGTCCGTCCTTGGCCTGCTACATTGTTCCAGTGAAGCTCAATGCAAACTGGAGGAACAGCAGTTCATCTTCTGACTAGGCACTTTACAGCCTTCCGGACTGAATATTGAGTTCAACAATTTTAGATCATGAACTCTCTCCTCCATCCCCACCCCCTTTCCGATCCCCCCCCCCTTTTTTTTCCAATAATTTATATAGATTTTTCTTTTCCCACCTATTTCCATTATTTTTAAATGTATTTCCATCCATTGTTTTATCTCTACCTTTTAGCCTATTTGATCCCTTCCCTTCACCCACCCACCCCCACTAGGGCTATCTGTACCTTGCTCGTCCTGCTTTCTACCCTTAATGTCACCTATTAGCACATTCCTTAGATAATATCACCACCTTCAACAACTCTTTGCCCTTTTGTCCATGACATCTTTTGGCTATCTCCACCTATCACTGGCCCTCTATCCAGCTCTACTTGTGTGCCCCCCGCCCCCCAAACCAGCTTATATTTCACCTCTTTTCTATTTTTACTTAGTTCTGTTGAAGAGTCATACGGACTCGAAATGTTAACTGTGTTCTTCTCCGCAGATGCTGCCAGACCTGCTGAGTATTTCCAGGTATTTTTATTTTTGTTTTGGATTTCCAGCATCCGCAGTTTTTTGCTTTTATATGAGATAGTCAGTGATCTTCCCAGAGTGAAAGCCATAGTGGATGATCTACTAGTCTATGGATGTGGAGACATAATGGAAGAATCCATAGCTGATCATAATCAGAATTTAAAATGCCTGCTAAAGGGAGCTCACCAGATGTACCTGAAGCTGAACGAGAAAGAAATTGCAACTGAATATGCCTGATGTTGAGTACATAGGTCATGTATTGATGGCAAAAGGTCTTCTCCTGGATCCTGACAAGGTGAGAGCTGTAGCAGTGATGGACTTGTGAACAATTTAGCAAAATCTTTGGCCAATTTGTCATCAGAGTGTGAACCAGTACGCAAGCTCACGGCCAAGGAGGTGCTTAGGTATTGGGGCAGAGAGCAAGAAACAGTGTTCACTAAATTCAAGCAACTAGTGACAACAATGCAGTGCTGAAGCACTATGATGTCAATGATGAAGTAATCTTGCAGTGTGACACCAGCGAGACGGATCTGGGAGCAAATCTGATGCAGCAAGGACAACCGGTCGCAGTTGTATCCATCCTGCAAATGGAACAACGCTACACTCAGATTGAAAAAGAGTGCCTGACTATTGTTTTAGCCTGCGAGCATTTTCATCAATAACTGCTTGGGAGAGGCAGAGTAACAGTGAAGTCCAACCACAAGCCCCTTAAAGCATTTTTCGCAAACTGCTACTACCTGCTCCAAAGTAACTACAAAGAATGTTACTTCACTTACAAAGATATCATCTGGATGTGGCATACAAGCAAGGGAAACAGATGTACATTGCAGACATGCTGTCGAGAGCAGCGGTCCCCATGAAGAACGTTGACAAAGCTACAACAGAATGCAAAATCTTCCAGATTCGATGTGAAGCAGCAATGAGACATGATTTGGAAGCCATGAACCCAGCAAGACATTGAATCTGACAGACAAGCACCTTGCTCAAATCAAGCGAACTACCCAACAAAATGCAACTCTCCAAACGCTACGGGAAGTGGTGATGAAAAGATGGCCTGAGAGCATCAAGGACAAACCTGTGGTCACAAGAGCATGTGGGCCACACCGAGATGAATTGACAGCCTAAGATGACATCTTGTACAAAGCAAATAAAGTCATCACCCCGAAGGCAATGAGAGGAGTGATGCACAAGTGCACCCATGCAAACCATTACAGAAATGAGTCAATTCTGAGGAAGGCAAGAGAAGTGCTCTACAGGCCAAACATGAGCAATAAATTAAAGACCATATCGGCCAGTGCGGTGCTTGTAATAAGTGCCAAGTTAAACAAGCTAGAGAGCCGTTCATGACGCATGACCTCCCAGGCAAACCGTGGATGAAACTGGGAGTAGACCTCTTCGGCCTAGCAGGAACTGACTATCTTGTCACTTTAGACCACTATTCTGACTACTGGGAGTCAGGCCAGTTGACTTCAATGACAATTAGAGTGATAGTAGAATGCTTGAAAGCACACTTCAGTTGGTACGGCATTGAAGACATTGTGATGAGTGATAATGGCCCTCAGTTCACAAGTAAGGAATTCAGCCAATTCACAAAGGATTTAGA
Organism: Cetorhinus maximus; assembly: GCF_964194155.1. Lineage (NCBI taxonomy): Eukaryota > Metazoa > Chordata > Chondrichthyes > Lamniformes > Cetorhinidae > Cetorhinus > Cetorhinus maximus. Next base: position 123,316,135 of record NC_135879.1, on the reverse strand, counting down.
AATTCAGCACTACATATAATCTCTACCCTATCCCAGTCGAATGGAAAAACTGAGGCGGCTGTGAAAATTACCAAAGGATTCATCAAGAAATTGAGCAACTCTGGTACTGACGTATACAAGGTGATTCTTGAGTGGAGAAACACACCGACTGAAGGCATGGAATGTAGCCCTGTCCAGACACTGATGTGGAAGTGGAAGTGGCCACGCAGTGGAAGTGGACGACCAAATCTACCGGTGCAACCACAGGCACATCCAAACAGCTAGCGAAGCTGTTACTTCACAGCAATCGGGCAGTCAGGAAGAAGGGATCTCACCAGCTGTACCGAGTACAAAACTACCATCAATCCCAGAAGTCCATGAGTTCCTGACAACAGCAATGGCCAAGGCAACAAGTGCCATGGGAATGACACTCTTCGGACAAGGAACATCACCCAGATGAACAGCCAATGCCAAAGCACGTGTGTTCTATTAAGAGACCTGCATGGTTTAAAGACTATGGGCAGAATTTTACATTCAGTGGGCGGTTGCATGCCCAACCTAAGTGGGCATAAGATCGCGCCAGATGACGTTGGGTGTGCGTCCTCACGTCATCCTGCATGCGAGCAATCCGCAGGTCGGCAGGCACACATGGGTGTCACTTTAGGTCATTAAAAAAGCAATTGTTCAAGATTTTACATTGCCCGTGAGATTTCACACTTGTCGCATGAGCAAAACGGGCAGATGGGCAGCCGGCTTTTTACAAAACCTCATCCAAGGGCGGGATTAAAAGGGTCAGCACCATTGCCATTGTGAGTAGTGAGGAGTTTAGGAGACAATTTGTTGCTGGTTGCTTATTTGAACTTCACAGCTTCATCTCTGTTCTGATCTTCATTCATAGCATTTCCAGGCATCATTTCAGGACTCATTGGCGTCTCCAAGGCCCCAGGAGTATTTTGACCGTGTGGACCCTTTTAGATATCAGGCCGCCTTCTGTCACCCTGGTAATGGGGATTGTGGTATCCACTGGTGGCACCTCCTCTGAGGAGGAAGAGAGGGGCAGAAGGGAGAGGAGGCCAAGTGTCCCAATGCGGCTTCCAGGGGAGCGACCTGTGGGAGGAGAGGCGCAGGCACAATGGGGGCAAGGCCAGCAGGAAGTCCAAGGCAGAAGGGGCCGCAGAAGATGCCACTATCCTGCGACGTGGGTGGTGGCTCTCCAGCTCCAAAGCATCTATTTTAAACCTCATCATGGTTAGAAGGTTTGGGAGGCCTCCCCCTTTCCGTGACCTCTCGATGTTGTTATGGCTCCTCTTCTCCTGGAAGGACAGAAGAGCATGAATTAGTCCATTCTCTATCTGTAGTGCCACTGCAGCCTGGCCAACCCCACCTGAGGAACAGCTTGCAGGGCACATGCGAGTCGTGGCCCTCGAGCCGCAGGGCACTCAGTCCGAGCAGTCAGGGTTCATCCCCTTGGCCATCTCCAGCGTCATTGACAGTTAGCACTCAGACTCTAACACCCCTGAGCTCCATGGGTGCACAGCCAGCTCTTAGCACTTCAACACACTGATCCATGCCAACAGGATACTCACCCTTGATGAGCGCAGCAGGTCATTGAACCTTTTGTGGCACTGCGCCCAAGTGCGCCGCACAACGGTGTGGCTGCTGACCACGGGCTGCCACCTCCTCACAAGGATTTTTGGTCTGGCACAATGGCCTCTTCCTGCCATCTCCTTGGGAACGAGGGTGTCCCACCTGACACCCACCTCTACCACAAGGACCGCGAGGCACTTGTCCGAGAAATGGGAGGGAGCCAAGTGCTCACCCAACGTACCCTCCCACCTGACATTTCCTGCCGCTGGTGAGGCCATTGCTCCAGTCCCTGGACCAAATAAAGATTCTTTACTGACAGCCTTCAGGGAGCTGCCTTTGTTAATTTTAAAGTGCACGCCGGGTCACCATTGGACCTGGTTCATGACAGGCTCCTGCCCCTGTCCAGCCCTCCCTGACCATTCGGAAGACATGTGTCTGTTGGGTGGCCTTAATTGGTCAGCCAGCTGAAATTGTGATTGGGGGCCCATTTCCCGATGGCTCCCAGGCCTGTCAATCACCCGCGCCCAACAAGGGAAAAAAATCAGGCCTATGTGTGCAATGTATGTGCAGAGACTGAATAGTAGATTGAACAGTTGTCAATGCATGAGAACAGTGTGTATATGCTGTGTAAGTTGGGCAACTCACAGTACCACAGGATTGTGCATGCAAATATGCCTTTTGTTCACTGGGAAAAAAGAGGATGTTGTATTTTGTTTAATATGTAAAGGGGGATGTTTGTAATTTTTTATTATATGAAAAAGGGGATGTTTGGGTTTTAGAAATGCAATGCTGTACTGACTAACTGGCTTGCCAAGTCATGTGGCTTTGCCATGAGGCATTCTGCCTCTGGGGGCAGACATCTTAGCTCAGTTCAATAAAGGCTCTCACTAAGTACACTGTGCAGAAGTACAACTGTCCTTATACATGAAACATCCACAATGTTGCTGTTTGGAAAATTCCCCTATTTTGACACAGTGATGGTACAGGATGGTTAAGCTTTGTGGTTACCAAAAGTTGAAAATATTCAGTTTTAGACAAGAGAAAACTGGAGCTGACATTGCATGTATTTCTCACATCACACCCTGTGCTGCAGAATGGTACATTGTTAGTTCAGTGCACAGACTGGAGTACAGTAGTGAGCATTGTTGCATCTTGGATACTTATGTATGCATGCAAATAAAATATAGTTCATAACTCCCCTTGAATAATATAACAATACAACACCCTTTTAAAAAATTATATATATATCAATATAACCATTCCAATCAGCAACATTTTTAATATGATTTTCTATTTGTTCTTTTATGGGATGTAGACATGACTGACAATGTCAACATTTGTTGCCCAGCCCTTATTGCCCTTGAATGGAGAGGGGCTCGCTCAGCCACCTCAGAGTCAACTAAATTACTGTGGATCTGGAGTCACATGAGGACCAGGCTAGCTACAGATGCCAGATGACCTTCCCTCAAGGTCATTAGTGAACTGGATGGTCTTAATGACAATCAATAATAGTTTCCAGGCTTATTAACTAAATTTAAAATCCACCTGCTGTCATGGTGGAATTTGTACCCATACCACCAGAGCATCAGCCTGGGCCTTTGTATCACTATTCCAGTGATATTACCACTACACCACTGTCTCCCCCTATATTACATCTAAACTAAAAATGATTAACAAATAACTTTTATAATTAAACATGTATTTCTGAACTTAAAACATTTTTGTACCTTGTTTTCTTTTCCCAAAAAATATTATTCACGATATCGCTTAGGTGGAAGGGTATCGTGCCCCTTCTTCTGAGCTAAAGCAGCACGCTGCTGATGGCCTTTGGCCTGGCAGTGTTTCTCCTCAAGCTCTGCATTACAATTCTACAGCTTATGTTTCTCTTTCAACCGCTCTATCTGCCTGCCCTCCACCAGTTTTTCAGCTTCCTGCTGTGGCCACTCTGCTTGGCTTTTCGAATTTCAGATTTCCTCTTTTAAACTCTTGCAGTCTGTTATTGGTCTCCAATAAATCTTTCTCCAACTGCGATGTAGTTTTGGCCATCCTGACTGGCCAACTGCATCTGCCGTCCAGTACTTTTCCGCCTAAACTCAACACTACCATTCTTTCCTTTTTCAAGTTCTACTATGAGAAGCATGTGCTGTTGAAGCTTTGAACTGAGCTTCAGGATCTCCCTCTTGGATGCCTCCTCCGCTAACTGTACAGCGTGAAGTTTCTCTACCACATCCTGTTTTTCAGCTTGCTACATTATGTCCTGCTCAGCCTTCGGTCTCTCCAGGTCAGCTCCTTTATTCACTCGTTCTAACTTATCACCTCGCAGCGCTATAAGTCTCTGGAAATCTTCTTCTTTAGCTGCCTGAACTTTCTGAAGTAGCCCTCTTTTCCTTTTCTGTCAACAGCTCTTTGTGTCTTTCAATATTGACCTTTAGAGTTTCAACATGAAACTAAAACCCATTCATTTGGTTTTGCATGTCATCTCTCACAACGATCAAACTTGCCCAATCAGTTGGCTCTGTGACTCTGGCAATCATTTTTTTTCTCTTCCATCTCTTGGAGCCCTCCTTCAAGCTTTCCTTTTAACTCTATTGGTACTTTACTTGAGGGATGAGCCATTGGTTTCTCCTCTGGATCAACAGTGATGTCGTACGCAAAGCTTTCAAAGTATGCTGCCATCTCTTCAAAATCCTCTGGATTTACTTGGACCAGATCTTTCTTGCTTCTGATCAGAGGATGCTTTTTAATGGGTGTATTACCTTCAGCCTTCTGTGATACCTCCTTGATTTCATGATTTGCTGAGGTAAAATGCAGCTCTTCACAATTGCTCGACCCCAGGATAGCAGGAACACCCGTTTCCATGAAGCAGAACATGCAGTTAACATCTATTTCTTTGTGTGTCCCTTTGACAGAGGTCATTCCTAGCTGTTGAATCTCAGTTCCACCATATGCTGTCAGCAAGACACAGCTTGGTTTCAGAGCATCTATCTTTGGATAACCATTCTCTTTCAAATTCTCAGGAAAGATCTTTTGGTATAGTCTGAATGGGATGATGTTACTCTGTGCTCCAGTATCAAGCTTCAGCTTTAGATTTATGGTTACAGGCTCATTTCCCACCTTCTTCCTGATCTTAATGGTTGTGTGAATTTATTTCTCTGGGAATTGTCATATACAGACATTTCTTGTAGGTGTATGGTCCCTATGTCTATTGCATCCTCAAACTCATTGCCATCTCCAGGGTATGGATATTTTGGGGTTTTTTCATTCTGATTTGCCCTGATGCTCTGCCTCTGGTAACACATTTATCATCTTCTCTGAAGTTTGATCAATATGCAGGACATTTCCTTCTGCCTGTGAACTCATGGGCAGAAATTTCTGCCTGTCGGATGGACCGATCGGGAGTAGGCACGGGCGGGCACAGTGCCGATCGTTGCAGGTGATCGGCTCTGCGTCGCCATTTTATGCGGGTGGGCCAATTAAGGCTCGCCCAGCGTGATTCGCAGCTCCCGAGGACAGCGGGAGGGGGCGGGTGGCAGAGGGACTGCAATGACCACCAGGCCCAATGGCGACCCAACGGTCTGTTTAAAAAGCACGCAGGCAGCCTTCCAAAGGCTGTCAACGATGGCCAGCAAAAGGGGTCCCAAGAGCGCTGCTGGTGAGCAGGCCAGACACGAGCGCAGGTTGGCGGGGCACTGTGCCCATCGCTTCACAAATGAGTGCCTTGCTGCTCTCCTTGAGGAAGTGGCAGCACGATGTGAAATCCTCGTGCTGAGGGATGGGAGGAGGAGGCCCCCCCACATGAAGAAACGTGCCTGGGAGGAGGTGGCAGAAAGGGTCAGCGCGCACGATGTTGTGCAACGCACCTGGGTTCAGTGCTGCAAGCGCTTCAGCGACCTCTTGCGATCAGGAAGGGTGAGTACTGTGTTGGCATTGGTCACTTAGCACAGCAGTTAGGTTTGCCCCCCTGCCCACCCCCCCACAACTCTGAATGTAGTTACTGAGTTGAATCATTGCATCATTCACAGCATGTGGCCTTCGCTGGGTGGGCCAGCATTTATTGCCCATGCCTAGTTCACCTTGAGAGGGTGGTGCTGAGCTGTGTTCTGTATCCGCTGCATGCGATACACTTATACCCACATTACTGTTTTGGGGGCAACCTCAAGGATATGTACCTAGACGCAGTGCTGGAACTCCAAAACATGTCAAAGTCAGGCTGCTGACTGACTGAGAGGGGAACTTCCAGTTGGCAGGGCACCCGTCCATCTGCTGCTCTTGGTGTTCTATGTGGTTGTGCTTCCTTGCTTTGGCAGGTCATACAGTGTGAGTAGCAAATGTGATGGAGGCAGCATCTGGGCAAGGGGGTCAGCCCTGTCTTCTTGGTGTGAGTGTATGGCTGCTTCAGGGTTACGATTCACATAAGCCCTGCAATATTTCACTCAAGTGGGGGTGGCAGGGATGCAATGGTGATCCAGGTACAGGCTGGACTAATCAATGCTCCTCTCTCCTTTTCAGAAGAAGACTGCACACAATGACGCAGAGCGGATGCAGACTGGCGGAGACCAGGCACAGTTGGCGATTCTCACCAGATACGAGCAGTAGGCGATGGAGCTGGAGAGGCGCCATACAGCCAGGTCAACCAGTAGCGGTGAGGCCGGGATGCCATGGGGGAGGTAAGAGTGCCGTGCACTGAAGTCACCATGTCTGTCTTTGCAACCATTCTACTGTTTAGTGAATTAAGTTTCCAACATGGGTTTCCCATTGATTATGGAAGGATGAGCACATACTGATCTGAGGGCCAGGCACGCACATTGGCATTTTCAATTAATCAAATATCCTTGTTTTTCCTTTCAGCCTCACCGGAGCAGGGCTGGGACGAGGAGACAGAGGGGCCGCCACTAACACCTGAGGGCCCTGACGAATTATAAGCACCAGCATCACACCATCTCAGCCAGGCAGGCACCAGCGCAGATATTAGCACCTCGGTGGGGTTTAGATCATCGGCTAGTGTCCTGGGGTGTGAGCAGTGAGGGCACATCACACTTGCTTGAAGTGCAGGCAGAAACAGAACGTGCCGAGGGCGCCGGCACTCGGAGGACTGCTGGGGTCCAGGAACATGCTCAGCCAGTGGCTGATGATTTGCCTCTGGAGTTGTCCCTGAGGCAGCAGATGCTGGAAGTCCAGCAGGATCTGCAGGAGGATCTGGCGGAGACACATGAGGGAATGCGTGCCATGTTCTCCGTGATGGAGGAGTCCATGCATTGACCCTCATGGCCAAGTGCAATGCTTCCTCCGTGGAGAGAGTGGCAACTCTCCTCCTCCAGGAGAACAATCAGGGCTTCCTGGGGATGCGTCCGGGCCTGCAAGCCCTCACAGCGGCATTGGCCTCAACTAGTCAGTGTCAGTGTGGGAGATGGATTGGGCACCCAATATCCCAGTATTCCAGCTAGATGCCCATCAATCAATGGTGAGCAGGGAGGTCCGAAGCGACCTCACATTGGTGCACGAGCTGCCTGCCGTGTCTGCGGGCTCCTCTCAGGGCGCTCCAGATGAGGGCAGCAGCTCCTGCACCCCTCTGTCAGTGACCGTGGGATCCGATGAGGCTGCAGTGACTGGAGAGATGCCAGCCGTGGCACTGGCTGGTCCCTCCCAGGCAGGGCCATCACAGGCCAGAGGATGCCCACCAAAGTCATCAAGGCCAACAGGACAGCAGAGTGAGCAGGGTATCTCAAATGCCAGTGCCAGCGAGTCAGGAGCACCAAGACGTAGCACCTGAAACTGTAAGCTTAATGCACCTTAGACACCACAGGCTTCTCACTGGTGGTTTTCTGTTGTCCCGGTATTAGTTGATTATAATTTGGTGTGCAGATCAACACTTGTGAATTAAGTTTATTTTCTGTTTTGTTTTGTGAGTTCATTAAATGCTTTAGTTGTGAACATGGCTCAGGGTGATTCCTTACTTACTACAGGTGAAGGGGTGTTATGAGTGACTTGTTTGTCATTGAGCTTTATTGACAAGGCACACAGTTAATGTTCCTAACCAGGCAAATGTTGCTCTCAGGTATCGAGTATGGAGTCTGTAGCACTGGCATGTGCTGGAGGTCCATCTGTGGTGGGCTAGCTGAAGGTATGTTAGATTAAAGCCTCCCGGGTACCCCTGCCTCCCTGGAGGTTGCCCGGGTCAGCATCTACCCCCTCAGCGTTCTCTTGAGCGTGTTCATCCTCGGACTCACTACTGGACTCATTGTGTGCAGACAGAGCATCTGTGTCTACATCTTCTTCCTCCACTGTGTCTCCCTTTCCATCGCTAGATTGTGGAGAACACAGCGTGCAACCACTACCAGCGAAACACGATCTGGGGGTATTGGAGTGCACTCCCTGAACAGTCCAGGCATCGGCGCCTGTCCTCCCAAAGGTGGCCCCCCTGGTGGCTGAATGTGGACTCCTGGCCTCCTCGCCCTTCTGGCCCTCTCTTCCTCCTCAGAGAAGGTGTCTCCAGTGGAGAGCACATCCCATTCCAAAGAGTAAGGGAAGGCTTCCTGAAACCAGCAAGGCCCCAAGAATGATGTTTACTCCAGACTCCTGACCTGAAGCCTGTTATTCCTGTGCAAGCAGCTGTGAAGAGATTTGAAGTTGGCCTGTTCACACAAGCGTAGGAATAAGTTTAAACATTAATTGTCTACCAAAGACCACTCGCAAGCCCACTCACCCCTCTTATCCTATGCTTGGATGAGGTTTTAAAAAATGTGGCCTACCCGCTTGCTCGTTGAGCCCATGCAACGCACTGAAGGTCGCATGGGCTCTGAAAAATCACCGTTTATTAATGCCTCAAGGGCCTTAAGTGGCCTGTTAATTAATGGTCACCGAAATATCACGATGGCGTGCGGTAATGTTGGGATGCACGCCCAATGTCACCGCGCGTCATTTTACGCTTTGGTATGTCGGGCCCGCCCCCGCACACATTTTGGCCCATGTGTTCAAACACAGCACTTGCACACCTTTCTCTCTGTCTGGTGTGCATTCTTTTGTTGCTCTTTCACTACATCAACCCTGCTGCTGTTCTCTGGACTTAACTGAAAGTTAGCTGCTCAAATAGTCAGCATATTCATCTGTCTACCTGTGCCTTCATGTGCTCTGGCAGTCTCAACAGCCTGCAACATTGTGAGCTTGTTTTTTTATATATATTTGTTCTTTCATACCATCGCTGGCGAGGCCAGTATTTATTGTTCATCCCTAATTGCCCTTGAGAAGGTGGTGGTGAGATGCTTTCTTGTGGTGTAGGTACACCCACCATGCCATTAGGAAAGAAGCTCCAGACCCAGCGACAGTAAAGGAACGATGATATAGTTCAAGTTAGGAGGGTATGTGGTTTTAAGGGGAACTTGCAGGCAGTGGTATTCCCATGCATCTGCTGCCCTTGTCCTTCTAGGTAGTAGCGGTCACAAATTTGAAAGGTGCTGTTGAAGGAGCCTTGGTGAGTTGCTGCAGTGCATCTTGTAGATGGTACACACTGCAGCCACTGTGCATCAGTGGTGAAGGGAATGAATGCTTAAGTGGATGGGATGTCAATAAAGCAGGCTGCTTTTCCCTAGAAGGTGTTGAGCTACTCGTGTGTTGTTGGGGCTGCACTGGCCCAGGCAAGTGGGGAGTATTCCATCACATTCCTGATTTGTGCCTTGTAGATGGTGGACAGGCTTTTTGGAGTCAGAAGATGAGTTACTCACTGCAGAATTTACAGTCTCTGACCTGCTCTTGTAGCCACAGTATTTATTTGGCTAGTCCAGTTCAGTTTCTGGTCAATGATATCCCCCAGGATCATGATAGTGGGGGACTCAGTGATGGTAAAGCCATTGAGTGTCAAGGGGTGATGGTTAGATCCTCTCTTGTTGGAGATCACCATTGCCTGGCACTTATGTGGCATGAATGTTACTTGCCACTTATCAGCCCAAGTCTGAATGTTATCCAGGTCTTGCTGCACATGGGCATGGACTACTTCAGTATCTGAGAAGTCACGGATGGTGCTGAATGTTCTGCAATCATCAGTGAACATCCCCAATTCTGACCTTCTGATGGAGGGAAGGTCATTGATGATGCAGTTGAAAATGCTTGGGGCTCAAACACTACCCTAAAGAACTCCTGAAGCAATGTTCCGGGACTAAGATGATCCACCTCCAACAACCACAACCATCCTGTTTTGTCCTAGCTATGACACTAACCAATGGAAAGTTTTCCCCCTGATTCCCATTGACTCCAGTTTTGCTAGGGCTCCTTAATGCCACACTCAGCCAAATGCTGCCTTGATGTCAAGAGCAGTCACTCTCACCTCAGCTCTTGAGTTCAGCTCTTTTGTCCATGTTTGGGCCAAGGCTCGAATGAGGCCAGGAGCTGAATGGCCCTCATGGAATGCAAACTTAGTGTCAGTGAGCAGGTTATTGCCGAGTAAGTGCCGCATGATAGTACTGTCAACAACACCTTCCATCTCCTTGCTGATGATCAAGAGTATACTGTGCAGTAATTGGCTGGGTTGGATTTGCCCTGCTTGTGTTGTAGATGTACTGGAACAGCTTAGCTAGGGGCACGGCTAGTTCTGGAGCACAATTCTTCAGTACTACTGCTGAAATCTTGTCAGAACCCATAGCCTTTTCCGTATCCAGGGCCTTCAGCCATTTCTTGATATCATGTGGAGTGAATTGAATTGGTTGAAGATTGGCATCTATGACACTGGGGGCCTCAGGAAGAGGCCAAGAAGAATCATCCACTCCGCATTTCTGGCTGAAGATGGTTGTAAATGCATCAGCTTTTCCTTTTGCACTGAGATGCAGCAAGCTCTCCATCATTGAGGGTTTGTGGAGCCTCCTCCTCCAGTTAGATGTTTACATGTCCACCACATTTCATCACTGTGTGTGGTAGGACTGCAGGGCCTTAGGTCTGACCCGTTGATTATGCGATCATTTAGCTCTGTCCACTGCATCCTGCTTACGCTATTTGGAATGCAAGTAGTCCTGTGTCGTAGCTTCTCCATGTTGACACCTCATTTTTAGGTATGCCTGGGGCTGCTCCTGGCGTGCCCTCCTGCACTCTTCATTGAACATTTCCAATAAGAGTTTTTTGTACATCAGAATGTGCAGAGCTCTAAATGAGCTGATATACCAACCTTTCATCTATTTCCATGTATTTATACTTGCTAGCTACATTTCTCAATCTTGTTAAGAAATTTTCAATAGGATCATCTGGTTCCTGCTTCAGGTTCTGAAATTCATATCAGTAGTTCCGGTAGTTTGCCTTTGGCTAGAGATGGAGGGTGAATTTCTGAACAATTTTTTCCGGATACTTACTGTTGTCTTCACTCGTCTCCCAGCTATTGAAAAGATCGAAAGCTTTTTCTTCTCTCCACAAAAGTTTCTAGCTCACCTTTTTCTCTTTACTAGTGTGTTTTAGAAAACTACTAAATGTCGATCTGCACTTTTGAAATGCCTCCACAACATCATCAGCCTCCCAATTCATCCTGGCTGGAGCTGCACAATCATTACTGTGCTGGCAGCCATTTTGTTTTTGCACGATTCACTCACTTTTTCTCTCTCTAGCACTATCTTGGTTTGATTTTTCTCAATCTACTTCAGCATTTATTTTGTTTGTAAGCTTGGGATTTACTCACAAATACCTGCGGCCTTCATTTTCTATCTTGTAGTTCCCAGAATTTCAAAATAATAATACTTTAAGATACACTGCTGGAGCTGGCATCGAATTTATTTCTCATATTTCACCATGTGTTGTGGAATGGTACATTGCTAGTTCGGTCACGGTCTATTGTACCTGAGTAAATGATGGGATATCCTGAATACTTATGAATACATACACATAACAATATGGTTTCTAATACCTCTCAAACAATATAATAATAGTGATAAATGTTTAAGTTGGGATGGTGTGTGACTTGGGAGGGAAACTTACAGGCGGTGTTGTTCCATAGAAACATAGAAACATATAAAATAGGAGCAGGAGTAGGCCATTCAGCCCTTCGAGCCTGCTCTGCCATTCACCATGATCATGGCTGATCATCCAACTCAATGGCCTGTTCCTGCTTTCTCCCCATATGCTTCGATCCCTTTTGTCCCAAGAGCTATAGCTAACTCCTTCTTGAAAACATACAATGTTTTGGCCTCAACTACTTTCTGTGCTTGCGAATTCCATAGGCTCACCACTCTCTGGGTGAAGAAACTTCTCCTCATCTCAGTCCTAAATGGTCTACCCTGTATCCTCAGACTGTGACCCCTGGTTCTGGACTCCCCCACCATCGGGAACATCCTTCCTGCATCTACCCTGTCTAGTCCTGTTAGAATTTTATAAGTTTCTATGAGATCCCCCCTCATTCTTCTGAACTCCAGCGAATATAATCCAAACCGACTCAATCTCTCCTCATATTTCAGTATCGCCATCCCAGGAATCAGTCTGGTAAACCTTCGCTGCACTCCCTCTATAGCAAGAACATCCTTCCTCAGATAAGGAGACCAAAACTGCACACAATATTCCAAGTATGGTCTCACAAAGGCCCCGTATAATTGCAGCAAGATATCCCTGCTCCTGTACTCGAATCCTCTCGCTAAGAAAGCCAACATACCATTTCGTTTCTTTACCGCCTGCTGCACCTGCGTGCTTACCTTCAACGACTGGTGTATGAGGACACCCAGGTCTCTTTGCAAATTCCCCTCTCTCAATTTATAGCCATTCAGATAATAATCTGCCTGTTTTTGCTACCAAAGTGGATAACCTCACATTTATCCACATTATATTGCATCTGCCATGCATTTGCCCACTCACTCAGCTTGTCCAAATCACCCTGAAGCATCTCTGCATCCTCCTCACAGCTCACCCTCCCACCCAGCTTTGTGTCATCTGCAAAGTTACAGATATTACATTTAGTTCCCTCATCTAAATCATTAATATACATTGTGAATAGCTGGGGTCCCAGCACCGATCCCTGCGGTACTCCACTAGTCACTGCCTGCCATTCAGAAAAAGACTTGTTTATTCCTACTATTTGTTTCCTGTCTGCCAACAGGTTTTCTATCCATCTCAATACACTACCCCCAATCCCATGTGCTTTAATTTTACATGCTAATCTCTTATGAGGGACTTTGTTGAAAGCCTTCTGAAAGTCCAAGTAAACCACATCCACTGGCTCCCCCTCATCAACTCTACCAGTTACATTCTCGAAAAATTCCAGTAGATTTGTCAAGCATGATTTCCCTTTCGTAAATCCATGCTGATTCTGTCCGATTCTGCCACTGTTTTCCAAGTGCTCAGCTATTAAATGTTTCATAATGAACTCTAGAATTTTCCCCACTACCGACATCAGGCTGACTGGTCTATAATTCCCTGTTTTCTCTCTACCTCCCTTTTTAAATAATGGGGTTACATTAGCTACCCTCCAATCTGTCCCAGAGTCGATATAATCTTGGAATATGACTACCAATGCATCCACTATTTCTAGGGTCACTTCCTTAAGTACTCTGGTATGTAGATTATCAGGCCCTGGGGATTTATTGGCCTTCAATCCCATCAATTCCTCCAACACCATTTCCCTACTAATACGGATTTCTTTCAGCTCCTCCCTCTCACTAAACCCTGTGTTCCCCAACATTTCTGGTATGTTATTTGTGTCCAACTTTGTGAAGGCAGGACCAAAGTATGTATTTAGTTGGTCAGCCATTTCTTTGTTCCCCATTATAAATTCCCCTGTTTCAGACTGTAAGGGACCTACATTTGTCTTCACCAATCATTTTCTCTTAACATACCCAGATAAACTTTTACAGACAGTTTTTATGTTCCCCGCAAGCTTACTCTTGTATTCTATTTTCCCCTTCTTAATCAATCCTTTGGTCCTCCTTTGCTGAATTCTAAAGTGCTCCCAAATCCCCAGGTCTTTTGTTTTTTCTGGCCAATTTGTATGCCTTTTCCTTGCATCTAATACTATCTCTAATTTCCACTGTAAGCCATGGTTTGGCCACCTTTTCTATTTTACTTTTGCGCCAGACAGGCATAAACAATTGTTGCAGTTACCCATGCGCTCTTTGAACGTTTACCATTGCCTATCCACCGTCACCCCTTTAAGTAACGTTTCCCAATCCATCAAAGCCAACTCACATCTCATACCATTGTAGTTTCCTTTATTAAGATTCATGACCCTAGTCTCAGAATCAACTACGTCACTCTCCATCTTGATGAAAAATTCTATCATATTATGGTCGCTCATCCCCAAGGGGCCTCGCACAACTTGATTGCCAATTATTCCTTTCTCATTACACAGTACCCAGTCTAGGATGGCCTGTTCTCTAGTTGGTTCCTCAATGTATTGGTCCAGAAAACCATCCCGTATACACTCCAGGAATTCCTCCTCTACAGTATTGTTACTAATTTGATTTTCCCAATCTATATGCAGATTAAAGTCTCCTATAATTACAGATGTTCCTTTATTGCATGTGTCTCTAATTTCCTGTTTAGTGCCATTCCCAACATCATCACAACAGTTTGGGGTTCTATATACAACCCCCACCAACATTTTTTGCCCCTTAAGTGTTTCTCAGCTCTACCCATACAGATTCCACATCATCGGAGCTGACATCTTTCCTCACTATTGGGTTAATTTCCTCTTTAACCAGCAATGTAACTCCACCGCCTTTTCCTTTTTGTCTGTCCTTCCTAAATACTGAATACCCCTGGATGTTCAGTTCCCATCCCTAGTCACCCAGCAGCCATGTCTCCATAATTCCGACCATATCATACCTGTTTACATCTATTTGTATGGTTAATTTATCCACTTTATTGCGAATGCTCCTCACATTAAGGCACAAAGCCTAAGGCTTGTCTTTTTAACATTACTTGTCCCATTCCCATTATTTTTCACTGAGGCCCTGTTTGATTCTTGCCCTTGATTTCTCTGCCTATCACTTTCCTTATTCCTCTTTCTGTCTTTTGTTTTTGTCCCTGATTCCCCCTCTTCTGACTCCTTGCATAGGTTCCCATCCCCCTGCTACTTTAGTTTAAACTCTCCATAACCACTCTAGCAAATATTTCCCCTAGGACATCAGTCCCTGTCCTGCCCAGTTGTAACCTGTCCAGTTTGTACTGGTCCCACCTCCCCCAGAACCAGTCCCAGTGCCCCAGGAATCTGAAACCCTCCCCATCACACCATCTCTTCAGCTATGTATTCATCCAATATATCCTGCTATTTCTACTCTGACTAGCACATGGCACTGGAAGTAATCCTAAGATCACTATATTTGAGGTCCTACTTTTCAACTTACTTTCTAACTCCCTATATTCTACTTTTAGGACCTCATCCCTTTTTTTTACCTACGTTGTTTGTACCAATGTGTACTACAACCACTGACTGTTCACCCTCCCCCTTCAGAATGTCCTGTAGCCGCTCTGAGACATCCTTGACCCTAGCACCAGGGAGGCAACATACCACCCTGGAGTCTCATTTGCGGCCACAGAAACGCCTGTCTATACCCCTTACAATTGAATCCCCTATAACTATTGTATTCCCACAGTTTTTACTCCTCCCCTGTGCGGCAGAGCCAACAGTGGTGCAACGAATTTGGCTGTTGCTACTTTCCCCTGAGAGGTCATTCCTTCCAACAGTATCCAAAGTGGTAAAACTGTTTTGCAGGGGAATAGACACAGGAGATTCCTGCATTGTGTGCCTAGTCCTCTTGCTCTGCCTTGTGGTCACCCATTCCCTTCCTGTCTGTGGACTCTTAGCCTGTGATGTGACCACCTCTCTATACGTGCTATCCACGATACTCTTCGCCTCGCGGATGCTCCACAGTGTCCCTAGCTGCCACTCCAGCTCCGAAATCCAGGCATCCAGGAGCCTCAGTTGGAGACACTTCCCACACACATGCTGGCTCCAGGCACTGGAAATGTTCCCGGCTTCCCATATAGAGCAGGAGGAGCACACCACGGCTTTGAGGTCTCCTGCCATGACTTACCCCTTTAAATTAAATTAAACCTCTTGGAAGATACTTAATATCAAATAATATCAAATAATATCAATTACTCTAGGGCCCTGCTTCCCCGCTCCTTGCTGTTACAGAATATAGCCCTTACAAACAATGAATCACAAAATAAGACCTTTAAAACTATAAGCGATAAAAGTCGTAAATACTTGCCCGACCGTACTCACAGTACTCAAAGGATCACCTCATTCCCTCCTCACTGAACTCCCTCAGTTACCTCTGCTCTCCCAGCTCCTTTTCAACTCCTGGCTCCTCTCGTGCTCCTCTTCAACTCCCGACTCCTCTCGCGCTTCTCTTCAACTCCTGACTCCTCTCGCGTTCCTTTCCCATGTACATGCTGCCCCTGTCCTGCTAGGTGGTTGAGATTATGGGTTTGGGAGATGCTACTGAAGAAATTTTGGCAAATTGCTGCAATGCCCCTGTAGGTCATACATATTGCAGCCATAGTGTGCTGGTGGTGGAGGGAGTGAATGTTTTCTGCTGAACGGTTTTGACCTTCTAGAGTGTTGTTGGAGCTGCACTTAAGTCAGGAGGTGAGTTAGTTGCCATAGTATACCCAGTGCCTGACCCGCTATACAAGTCACAACATTTATGTTGTTGGTCCAGTTGAGTTTTTGATCAACTGAAACTCCAAGAAGTTGATGGCAGGGAATTTATTGATATTAACACTCTTCGCTGTCATGGGGTGGTGGTTAGAATCTATGGTAAAGTGGAGTGCTATGTACCTTTACGAGAATGTAGTTAATTGACCATGTGACCGTATCAACCAATCACTATACAGCGCGGGCTACTTTGGTAACTGTAAGTCTAGAGCTGGAGGTGAATCAAGAAGCACACATGGTGTTAGTGTTCTGTTCTTAGTTCCAATAAAGCACCAGTGTTTGTTCAGTCAACTGGTCTCTCTGCTCGGTTTCAAGCACCAACTAATGTGTTAATATCAAGGCCACAGCTCACGTTTGTTGGACAAAGCAAATCTGTTGACAAAAACATAAAACTGGTGATGAGGATAAACCAATTGATGGCAATCAAGCAAGCCGCAGCAAGCCAGCTAAATTACTTCGCCACTGTCTTGCAAGTTGTTTGAAAGCACAGTCTCCTTAGTCATTGAGTATGCCGCAGTTTGGGCATCTTGAATCATTCGGCCCCATTTCCAATGACATCTTATTACGTCGAACGCCTACCATTCTTCTTTATCGCTAACGACATTGTGGGAGAGGACATGAAGAGGGCAATTCTTTTGTCCACATGCAGGAGAAAAACATATGGGCTGATCCGCAGCCTCACATCACCTAACATCCCCGAAATGAAGACTTTCAATGAGTTAGTGAATATTGTCAAAAAACACCTGAAACCAAAGCCCTCAGTCACTATGCAGTGCTTTAAGTTCAATTCGAGGCATAGGCTTCCAGGAGCAATAATCACTGGCTGTGTAACTGCTTTACAGGAGTTAACAGAATTTTGAGAGTTTGGAACTTGAATTATTGACATGTTGAGAGACCAATTGATATGCGGAATCAGGGGCGATACTATTTAAAAGCAATTGCTATCTGAGACTAATCTCGACTTCAATAAGGCATTAGAATTGGCAACAGCCATGGAGAGCACTGTTAGAGACTCAGAGGTAATGAAAGATACATAAAATGGCGCTGTCCATCTTGTGGGTTGGGAAGGGCCGGTAACAAAAGGTGCGAAAATGTCAGACTCCACAGAAAGACGGGACATGCCCACGATGTACAGACCATTGAAGAACAACAGTACTACAGTGAAAATCCATGACATTAATGAGAAAAATTCATCCAGGCAGCCTGCAGGTGATCGACAGTTCAGAAATATCGAATGCTTTTTCTGCCACCACAATGGTCGCATAATGTGGCACTGTAAAGATAGGCTGAGACAGCATATTAAAAACAAAGGTAGAAATCACAAAACCTGCCTTGTTGAAGAGCCAGTGGAAGCAGAATCTGACAACTATTCATTATACAACCTGAAAGTGGGTAGAACTGAGCCAATCCAGGTAGTTATTAGAGTCAATGAACAACCCATCAAGATGGAGGCGACACTGGGCCATCAATGTCTGTCATAGGAGAACAAACGCCCAGATACTTCAATAAAGGAATCCATCCTTTAAGTTTGGAAGAATCAGACACTAAATTAAAAACATATATGGGTGAAGAAATAAGAGTGAAAGAGGTATGTCAAGTCTTGGTGCAGTATGGAGATCAGTCAGCACATTTATCCCTTATAGTAGTAGCTGGGGCAACTGGCTCAAAAAGATTAAATTGCAATGGGCTGAGATTTTTCAAATCAGAATGAGAAACTTACAGGAATTGTTACAAAAGTACACTTCCATTTTCAGTGACGAGCTAAGAAGGATTCGTGGGCTACAAGCCAAAAATCAACATAGACCCTAACACAACCCCCAGATGAATCAGAGCCAGACCAGTCCTTTATGATCTATGGGACAAGGTTGAGGCCGAGCCAAACGGGGTTGGAAAAGTTGGGTATCTTACAACTGTTGCGATTTTCCGAGTGGGTGGCATCCATAGCACCCGTACTGAAGCCAGGCCAAAGTGTTTGCTTATGCAGTGACTTTAATTTAACTGTAAACAGAGTGGCCAAACTTGATAGACACCAGATACCGAAGATTGAAGAATTATATTCGCAATTGGCAGGGGGCAGCACATATTCAAAACTCAACCTGAGCCACGCCAACCAATGGGTAGAGTTGGAAGAAGGCTCTAGGGAATTTGTGACCATCCATACACATTGAGGATTGTATAAATATATCTGACTACCCTTTGGAGTCTCATCGGCGTGTGCTATTTTCCAACGCACCATGGAAAATCTGCTTCCTGGACTGCCCCATGTCGTTGTTTATCTGAGTGATGCCTTCGTCACTGGACTAACTGATGGAGAAAACTTAGCTAATTTGGAGGAGGTACTGAAAAGCTTCTCACAAGCTTGAAATGAGAGAAATGTATTTTCCAAGCCAAAGATAGTTTATTTGGGCCATAAGGTCGATGCGCAGGACCTGTATCCAGTGGAAGAAAAGGTCAAGGCTATTCGCGATACACCTGCACCAAGAAACATTACAGAACTAAAGGCCTTCTTAGGCATAATAATCTACTATGGGCAATTTCTCCCAAATCTATCAGCTGCACTGGCTCCATTACATGCATTGCTTAAGAAAGTCCATAAATGGATTTGGCAAGCTCCACACCAGGAGACATTTCTGAAGGTAAAGCAATTGTTAAGATCAGCGACGCACCCCCTTATGGAGCAGGGGCTGTACTTTCACATCAGATAGTGGATGGCTCCGAACAACCCATTGGTTATACATCTCACATGCTCAGTGTTGCAGAGCGATGATATTCTCAAACTGAGAAGGAGGGTTTGTCTGTTGTGTTTGGTGTTCGCAAATTCCATCAGTACCTCCACGGTCAACATTTTCACATTATATCCAAACACAAGCCTCTGCTGGGATTATTTGGAGAAGATAAGGTGATATTCCACATCACATCTGTGCACATCCAGAGGTGGGCTGATATTAGCTGCTTACGAGTACACTTTTATTCACTGATCGGAAAGTTAGGTTGCACATGCTGATGTACTGAGCCACCTCCCTCTCCAGATAACAATGCAAAGGTTCCAATTCCCCAGGAACTTGTCTTAGTACTAAATTTTTTGGATTTTTTCCCTGTCCAAGCCAAACAAATCCGTGAGTGGACAAGCTGGACACACTTTTATCTCATGTGTGGGAGCAGGTCTTGAATGGATGGTCAGGTAAGCCGAAGTCTGATGACATGAAGCCCTATTTCAATCGCAGATATGTGCTTACCTGCCAGGATGGCATATTGCTCTGGGGAGCAAGGGTTATTGTGCTCCTGAGAGGGCAAAGGTCATACTGGCCGAATTACATAGCGCTCACCCTGGCATTAGTAGGATGAAGATGCCCATGTGCAACTACTTGTGGTGGCCAGGGGTGGATGTGAATATCAAAACCCTGATTTGGAAGCACCGGTGGGGCCTATTGGACCCGAGAGGGCCGAAGACACAAACTTGCCCACTTCCACAGAAAAGCCTGGTGGACAGTTGACCCCTGAGAAGGGGGTCTCAGAAAAACCAGCCGAGTTCGTTGATTAACAGCGCTTGACGCATCCGAGGAAGCCTCTTGAGAGGCTTGACTTGTAAATAGTTATTCATTTAAATAATTGGAATGTTGTGAAGCTTGTCAATTGTATTTTCAAGTAAAATAGGAGTGATATGGTAAAGTGGAGTGCTATGTATCTTTAAGAGAATGTAGTTAATCGACCATGTGATTGTATCGACCAATCACTATACAGCACGGGCTACTTTGGTAACTTTAAGACTAGGGCTGGAGGTGATTGAAAAAGCATACATTGTGTTAATGCACTGTTCTTAGTTCCAATAAAGCATCAGGGTTTGTTCAGTCAATTGGTCTCTCTGCCAAGCACCAACTAATGTGTTAATATCAGAGTGCAGCTCGCATTCGCTGAACAAAGCGAACCTGATAACCAAAAACATAAAAGAATGGCTGTGCTTGGAGATGGTCATTGCCTGGCACTTGTGTGGCATGAATGTTACTTGCTGCTTATGGCCCACCCTGAATGTTGCCCGTGTCTTGCTGCATATGGAGTTGGCCTGCTCCATTATCTAAGTAATTGGGAATGATACTGAAAACTGAAATCATTTTAGAACAACCCCACTTCTGACCTTATAATGGAGGCAAGTTCATTGATGAAGCAGTTAAAAATAGTTGGGCCCAGAACACTATGCTGAGGAATCTCTGCAGCAATGTCCTGGGACTGAGATGATTGGTTTCCGCCAAACACAACAATCTTACTTTGTACTAGTTATGACTTCAGCCATTGGAAAGTTTTCCCATATAATTGTAAAACTTTTATCTTAACAGCTTTAAGCTCAAAATCTACATTTGACAGATGTTATAGGAGATAAAATAATAAATTAAAATTAGTTTTAGGTAAATGAATACTTCATTGGAGATTACAAAAAATAATTTTTTATTAGGGATGAACAAGGAACCATTTTCTGGGTTGGGAGATCTCATTGGGACAATTGGGTCACTTTGACTTCAGAATTAAATATGTACTCTGTTGAGAAAGCGTACACTTCCCAGTTTCACTCAAGTACCTTCTTTTTCCCTCCATGCTTTTTATTCCAATTCATTACTTTCAGCATGTTACCTGATCACCTTTCTGCATAGAACATTTATTTTGCTCAAATTTTCAGTCATATGCAGAGTTCTTTTCTCTTTGGGTTTTATTCAGAGAAAAAGCATTTAACTTTCGCCAGTTGCGATAACTGAATTATTTTTGCCAATTGAAATGTTTCCCCAATAGCCACTTTGAGCTATCAGCCAGACTCAATGGTAGTACTTGTGCCCCTGAGTCAGAAAGTTGTGGGTTTAAGTCCCATTCCAGAGACTTGAGTATTTAATGCAGACTGAAAATCCAGCACAGCATTCAGCACTGTTGAAGGATGTTAAAATGAAACCTTGGGTGGAATTTTCCATTCTGGAGACCAAGTGCAATGGCAGGCAGGAAAGTTGGCATGATTCCCATTAGGTAGCGATTCAGATGAACACATGCAATCTTCCACTTTTCAGCTCATTAATAATGCATCAGCAAAGAGCCCAGTGAATCTCGGGGGCAGGCATCGATTGGTCCACCCCGCTGTTACCTCATGGAGTCGAAGGTACTGGCACCATATTTAAACAGGCTCCATACAGACATTGACTCACTGCAGCCCAGGTGTTCTGCTGGACAGGTAATTTATAGTGCCTAAAAGGTCAAACCGTCAGCGCCACAGTTCAGCGAGACATCTCTGGGGATTCTCCATAAAGGGCGGGAGATCTTCTTTCTTTAGGATGGGAGCAGGATGTCCTTCCACCTGACCACACTGGCCTGGGAGGTGGTCGTAAGGCAGGTCAACGCCCATGGAAAACAAAAAATGACCACTCTGAGGTACCCAGAAAGGATGAATGATCTGCTCTGCTCCACCAGGGTAAGTGAAACATCTCACTCTAAACTCATACTCTTTTAAAGGCATCAGGCAGTCTAGGGGTTAGAGTCCACAGGGATGGCACACATGACTAGCAGATGGGACATCAGCACTGAATACCTGCCAGCCACTTTAAGCTCTCCATTTTATGTAAATTCCTGCACAAATGGCATCTTAATCCCTTACTGGGGAGGGCTCAGCACACACAACAGGCATGTAAGCTTCTGAAGTGCTTTTTCAACCATAGTGCTCACTGTCAAACCACCTGTCATTAAGTAGGACAAGATTTTGCACAACAAAAGGGAGAGAGCCAAGGCTGGAGGGGGGAACTTGGAGTTGAGGACACTCCCCTCACTACAAGGAACAGGCCAGCAGAGGTGGCTGGAGAGAATAGGGATCATTCCTGCGTAGAAGGTGTCTTGCTTCTTGTTTCTTTTTTAAATGATGCACACAGGCTGTCGACATTCTAGCTGAGTTAACTTTATTGATAACACATTTTCCTAACGCAGTGTCAGAACTCTAACAAGACAGGGTCCAACATGTGCTGTCTAACCTTCAACCCCCAGGACAGGTGATCCCATAAGTAGTACAGAATACCATATAGTATCTAATACTGGAGTCCATAACAGCAATCAGCTACTGTCATCACATTTCCTTTTAAAAAAAACTTTTATACAACTCAAGTATACAAAGTCTATTCTTTCTCACTTTGTTTTGATCAGTCTGTTTTGTCTTTTATTCGTCTCTGTTTTTTTTCACATTTCTTCCGCTGGATGTTCTGAATCATGACAGAGATGATTTTGAAGGTCAAGGGGCCTTCTCCAGCTCTGTATCACTATCACCCCTTGGATAGTTTTCAGGACTCTCCAGCTTTGTTTGGTTACCTGTTGCTTCACTGGTGCAAATCTGGTTTTTGATCTTCAGCTACACTTTCTGGTTCACAGCAGGGTTGTATTTCATTTCTTTTTTGTAAGAATTCCTGGTTTCTCCTGTACTGTTGTCCGTTTGGAGTCTGCACTATGTAAGACCTTGGTTTCCCTGTGACAACAGCAGGATTCCAGATCCCTTCACGTTGAATCCTTGCTGTCTCTCCCATGTTCAGGTCAGGCTGAGGTCAGACGCCTCGATCAAAGTGCTGTTTCTGCTTCTGCTATCTCAGTTTGAGCAGGTCCTGCATGCTGTAACTCACTGGCTCTGGAAACAACAGTTGGGATGCAGTTGAAAGCTTAGTTCTTAGTCTTCTCCCCATTAGGAGCTGTGTTGGAGATGATCCAATGCCCTCTAATGGAGTATACCTGAAATCCAGCAGAGACAGGTAGGGATCTCTCCCCTCCTCCTCTGCCTTCTTCAACAGGTATTTTAATGCCTGCACTGTACATTCCACCATTCCATTGGATTGTGGATATTTGGGACTTGACGTAGTGTGGCAAAACTCCCAGTCCTGTGCAAATTTGTGAGAATTGTGGACCATTATCTGAGCTGAGCACTTCAGGCATTCAGTAGTGAGCAAAAATTGATTTTAAATGATTTATTACAGTGATGCCCTTACTATCATTTCTCAGCAGCACAGACTCAAAAAAACTTTGAGTAATAATCAACTGCTAGTAGGTACTCACTGTTGTCAAATGTGAACAAGTCCACTCCAATTTTCTGCCAGGGCCTCTCTGGAACATTGTGTGGTTGAAGTGGTTCTTTTTGTTGAGACTTACTGTACTTTTGGAACACTGCTCACACATTCACCATTTCCCCGATTTGTGCTCCCATTCCAGGCCAATACATTACATCTCGAGCTCTTCTCCTGCATGTTTCTATGCCAAGGTGACTTCCATGTATGCGCTGCAGCATTTCTTTCCTCACTGTTACAGGAATTATGATCTTTTCTCCCTTGAAAAATATCCTTTCTGCTACGTTACTTTCCTCACGAAAGTTCCGGTACTCTTATACAGCAGAAGGGGCTCCGCTCTGATGTGTGGGCCAGCCAGTTTGCACAATCTGCTGCAGTTTTCTCAGGGTGGTGTCATTCTTGGTCCCTTCCCTGATTTCATCCAGTTTGTTTACAGCCACAGGTAAGTTCTTTGTCAGTATGTGAACTTGTGCTTCCATTTCTTTATCCTCTTCCTCTGTGATGTGTAGGTATATACGTGACAGAGTGTCTGTGATGTACATCTCCTTGCCCGGTTTGAATTTAACTCTGACCTGCCACTTCTGCAGATGAATTAGTAATCTTTGGATTCTTGGTGGTGGAAAGTTCAGGGGCTCTTTAAGTATAGCTTCCAAAGGCTTATGATCAGAATCTATCTCCATGTCTTTGCCATAGACAAACTGGTGGAATTGTTCTAGGCCAAACACAATTGCTAGCACTTCTTTCTCTATTTGGGCACACTGCTGCTGTGTTTCAGTCATTGCCTTTGAAGCGTATGCTACTGATGCCTCATTTTGCAAGAGGACAGCTCCCAGGCCAGTCACTAAAGTGTCCACTGAGATCTTGACTGGCTGACTGACACCGTAATACATTGGTGCCTGGGTCAATGTTCTCTTCAGACTGGTTAAAGCTTCCTGGTGACGTTGTCCCCATTGCCATTCCACATCATTTTCTAGAAATTTTCTGAGATTCTGTCAGGTCTGACATGTTCGGAACGAATTTCCCAAGATAGGTTACCATTGCCAAAAGCCTCTCCAAGTTTTTCTGACATTCTGGGGGTGGCATGTTCATGAATTCTTCGATTTTACTCGGGTCCGCCTTCAGCCCCTCACTTGTTAGCACGTGTCCCAAGTACTTGATTTCATGAAGACCTATTTTGCACTTTTCTTTCTTCCACATGAGGTTCCTTTCTCTAGCTCTGTCCAGCGCCTGCCTCAGTCTGTGGTTGTGTTCTTCTCGTGAGGATCCCCAGACCAGCACATCTTCGATATAGGTTTCCATGCTCTCTAACCCTTCAAACAGCTGCTTCACTGTTCTGTGGAACACCTCCAGAGTTGAATTGATACCAAAAGGTAAGCGTAAAAATCTACATTGCCCATATGGTGTGTTAAAGGTACAGAGATAGGAACTGCGTTTATCCAGCTAGACCTGCCGGAAGCCTGAACTCGCATCCAAGACTGAATAGTATTTAGCAATGGCGAGCTTACATGTGATCTCTTCTACTGTGGGCAGATGGTAATGGTCTCTTTGTACTGCCTGGTTTAAGTCTCCGGGATCCAGACAGACTCGCAGATTCCCATCTGATTTTTCTACAATTACAATTAGATTAACCCACTTTGTCAGTTCGTCAATTTTCTTGATGATGTGAAGTTTCTCAATTCTGTCCAATTCTGCTTCCAGTCGGTCTCTCAGCATTGCTGGTATTTTCCTGGGCCGGTGTATTTTGGGTGTCACAGTTTCGTTAATCTTGATGGTGTGTTCTCCTTTTAGACCAATCCCCTGGAACACATCTTTATACTCGCTCAGGATGTCATCAGTGGTGACAGTCATTATTCTCTTGATTAGCTTCAGATTTTCACAAGCTTTGATTGCAAGAATGGGGTTTGCATCAGTTTTCACCACTGTGAATGGAAGTGCTTACTGTTACTTGTAGTTCACTTTAAAAGTGCACTTGCCTTCTACTGCAATTTTTTTCACCTGTATCAGTAGACAGCTTCATTTCTGTTTTAGTTAGCTGTTTTCTTTGTGTATCTTATGATACAGGCTTACGGGAATGACATTTTCTTGTGCACCTGTGTCAAGCTTGAGATTCACCATCAGCTTGGCAATTTTTAAATCAACCTTCCATTCATCTTCTTTGGAATTTGTTGTTACTGCACCAACGAAAAGTTCAGCTCAGTGCCTGTGTCATCGTCTGCAACCTTGTGCACTTTCTTCGATTTACACATCTTGGTGAAGTGATTTAGTTTATTACAATCCTTACACTGCTTTCCATAGGCTGGGCAACTACATTGTAAATGCTCTGTTCTGCACTGGCTGCATTTAAATGTTTTTTTGTACCTTTGTTCTTTGTTCTTTCCCGGGGCTGTTTCTGTTTAATGCATCTAACTGCTTGACCGTATGTGGCTTATCATCTTCTGTCATCTGTTTAATCTGCCATTTCATTGTCTCTGCTGCTCTGCTGATGTTTATTGATTCCTCCAGCGTGAGATCAACTGCTCTCAAAAGTCGTTCTCTCAGAGAGTTATTTGTGATCCCACAAATTATTCTATCTCAGATGAGTGATTCTTCAAACCCTCCAAATTCGCACAATTTAGCTTGTTTTCTCAGCTCAGTTACCTTCTGACTAATGTTGTCACTGCCTTGCATGCACATAAAAAATCGATATCTTTCATACGTGAAGTTTTTCTTAGGACTGTAGTAGGCATCAAATTTTTCTATTATTTCTTTCAAGTCATTTTTTTTTTCAGCACTTTCAAACATGAATGTTTTGTAGACTTCTAGGTTTTCTTCCCCTGCTACATGAGGAAAGATGGAAGACTGTAATGGAGGGTCTTTTTTTAATCACTGCCCGCCGCTATGAGGTACAGCTCAAATCACTGCTGGGACCTCCTCCAGTTTTCGGCGAAATTGCCCTCCAAAATTAGCTCTGTCAGTGGTTTCAGTACTTCCATTGTTGCATTTTGTTTACTTCTGACACCATGTCTTGTTTCTTGTTCCTTTTTTTAATGATGCACACAGACCGTTGACATTATAGCTGAGATAACTTTATTGATAACACATTTTCCTAACATGAACACATTTCTGCAGTGTCTGAACTCTATCAAGACAGGCTCCAACATGTGCTATCTGACCTTCAACCCACAGGTCAGGTGACCCTGTATATAGTACAGAGTATTGTATAGTGCCTAATACTGGAGTCCATAACCGCAATCAGCTATTATCATGACAGAAGGTAAGATTGGCCTCCGCCAACAAGACAGTGAGGGTGCATTCAATATACATTGACCACATGTGGACAATGACTGTGAGTGATCTATAATGTAAGAGCATGTCTAGTCATTCTCTCTTCTCTCTATTCCGGGCACCAGTAAGAAAAGACGAAGGGCATCCTCCTGCAAATGACTCAGCCCCAGCCCCCAGACAACCTCAGATGAGGAGCCAGACCAAACATCTGGTGAAGAACTGTCACTGCATTCACCTGCACCATCCCCCAGTGCGGATACACACACCTTGGTGGGATCTAGTTCTCAAATAAGTTTGGGTTCACAAGCTGATGATTACCTCACCGACACAGAAACACAGCAGGCCGAGGCAGTGAGAGCCAAGGTCTCCGACACTCGGTGGACTGCTGGAGATCAGGCCCCTTCTGACTCCGAGTCCAATAACAAGACTCTGCTATCAGCCCTATGAGAAATGTTGGAGATGCAGAGACAGGCAGGGGACCATCAAGCAGAGTTGTCAAAGGCCATCACCGGACTGGAATGAAGGATGGAGCTGTTCATCCACATTCTGTCTGATGCTATGGCTCCGGCTTTCAGATGCATCAAAGCCTCCATTGGAAAAGTGGCAGCTGTCTTAGTGACCCAGGTCCAACAGTTTCTGCTGGATTTGTGCTCCAACCTGCACACCATTGCTCTAGCCATGGATGCGTTCCAACAGTGGCTAGGCAAGAGGGGGACGGGGCACCTCGACCTCCCTTCAGGCTCCCCTTCTCCTTAAGGAGGCAGGGAGGGGCACCCAAAGGAAGGAAGGAGTGCCCAGGGACATCCACCCAAGAGTGCTGTGTTGCTCCAACTCCCCTCTGCTGGTTACACCATCAATTCCAGCAAGTCAGGATGAGGTGGGTGCACTTGCCCCAGAACTGGAGACCTTAGCAGACCGGGGCCCTCCAGGTCTTGGGCCACCAGAGGACACCCACCAAAGCAGGCTGCCTCCACCTCTGCTGGAGGTGTCGGGGCTGCACTTAGACTTGGCGGTAGGCTTAGAAAAATTAAGAAGTTTTGAATGCACACTGGTGGCATGGGTGTTCATTCATTGCATATACTTCTCACTTTTGTACATCTATTTTGCATTAATCAGTCTCCAAGTCTCAGGGGTTCAATGACTAATGATCAAGGTCCTGCTTTCATTTAAGGATAAAAAATGTACCCCCTCCCATCCCCCACTGCCCCCCCACCCCCCGGCCCCCACCAATGAACTCCCACCTGGATCCTCAGTTGCATTAGTTCTCATACTCTCACCACAGTGAATGGGCTTTATTTCCACATCTGCGACATTACCAACGGCATATCATATGTGACAATGATAAATCTATAATAGACCTGTGACCCTTAAATCTCAGGCAGCCATTATTTGCACTCAGGAGAATTGCTCATCAAGGTTAGTGATGATCCTGATGCTGTCGCACTGATGTCTGTTTTTTGTGATTGGGTCAAGTATTTGTCATGACGAACATTATAATCGTTCCTCCAAAGTGTACTTTGCAATGGCACTTATTTTAAGAGAGTGAATTTTTGGAAAATGTAGTATTCATTGTTGAGCACCATTGGCTTTCATTTCCCTCTGCTGCTTATCGCCTCCGCTGAACGTCATTCCATTCTTAGTTCTCATTCTCCCCGTGCATGACATTGAATTAGAGAAGTAAGGATCAATCAGTAACATTACAATGTCTGCTAGAGGGGAATGAATGTGTGATGTCAGAGGTGTTTGCCCATCTTGATGAAGCCATCCCCTTACGTGTGAGGATCTTACTTTACTCCCGATCGACTGCCTAGTGGTTCTTTACATGATCATTGTGTAAATGCACAGCACACAACTCGATGTGGAATTAATTGCATGACAGTGCACTCATTGACTTAGGGTATATAGAAAGGAATGGCCTTTGTGAGCAGGACCATGTCGAGGACTGTCATGCATTGAAAGTGATGCTTTTGCACATCTACTAAGACTTCAGCAGGGTCACTGAAGGGAAGAAATTGTCAGTGACTGCTTTGTCAATACTGACTGGGTCATGTTTCTCTCTAATGCCAAGGTCATTATAAGAATATAAACTTTGCAGGCTTTCGATGAATACAGAGTCCTGAGTGTTTGTAAACCATGGTGCTGGTGAGCCACTCTCTGTGAGAACAATGCAAACAAAACTTGTAGCTTTGGGTGTAGGATGTAGAGTAACAGGTCACTGCATCCTATATCTGAAGGCATGTTGGGGCTCAGTAGCAAGATGATGCCTCTGGATTATTCATCCATGAGAGCTGATATTTGGAGAGATGGTGCTGTCCAGATGTTGCTCCCTCTTGAAGCGATCAAGCGCTAACCGTTGACAAATATTTTTTCTGTTTGTGCCACTTTGCTAAGCTGCTGTTATACTGACATGAATGCATCCATGTGTGCACTGGTGTTTCAGCTGCTTGAAAACTGCCAAGCCTACTGACTTATTAACACTATGGTTGAAAGGACTGTACTAGGTGTAGTTGCTTAAGGAGGTGTGCTAATGAAGTGCTAATCACATTCCACAGTGGCCACACGTTGCCAAGGCTACTACGCCTTCTAATGATGACCCCATCGTTAGGACATAAGGTGACTAATGCTCAATGGGCATGATCATTCCACAATCATTGTGAGGCTCATGATCTTTCCTGATACGTTTACACTAAGAATGAAAGCCTTGTTGTGTCCCCTGAATTGAAGCTTGAAAAGAACTTTGATTGTGAAAACTTGTCTTCACCTTATTCCTCTTGGAATCTTGTATCTATGAGGTTGTCACGGCAAGTCTGCCACATCATGCCCGTGCAATGGCAAGCTCATCCAAATCCTCGCTCTCTTCACAGCCACCCCCTTCAAAGTCCTCTTCATCCAAGGAGTCATGTAGCTCCTCAATGTCTCCCTCTGGTAACACATCCCCCCGTTGCAGCACTAGGTTGTGCAGGGCACAACAAACAATGATAATGTGGGACACTCCGTGGTGAGTATTGGAGAGGCTCCCTCCCTGCCAACCAGTCCAAATATTGGAAACACACTTTTCAGAGGCCAATAGGTTTCTCTATTAAGGGCCTCCTTGTGGTGGAATGTGCAGCACTGTATCTCTCCTCAGATGCACTCTGGCGGATGAATGGGTATCATTAACCATGTTTTCTGAGATACCCCCTTGTTACCAAGGAGCCAACCTTCTAAGCATCAAGGTCCCTAAATATCTATGACATTTGCAAGTGACTCAAAATGTAAAAGTTGTTTGAGCTTCCTGGGTACCTAGTACAAATAAGCTAGATCTGCTTTCTGTGATCACAAATTAGCTGGATATTCAGAGAGTGAAATCCATTTCTATTAATGAATCTCTCAGGCTGCTGCCAGGGAGCTCTCAAGGCCACAAAGGTGTAGTTGATGGTGCCTTGCACTTGTGGGAAGCCTGAGATTGCAGTGATTCCCACAGCTCTGACACCCTGGCTTACTTTACCTATGTGGAACTGCACATGATAATGAGCTTTACCACAAAGAGTATCTGTCACCTCCCTTATTCCATTTTTTCTGTTGCCAATTGTGAGATTCAGCAAAGGCCATCAGTGGAGCCCTGGAAAGATTCACAGGCACAAATCTGAGTGCAGCTGACACCTTCAAAGCAACCATCATGGAATTCACTCCAAGTGCTTGTGGCATGAGTTCTTCATAGAGAAGGTGTCAAATGCAAACTACCATACCCCTAGGCAAGCAAAGGAGCCTGTGGCACTGTCTTTCGTTCATCTCCATGTGTGAGCTGCATCTTCTGTAGATCATTGGTCACGCCAAATCTTTTCGTGGATTTTGCCCCTCACCGAGAATATCTGGGATTTCCTGGGGTCCCATTGACTCTTGCTCCTCAGGCTAAAGGTCTTCCCTGAGCTATGCCAATTGGTGATGAGCCATTATTCTCCCCATTCTAATCATAGCTATAAACAAGGCAGTGTTGCCTGCAGCCTACATTCTCCACTCCTCGTTTTATCTGTGAATGGATACAATTGGGCAATCAATGGTAGTTCCCCTTGAATGGTCTCCCTCCATATACAAGGCAGGAATCCAATCTCAAGTCCTTGACCAGGCCACACCTTGAAGGAAGATAACATCCTGGAGGACGACATGTGGCTGATCATTTCCGCCGGGTGTGACTGCACATTCACAATGAGGGTCTTAGTTAGGCTCAAAAGGCCCATCTCCTATAACCCTTAGTCAGGCTTCTGTTAGTTGTCCTCCTGTAGCCTTGGCAATAACTAGCAATACTCAATTCTTGTGCTTATGTCATACACCAGTGAGCACGATGCCTTGAAGCCATGACCAGCGAGCTGAGAACCGAGGATTGTAGGGTCTATTTTCCCTCTGTGAAGCAGCCGTGGCCCTTGATTGTTTGAACCTACATCCGTTTTCTCATGGCTTTGTAAGGATCAGATGCCAACTGAAACCAAATGCACTGCAGCACCTAGGCCTAATGGATTCTTGCCTGAATGTACACCATTAGTAAAGGAGCCAAGCGCATCCATCGTGCATTAGACCCTCGAGTCCAGCTCTCAGCTGAGCTATGCTCTCCATGGTTTGAGCAGGAAATTTATAGGGTGCCCCTTCAATCGGCCAAAAATTGGTGTGTTGAACTCCTCCCACACGTCCAGAGGCCCCTCTCCGAACAAATTTTTTCTAGCTTGTTGTTCAAACTCTGTAATTCTTCGATGATTGCAAACATGGTGCTGTTAACTTTTGTAAGTGAGGGAAGCTTCCAACCTCCCCCTATCACCCAACAAGTTCCTCCCATTCACCACCATAGTTACCGCCTCCTAACTCCCATTCCTTCTGTCACTATCTGGCCTCCTCCCGTTACCCTTGACCCCATCATTATTTACGTGGATATTCCTGTTCTCCTCCTTGAATTCTTCAATGTTGATGTCCCCAAGCCATTTGTAGACCTGACCCTTCCCCTTTTCAAGGACACATACACACTTACATTTTGGGACCCTGCCCATGAGACCATCCAATACCTCCCCATGACATTTCAGCTACCAACATAGAGGATCAAGGTACCTCCCCTGAACGTGACTCTGTCTTACAATACATTGACTCAAACCCCCAGGACCAAATGCCTTAGGTGACTGACCAAGTCCTACACACCATACTTTGCATGAGAGTCACTGCCCAGAGAGGCCTTCCCCTGCTCAATATCAACCAAGACATGCGTGCCTTGCAGAGCCCTCTAACATGGTGTGTACAGCCCCAGGACAATATGTTCCCAACAGCGTGGCCTCAGCCCCAGGACTGTCTCTGATTCTGCCAGTTCTTGCCCCCGGACAGTATTTCACTCTCCCACAATGTTCCTTGACCACCTCTTAGTCTTGTCTCCATCTCACCCCTCCCCTCTTGTGTTCCCCCCCCCGCCTCAGTCCTGCCTCCATCTTACTCCTCCCCTCTCATGTTTCCCCCAGGTCCTGCCTCCATCTCACCCCTCCACTCTTGTGTTTCACCCCCCCAGTCCTGTTGCCATCTCACCCCTCCCCTTGTGCTTTCCCCCCAGTCCTGCCTCTGTCTCACCCCTCCCCACCTCACCTCTCCCCTCTCGTGTTCTACAATGTCTCCCCCACAGTTCTGCCTCCTTCTCACCAGCACGCCACCCACTCCCAACACCCCCGGCTAGTCATGCCTCTGCCCAGCCTTGGCACAGCTTTTGCAACAGGTGACGGTGTGAAAGAAAAGTGAAAGCAGTGTCTACTAACCTCCAAGGTGTGGATGAACTGAAGCTCATCAGATGCATAACCCTTATACACAATCATAAAACAGACCATTCTAATCATCCCGCTGGCGGGGTACTTAATTTGGAGGGTGAACATAATTCCCAACATGTTTTCCTTTTAATGAGCAGTCATGAGATGCAAATGAATGCAAATGTGGTTCCCAACATAGCTCAGCAGGAGACCCGACCCACCTTTAACCCGCCATCAAAATCAGGAGAAAAAAATTCCAAACTAACTTTCCGCCAGTGGGAAGCTTACTTTTCAATCACGCCAAATTCCGTGCCCCTGCCCACTACAATTTCTGCTGCTGGTGGGAATGGAAGATTCCGCCCCTTATCTGCCCTCTCAGGTGAATGTAGAACATCCCATGGCACTATTTTGAAGAAAACCAAGGGAGTTATGCTGAGTATTCCGACCAATCCGGAATCTCTCAACCAAAATCAAACAAAAACGACCCATTATTGTTTGTGGAACTTGGTGTGCAAATTGGCTTGCTGCATTTCTCACATTAAAACGGTGCTGACATTTCATAAGTACTCAATTGGCTGCAAAGCTCAATGACTCATGCTGACATCTATCCTTCCTTCCTTGCTTACTTCCTCCTTTCCTTCTTTCCATTTTTCTTCTTTGTCTTTCTTTCATGCTTCTTTCATTTCATCTCTTTCTTTCCTTCCTTCTGTTTTCCTTTCCATCTTTTTCTCTTCCCTTCTTTCCTTCTGCCTCTCTTTCTTTCCTTCTTTCTGTCTTTCTTTGTTGCTTCCTTACTTTTTCTTACCCAAAATTCCCATTCAGAATAATGCATTCATGTAGTATGGCAAAAGAGGGCTTATCGCGCATGTTAAACCTATATTGGAGAAATTCATTGCTATTTGTACATGATTACTGAACATAACTCAGTATAATATGCACACTGATTTGGGGTTGAAAATTCTATCAGATATTGATTTTGAATAATACATTGACTTGTAATAAATATTGCTCTAAATTGGAGTTAAAGCAATTACAGTGGACACCTCAAAAATGCTAGCCAACAATGTTTTTAATGCAAACAGCATGAGTAAACTTACAAGACAACAGTATTTTTCACTAGGATTGGATTTGGTTTCATCAGCCAATCGTCATCAACCTGAGATCATTTGGAAGCAGGACTAAGGGTTATCAGAACCATTAAAATCAAGTAGCAGGCAGGGATGAAAATTAATGGAACCAATTATATTGTTTAGAGAATGGAACTGGAAGCTTCCAGAATCAATCAGAACAGATGTTGTCATATTGTGAAAAGCAAAATACTGCGGATGCTGGAAATCTGAAACAAAAACAGAAAATGCTGAAAAAGCTCAGCAGGCCTGACAGCATTGCAGAGAGAGAAAAACAAAGTTAACGTTTCGAGTCCGTATGATCCTTCTTCTTTGCATTGTTGTTTGTTGAGAAAGGTTGGTATCTGATAGTTGTAGCAATTTAATATAAGTCAGCAAGATGTTAAGAGATAATAAGGAGGCTGCTAAAATGCAGCATTCAAAGATTTAATTTTCGTGAAAGCAACTTAATGGGTCATAGGCTCATATCTTACTTGAAGGTTTATTTTCTTCAAAAGTGGTCACTAACACTTGGGATTTGCACTGGTTTGAGCACGTTAATTAGTTTGATTTATTTGCTCATTCTTGTCATTGAGCTTGATGAATGCCACTAGATTGGAAATAAAATGGGGAGTGGGATTTAATGCTTATGGTGGTGGGCCCAGCCACTGGCTGAGACCAGTTCAGTGCCAGCCAAGACACTGGTCAGAGTCATGGTCCTTGTCATTTTTAGGGTGGAAATCCCGTCCCCAAGAGCTGTCGGCCAATCAGTGGCCAACAGATCTCCAATGCCAACAGTGCTACTGTGTTCACTGGCCATTGCTGGTACTGCAGTGTGGCCTTGGTAGAGGATAAGCGATGGAGACCCAGGGATAATGTAAGTGGAGCAGCTTCTCTAGGGTCAGACAGGGACACCCTGGCAAGAGTGGGTAGGGGGTTAGTATTCAGGCAGGTGGTGTTTTTCATATGTTGGTTGCCCATGACTTTGGCAGTTCACCGCAAGTGGAGGTGAGATGAGGCCCTTAAGTTCCTTGAGTGGCCACTTAAGGGCCTCAATTGGTTTCTGGGTGGGAAGGCCATCCTTGACCACTCAGTTGAGGGCTTCCAACAGCTCTGCATGATAATTCCCCACCTTTTGCTGACTCTCCAGGATGAGTTGGAAGGCCTAATCCAGAGGTTCATCATCTGACTCGGACCTCACAGAGGCCTGTTCCCCTATCGTCCTCCGAGTGCCGGGGAACTCGGCTGAACCTGCCTCCTCCTGCTGCAGACATGTGTCCATGTGGTGACCACCAGATTGTGAACCCGAGCCTGCTCTAGATCTAGGCCCCATCGAGGTGTGTATCTCCACACTGGTGGAAGATGTGTGTAAGCGCTGTGGCGGTTCTACCAGGCTGCTTATTTCCAGTTCATCCATTTCATGTCCTCTTGGCTGGAGGTGAGGACCTGGATGGAGCTGAGGGACTGACTGGCTGAGGGTGTCGGTCGCTTGGCAGGGCTCCCTGTGAACCACAGTAGAGATAATTAGTGCATGGCAGCAGAGTCAAAAACAGGAGAGAGAGCACTCACAGTTGTGTTGAGAGAGGGATGATGTGGTGCAGAATCCTCAGGTGGGTGCTTGCTACCGACCTCACCATTGCCAAAAGCACGGTCCACAGCCTCACGGGTCAGCACGATGGCACACTCCTCAAAGTGAGTGAGGGACCTAATGTGGGCCACTCCACTCCAAGTCTGGGACCTCTCCATGCTGATGTGAGCAGGCTTCTCCTGCATGGAAACCAATGGAGAAAATGTGAGCAGGACACATGGCACTGCATGGAATGTTCGTACGGTGAGTGGAGCCATGTACTGGATGAGAACGTGAGCTCCGGAGGATGTGAGCCTGATGGAGATGTGAGGGTGTGTGTGAAAGTTAGTGGTGCTGTCCCTTGAGGTGTGAGATCCCTGTGGATGTGTGATGGGTTTGTGAGTGTGTGAATTGAGAGTGATGAGGAGAGTGACTTACCCTGGCGGAACGGATGAGACCATTCACCCTGTAGTGGCACTGGGTGGCTGTCCTCTTTTGTAGGGCATTGGCGCTGAGCACCACTGCCAGCACCTCCCATGCTGGATTGGTGATGCAGCTGCCCATCCTGCGGCCAGAGTGGGTGTAGAGGACATCCCAGTGGGCCTCCATGGATTTCAAAAAGTGCTCAAGGGATGCGTCACTAAACCTGGGGGCTGCAGTCTTCTTGGCTTTTGGGGCCATGTCTTCGATACAGCAGTAATGGGCTGGAAGCACTGAGAGGTGTGCGCACGGCTGGACTTTAAATATGGCACCTGGCATGATGAAACGGTGAGGCGATGGCATGGCAGGAAAATGAGAGCTCTCCCGCCATGGAAATGGCTTGTTTCCAGGGAATGCATACTTAATGCAGCGGGCTTGGGACAATATGGTGTGAAAAGCTGCCATTGCGGCCGGCGGGTAAAACGTCATTTTACCCACCCGCTGCCACAGTTAGTGCAAACCTGGGACGATTCCGCTCTCAGTTTCACTCTTGCTTTTGAGCAGAGCACAGCATAGGTAGCTCTGCTTCTGATGGCTTCAAGCTTTCTATCCATGTATACATGTTCTCATGTGCTT
Organism: Cetorhinus maximus; assembly: GCF_964194155.1. NCBI lineage: Eukaryota > Metazoa > Chordata > Chondrichthyes > Lamniformes > Cetorhinidae > Cetorhinus > Cetorhinus maximus. The sequence continues at coordinate 123,280,148 of NC_135879.1, read as the reverse complement.
TGTCAAATTAAATGAACCCACAATGTATTTACCCACTCCCTTATGAGTGATTGGTGCATATATCATTATAACAACAGGACACGGTGCTCAGTGGCAGTCAGACAGCACGGCAGCAAGATTAAGTACAGGTACAACATGGTGAAGCCTTGGATCATGCTACATGGTATGAAGTGACCCTTGATGTTTTGGTCAGACCGCTACAAAGTCACAGCATCGGACCGTGTTACAAATGCAGCATGCTGACTGTACAGAAAAGCTTGGAAGACACAGTGAGATAGTGGTCAAGTAAAGGGCTGGTAAACAGACCATTGCAGTGAGATTGCAGCGCATAGCCTGTCAGCTCAATGGGTCAGACAGCGAGTTGCGAGGACCAGCACCAGCTTAGGTCAGTTGGTAAAGGCGATTGACCAGGGTGTTGGCCGGACCGATAGCGAGAAAGGGAGAGTCAAACTAAATAAAATTTTAAAAATTGGGCCAGAGAAGCTTCTGATTATAATGGGCAGAGCTTCAGAAAAGGGTGCAAAAGTGACTACACCGATGCTCACCCCAGGTACAGTAAGAGAAGGAAGGTTAAAGGGATTGTCAGAATGTCCACAAAATTCCCTAATTTGAATTGCGATGCAATTGACCAAATTCAAAGTGTTTAAACAGCTATGTACAGAGCTATGGTTTCTTGATTCAGATGATTGACACGCTGTCCGACCCACTGAGCTGAGCTGAACCAGACAAGCAAGCCATAAAAATGTGCCTAGCAATTGGGAATGAAGGTATACATAGGCTGAACATGTCAGGATTAACAGCTAAAGAGCAAAAGGATCTCCAGAAGGACAAATCAGATCCATTCCAGCTCTTCAACTACCATGCATCGAGGACAAGATCCCAAATGTAACCAGGAACAACATCCAAAAATGACAACCACACAGATGACTGTGAGCAACTAAAGAAACACCCAGACAAGGTTACTGTTACAACATCTGGGCATACCACCAGATTACCTTTATGCTTTAGAGACTCATAGATTCCTCAGTTCGATGCACTTATGTAAGGGTAAGTAAACATGAACATGTATTTTAAATAGTTATACATCTTTGAAAGGGGGGAAAGGATCTTTAAAAAGAAAGTGAATACTGTATTATACCTTTAAGGGATAGTAGCATGCAATCACTAGAAGGGAAGTTCTTTTTTTATTCATTCATGGGATGTGGGCATCGCTGTCTAGGCCAGCATTTATTGCCCATCCCTATTGCCCTTGAGAAGGTGGTGAGCTGCCTTCTTGAACCGCTGGAGTCCATGTAGTGTAGATACACCCACAGTGCTGTTAGGGAGGGAGTTCCAGGATTTTAGCCCAGTGACAGTGAAAGAACAGCGATATATTTCCAAGTCAGTATGGTGAGTCGCTTGGAGGGGAACTTCCAGGTGGCGGTATTCCCATCTACCTGCTGTCCTTGTCCTTCTAAATGGTAGTGGTTGTGGGTTTGGAAGGTGCTGTCTAAAGAGGCTTGGTGAGTTCTTGTCATGCAATCCAATCTTTGTTTCAATTTGCTTTTGAGCAGAGCAATTATATAAAGCTCTGCTGCTGATGGCTTCAAGCTTCCTATATCTGTTTTCATGTGCCTAGTCTAAATAAATGAACCCACAATATGTTTACCCAATTAATTGGTGTCTGTATCATTATAACAACATGACAGGTACCAGGAGGTGTTTGTGATGGATGGTGCTTTAAGAAATATGTACCTTTTTGTACTTTTTATACCTTTTATTTTATGAATTCTTTTTATGGATACTTTGTATGAGCTCCTGGTAGATGAAGAGTTGGTTTTATATGTGTAAATTGAGTTGTTGTCTCTGTGATTTGAATTAAATTGAGATCACACTGTAACAGGAAGTGATGGTGTGAATTGATAATGTGAATAACAAAAGGGAAGTAGGGACAAATGTCTGAACTGTATTACCAGTTGTGATCAAAGGATATGCTTTGAAATAGATTAATGGACTTTGGAGCGATAGTTCCATGAGGATAAAAGCAAATTACTGTGGATGCTGGAAATCTGAAACAAATACAAAAATTGCTGGAAAAACCCAGCAGGTCTGACAGCATCTGTGGAGAGAAAGACAGAGTTAACGTTTCGAGTCCATATGACCCTTCTTCAGAGCTAAAGAGAAGTAAAAATATGGTAAAATATATAGATTAAAACAAAAAACTGTGGATGCTGGAAATCCAAAACAAAAATAGAAATACCTGGAAAAACTCAGCAGGTCTGGCAGCATCGGCGGAGAAGATGCTGCCAGACCTGCTGAGTTTTTCCAGGCATTTCTATTTTTGTTATGGTGAAATATATACTGTTTAAGGGGAGTGGAACAGGTGAAGCTGGGTAGAAGGCCAGTGATAGGTGGAGGCTTAAGAGAGATTGCGAAAGATGTCATAAACAAAAGGTTGAAGGGGTGTTGATGGTGGTGATACTGGCTAAAGGAGGTGCTAATGGTGACATTAAGAGTAGAAAGCAGAATGAGCAAGTGACAGATGGCCCCAGTGGGGGTGGGGTGGGGGGGAAGGGGATGGCATGGGTAAAAAGATTGAAATAGGCTAAACGATGGGGATAAAACAATGAATGGAAATACATTTTTAAAATAATAATAGAAATAGGCGGGGGGGAAAAATGTGTGTATAAAAATTTTAAAATAAATATTGAAAAAAGGGGATCAAAAAGGAGTGAGGATGGAGGAGAGGGTTCATGATCTGAAGTTGTTGAACTCAATGTTAAGTCCAGAAGGCTGTAAAGCGCCTAATCGGAAGGTGAGGTGCTGTTCCTCCAGTTTGTGTTGGGCTTCACTGGAACAATGCAGCAGACCAAGGAAGGACATGTGGGCATGAGAGCAGGGTGGAGTGTTGAAATGGCAAGTGACAGGAAGGTCTGGGTCATGCTTGCGGACAGAGCGAAGGTGTTCTGCAAAGTGGTCACCCAGTCTGCGTTTGGTCTCTCCAATGTAGAGGAGACCGACCGCATTGGGAGCAGCGAATGCAGTAGACCAAATTGAGGGAAGTGCAAGTGAAATGCTGCTTCACTTGAAAGGAGTGTTTGGGCCCTTGGACGGTGAGGAGGCGTAAAGTAAAGAGGCAGGTATTTCACCTTCTGCGATTGCATGGGAAGGTGCCGTGGGTGGGTTAAGAATATCTTGTTTGGGTTGTGACCACGGGTTGGTGATCATTGACAAATGAAATAAGAAGATCAAGATATGATAGCAGCATTAGAATATAGCAAGGCCTCTAGCTGCAGACAATAAAAAAGAGAGTATAGAGACAGCTAGGGAAGCCCCCAGGTTTCATGATGCATCTCTGGAATTACTGCTGGGTAAAGTTAGGAGCAATAGGAGGAAGAAACCTGTGGCTCTCAGCAAGAAGATGTAGTTGTAGATTGCTGAGAATGTGAGCAGCAGGAGCTACACTGTGCTGTATTCAGTCTTGGAGGCAATGGAGGAAGTGTTTTAATGACCTACACAGGTCAAGAAAAGTCAGTACATTTGCAAGCTAACCTTTATCTTGTGACTTAAGCTCTCCTTCACTCTGTCTTGGCAAAAATATTACATCGCGCCCTCACATTCACTGAACTTTCAGCAGCACCCACAGCATTCACTTTCTGAGCAGTTCATCACATCCCCACTTATCTATCTATTGTTGAAACTCACCCCAAACCTAATGCTATATGATGCATCTGTCTCATAGTCAGAGTGGATACTGCATCATCAGGTGAAAAACTGAACTTCAGTCACACACGGGTTTGTATTTTTTGCTGCTGTAAGAGAACACAAAATTTAAGGGAGAGGACTGGAGTTGGCACTCTGCAAATAGTCCAGTTTACTGGTGCAGAGGAAGATGGCCTCGAGGTAATTGGCACAGCTGCATCCCTTTCAGTCAGAGATGGAGAGACAGTGAATTGGCAGATAGCTGATGACATTAAATATCTCTGACACAAATATACTAACTCCACTTCATCACCTGGTGATTCATGCCTCATAAGAGAGCATGAACAGACAGTGATTGCAGGTAGAGGGTGTGCAATCCTCTCCAAGCCCAGCTCAGCTGAACACAACTTCTGAACCCCAGGGGATATCACTGAGGAGGAGAATGTTGAAGGCGAATCAGCAATGTAGTGAGCTGCTAACAGACATGTGCTGCACACGTTCCTCAAAAGCAGAAAATTTGGAGGAGTCCAGCTTAATCACTAGTAGATTGGTGATACAGGGAATTGCAAGATTGGCTGTCATGGAAAGTGGTTGCGTTCATGGAGCTTCAAGCACTTCTTTCAATTGCAGACCACGACCATGACCGTGCACACCCTGAATACCAACATGCCTTCCATCTTAAGCAGGATGACACATATCTTATCTGTTGCCTTTGCAAGAGGTTCACACTCCTGTTTACCCTTACTGACGGTTCTTGACTTTAGGATTTTATAAAGGACAAGATTACACAGAGGTTGAGTTTGGCTCAACTACAAACTCTTTTATTAAAATACTCCTAACACCCTGATAAAAGAGCTCTAAACTAGTATAAATGACACTGCACAACACTTAATTGGTTAGCCCCATTTAAATCCCTCCACGATTTCACCTCGGCTTCCTGTAAACACACAAAGAAACCCCCCACAACTTATTAAAAAGCCTCCACAGAAAAACCACAGGCAAAGCCCCATGTTTCTGAGTAAAAGCTCCCTCAATTCAACTGGTAATCTGAGGTGCAATACACCTTTAAGAGAACATGACCAGATTGACCACGGGGCTGTACTACCCAATTGCTATGTAGCGTGGGCTACAATGTTAATCAGTAGTTTAGAATAAGGTGTGGTTGGAGAAGCACACATTGTATTAGTGCTCTGTCACATGTATTAATAAACAGCATGTGATTCATCTTACATTGGTCTCTGCATCCGCAGTATCTTGTTTACCAACTCAATCACCAGTAGATAGGCGTGCAACTATGTTCACTGAGCAAAGCGACATGACAGACGAAATATAACAAATAGCGATGAGGAAAAACATGACCAGTCAACGACGCCAAAGAAAGCCGCAGAAATTCAACAGAAGTAAATCCGTCATTCCTTCACTGTCATTGGGTCAAAATCCTGGAACTCCCTTCCTAACAGCACTGTAGATGAACCCACACCACATAGACTATAGCAGTTCAAGAAGGCAGCTCACCACCACCTTCTCAAGGGCAACTAGGGATCGGCAATAAATGTTGGCCCAGCCAGTGAGGCCCACATCCCGTGAATTAATTTTTTAAAAAGTACCTTGCAATGCGATTGTAGTCATAGTCATCGAAGTTATCTCCCACAGCTTGGCCGTGTCAAACGGTTTGATTAGACCACCGATGACTGGTCACATTATATTGAATGTTCTTCTTTTTGGCCAATGACATATCGGGGGAGGACAAGAAGTTATCGGTCCTCTTATCGACATGCGGCAGTAAGCCATACGGCCTAATTCGCAGTCTAATGGCACCCAACGCCCCAGATTCCAAGAGCTTTGATGAGTTGGTAAATCTTGCGAAAAGCCACTTTCAGCCTAAACCCTCGGTAACAACACAGCGTTTTAAATTTAATTCGAGGCATCACGCCCCTGAAGAGCCAGTTGCTTGCTATGTAGCAGCCTTAAAACAACTGACAGAGCACTCTGAGTTCGGACGTCGATTAATTACATGTTAAGAGACCGATTAGCATGTGGGATTAATGAAGACGCCATTCAAAAAAGGTTGTTGTCAGAAACAAATATAAATATAAATATAAATATAATATACTTGAGTCGGGAGGAAGCATCGGTTAAAAATGGCGCAGAAGCGCAGGGCTCCGCAGAAAGGCGGAAACCAGCCACCGTTAACGGACCAGCAAAAATAATGGTATCACAGAGAAAACCCGCAATATTAATGGCAGAAATGGAACCAAACAGCCTGCAAGCAAACTACACTTTAAAAGAATCGAGTGTCATCTACTGCCATTGTAATGGGCACATTATGCAATATTGTAAAGACAGATTAAGACAAAACTTTAAGCAGAAAGGTAGAAATCGTGAAATCCACATAATAGAGGGACCAGAAGAAACAGAGTCAGATATTTACTCACTAGGCAACTTAAAAATGGGTAAAACGGAGCCAATCTATGTGACAGTGAAAGTCAACGGGAAACCCACCCGAATGGAGGTGGATACAGGGGCATCCATGACAGTTGTAGGGGAACATACATTCAAATATCTGAATGGAGATCACCCATTCAATCTGGAACATTTGGATGCTAAATTAAAGACATATACTGGTGAAGACATATGAGTAAAATGTATATGCAAGGTTCCAGTGCAGTATGGAAATCAGTCTGTTAACCTATCCCTAATAGTGAAAGCAGGCAGAGGACCGAGTTTCCTCGGAAGAAACAAGTTAAGAGAGATTAATCATGAGAGACTACTGAGATCTCAATCAGAAGCAGGAAATGTTACTGTTTAGAAAAAGGAGTATGTAAAGACTCAACAAAAGGAACTCTTAGAGGTGATGCTTCAGGACAGAGTTCAAGTTGAAGTCAGTAACCTCCAAAAAAGGAAAAGGAAACCTGCTGAAGGATATTTGCATATTGCAAGATTCCCTCAAATCCCAATCCCACTAAAAAGGTATAAGGAGGAACAGAAAGAATTCAGCATATCTCTGGCTGAGATGAAGAATAAATTAACCAAGAAAACGCAACAATGCTTAATTCTCCAGGAAACAACCAACAAATATAAAAAAGAAATGGAAGAGCTGAAGAACCAGCTCTGTGAAAGCCAAGAAGCTTTAAAAATAAAGACCCCTGAGTTTTCAAAGGAGCTGACTGTTGAGGAAATGCTGGAAGACTCAACCACTGAGTTCACTCAAGTTGAGCTTATACCTGAGCCTAGTCTGGCCAATAGGGAAATTGAAAAGAAGGCCGAGATTAAAGTCAGTGCTGCCGAGAAGAAAACCCATTAAAATAAGGCACGTAGGAAGAAATAGCGGAATTACCAACAAGGTCCTTCTTTTTTTACACACAACAGGAAGCTGATCATACCGTGTTGCATTTAGCCTTGCCCAACATCCTGATTTTGAGAACCTTCCTGACAGTTGCCCTTCATATTGTTGAACTCGGAGAAGAGTGACAGGAGGAGTGCATGCGATTGGGCCCGAAAGAGGGTGAAAGCATTCCCGTTGGAACTTACACGACATTTAGAACTAAGTCCACTTGGTTTGAAAGTGCCTGTATGATCCATTGAACCTGAGAGAGTCGCAGAGACAAACTTGCAGATTCCTACTAGAGAGCTTAGTGGACAGATGACTCCTGAGAGGGAAGCCTTGGATAAACCATCCGAAGGCGTAGAACTGTGGCGTTCGACACGTTTGAAGAAGCCTCCAGAGAGACTGAATTCGTAGTTTATTTATGTAAATAGTTGATATATTGTAAAGATTGTAATTTGTACTTTTAAGTAAAGGGGGAGGGATGTGGTGATCTGAGGTGCAATACACCTTTAAGAGAATGTGAGCAGATTGACCACGTGACTGTAAGACCCAATAGCTGTGTAGCACAGGCTACACTATTAATCTGTAGTTTAGAATAGGGCCTGGTTGGAGAAGCATACATTGTGTTAATGCTCTGTTACATGTGTTAATAAACAGCATGTGCTTCATCTTACATTGGTCTCAGCGTCTTCCGTATCCTGTTTACCAACTCACTCACCAATAGATAGGTGTGCAAATGTGTTCAATGAGCAAAGCGACCTGATAGAAGGAACATAACATCAACCCAATCCCCTCAGGATTTGTTTGTTATCTTTAAACTATCTTTTAACCTCAGTCCCAATGCCCCCCCTGGATTTGGTTGACAACATACAACTCCCCACACAGATGGTCCTTCCGGTGAAAGTTGTAGGTCCACAAGTCAAGTTGACCGTTCCTGACCCTCCTTGACAGCTGTGCAAAGCCTTCAAGCCAGCAACACCACGTTATGGCTAAAAACACTTACAATCCCCAACATGGCTGGTCTGCCCGGTGTTGAAAGTAGGCCTGAGTCGAGGTGACCAGCCGTGACCCTCCTTCTGACTGCAGTGCTGGGCCCTTTGATCTTGGGCTTTTATGATGATCCTTACCGAAAATATCAAAACACATTTCCTGAAGACATCTTGCTGAATGATGAACATATTTCCTGAAGTCATCCTCCTGGATGGTCACTGCTTAGCATCCTTTAATCTCTTTAATCTCTTACATGCCTTAATTCAGACAAACCCATTCATCGCTGATGTTGTTTCCACAGCTGAAACAATGGACCCCATTCTGTGAAGTATCTCTGGCTCCCACTATGCCACTGCCTCCCCTCTTCGATATTGGAATGTTTTGAGAATTAACCCCTGACAGTATAGCCTGCTTCTTGTGTGTTTTTCGTATTGAGGTTTGGCCTGTTTATTTGAAGTACTTGTGTCCGTGGGTTTTGGGGTTTTCATATTTCATAAAGTCCCGTTGGTGGGGATCCCGATCTTACAGAGATAAAAACAAGAAACTGCGGATGCTGGAAATCCAAAACACATTAGCACATTTGTTTAGATAATATCACCACCTTCAACACCTCTTTGATCCTTTGTCTATGACATCTTTTGATTATCTGCTCCTATCACTGCTTGCTTGTCCCTATAACCACCTCCCCCCCCGCCACAACTTCTCTCCCCCCACACCCCCCCACCTTAAACCAGCTTATATTTCACCCCTCTCCTAATATTACTCAGTTCTGTTGAAGGGTTATGAGGACTTGAAACGTTAACTCTTTTCTTCTCTGCCGATGCTGCCAGAACTGCTGAGTTTTTCCAGGTAATTCTGTTTTTATCTTGATCTTACATCTCCCTCCTTTAATATCTCAAACACTACAGATATTACCTCCAATGAAAATCTTCTCCCACGTTGTGTGAATTGCAAGTCTCAGCCAAATCATTGCCTATACATTAGAACCCATTTCCCTTCTTAACCATTTCACCATGTTTTGCCTTTTGGTTTTCCATTTCAGTTTACAAGACAATATTAACACATACAATATTATAATTAATTATACAATCACGAGCACGTGTGAAGCAACTCGAACCCAGGAGGGAATTTCAATTTTAAGACCAGTATTCCACCAAGATGGGGAGGTTATTTCCCTGATCTCATTCCCCATGTCTCTGTTTCACTCTTCAGGAGTATAATAGTGCTTTTGAAACAGTTCCACCTCCTTCACTAATTTTGTGAGGTGCTCGGGCAGTGGTGGAATATCATATCCAAAATGGGCTATGTAATCTTGGAGGTTTGGGAGGGTACGATCTACTGTGAGGTTCATTGAGGTATGATCCCCGATAGGGATTATCCTTTTCTGTGCAAATTCCTCCAGCTGATATGGGCACAACACCACATGCAATCTCCTTTCCTGATACCCTTTTAAATCTGTGCCAGACATAGAGCTCCCCCATTAGACCACATATGGAAGGGACTTTTAAGCCACAATTGTACCCCATTTCTAACGACTTCAATGTTCTTCACCCAGTATACTGGTGCTGGCCATTGTCACTGGCCCATTACTGGCTTTTATATGTTTTGATCCTCCCACACGCACCTCGTTTCCTCTTCCACCATTTGTCCCAACACAATCTCGCACCTCCCCCTTTGTCCCGGCAAACCATCCAAATGAGTTGTTTCCCCGTAACTCCCAGTCCCTGAATACATCACCTTTAGCACTATCCGTCTTTCATAGCCGCCACCACCACAATGCCCTGAGATGTACCCCGGCACATCAGGCGCACTCACTTTCTATCTTTCACCCATACCTTGCTGGCTGTAATATATAATCTTGGCACTGCTGTCTCGTTGAACTGGTAGCCAGTGGCATTGAAGTATTTGGTTGAATTTGACCCCAACCGACCCAGCCATTTTCCCTCGTGGGAATAAATGGGTCTTTTTCACATTGGCAGGATGTGACAAGAGGAGTCCCAAAGGGTCTGTGCTGGGGCCTCAACTTTTTACGGTTTACATCAATGACTTAGATGTGGGAGTAAAGACAAGGTAGCTAAATTTGCAGGTGACACGAAGATAGGTAGGAAAGTATGTTGTGACGAGGACATGAGGAGGTTGCAGATGGATATAGATAGGTTGAGTAAGTGGAAAAAGATCTGGCAAATGGAGTTTAATGTGGGAAAACGTGAAGTCGTTCACTTTAGCAGGATGAACAAAAAGCAGAGTATTTCTTAAATGGTGAATGGCTACATAATTCTGAGATGCAGAGGGATCTAGGTGTTCCAGTACATGAGTCACAAAAAGTTATGCAGGTAGAGCAAGTAATTAAGGAGGCTAATGGAATTCTATCCTTTATTATGAGAGGGATTGAACATAAAAGTAAGGATGTTATGCTTCAGTTATACAGGAGATTAGTGAGACCACACCTTAAATACTGTCTGCAGTTTTGGTCTCCTTACTTAAATAAGGATGTAAATGCATTGGAGGCGGTTCAAAGGAGGTTTACTAGATAACTGGAATGAGTGGGTTGTCTTATGAGGAAAGATTAGACAGACTAGGCTTGTTTCCACTGGAGTTGAGAAGAGTGAAGGGTAATTTGATTGAAGTATACAAGATCCTGAATAGTCTTGACAAGGTGGACGTTGAAAAGGTGTTTCTTCTTGTGGGTGAGTCCAGGCTAGGGGGAACTGTTTTAAAATTAGGGGTCGCCCTTTTGGGGCGAAGATGAGGAAATTTTTTCTCTCAAGAGGGTTTGTGCGACTTTGGAGCTCTCTGCCTCAGAAGGTGGTGGCGGTGGGGTCACTGAATATTTTTAAGACAGAAGTAGATAGATTCTTGTTAGGCAAGGGAATCAAAGGTTATAGGGGTTAGATGGGAATGTGGAAATCGAAACACAAGATCATCCATGATCTTTTTGAATGGCAGAGCAGGCTCGAGTGACTGAATGGCCTACTCCTGTTCCTATTTCTTACTTTCTTAATACATGGTCATCCCTTCTGTGCCCCGAGTCTTGCCCCATTGTGTTATGATGGGTCCAACTCCACCTGTACAACCATTAGTGGGAGATATCTTGATGTCTCCTCAATCCGTCTGTCTGGCTCCAACCAGGATTGTTACCATACTCAGCCACAAGATGCGTCCTATTTTGCCCCCTTGGATCCGATTTGCTTCTACAGAAAAGAGAAAAGAGAAAAATAGCACTTCTCTGTCAGGGGTCCTCCCTCCACAGGTCAGCCTTTGATTATGTACAATTTTAAATAAAAGAAAGTTACCACTGATCGGTGATTTAAGATCAATGTCACAGTTTCAGGAGAAATTTTAAAACATACTCATCCACGCAAAATCTTCATCTCACACACACAATCTCTCACAATATTACTATTTTTGAAACACATTAAACAACCAACTGTTTGAAAACCACATACAAAAACAGAGCACAATGGGTTTAACAACTTATAAGTGACACAGTCACTGGCTTGCGGACGCACAGAAAAATGAATGAGACAAAGACCCACTCTCTCTCTCTCACTCTGCACAAGTGTACAACACAACTGGATTTAACACTTCCAACATCCACTCAGGGACAGGGACAGGAGCACAGACACACAAATTCAAACAAGCCACTCTATTAAAACACAGACAGAAACTGAATGCACTCACATACACACTAGGTTTCTTTTATTGTTCGCACAACATTTTAACTATACTGTGGGCATATCAGCTTAATTTCTTATACCTTCCCCTAACCATTTTCCACAGCCCCAAAAGTTATCTTGTATGTCAACCTTATGAAAACAAATGGCATGTCCCCGTTACCACATTCTCCCTTCCTGTCTCCCAGAGCGAGGTCTCTTTCGGCTTATGGTTGGTGTGCAATGAGATGTCCAGTACACCCTGGGTCGGGGTGTCTGGCTGCTCCTCCTTACCACCCTGCTTTCCGTGTCCTTGTCATCATCCCAGATCATGGGATCCTGACTGAAAATATCAAAACACATTTCCTGCAGACATTCTGCTGAATGATGAACATATTTCCTGAAGTGGTCAGTGCTTAGCACCCTTTAATCTCTTTAGTCTGTTACATGAATTGGTCCAGACAGACCCATTCATCGCTGATGTTGTTTCCACAACTGAAACAATGGGCTCCATTCTGGTGAAGTATCTCTGGCTCCAAGACTGATATGCATGTAACAGGTCCCTCTCTTTCTTAAACAAAAACAGAATTACCTGGAAAAACTCAGTTCTGTTGAAGGGTCATGAGGACTCGAAACGTCAACTCTTTTCTTCTCCGCCGATGCTGCCAGACCTGCTGAGTTTTTCCAGGTAATTCTGTTTTTGTTTTGGATTTCCAGCATCCGCAGTAGTTTTTTGTTTCTTTCCCTCTCTTTCTTGGCTGTTGTTGATATTGTTTGTATGATAACTATTGTCTGGGCCTATTTGTTACAAAGGCCTCCCCAGCTTCTTAATTGAGTTATCTGATGTCACCTATCTTGTGTCAATGTTGTGATAATGTTCCAGTGTCCTTTCATAGTATGGGTTTTGCTTCAATATTGGAATGTTTGAGAATTAACCCCTGACAGTATAGGCTGCCTGTGTATGGTTTTTCATGTTGAGGTTTGGCCTGTTTATTTGCAGTACTTGTGTCCATGGGTTTTGCGGTTTTTATATTCCATAAAGTCCAGTTCCGATCTTGCACCTTGCGTGGTGTCACTGATCTCCATCAAGATGGTCTGCAGCAGAAAGATAGGAGTAATGTGATACTGGCTGAGGAAAGGAATGTTGGAAAAATGGGGTATGGAGTGGGAACTATACTCAAAGAGCACCTACGTCTTGTCTGTTTTCTGCTACATCTCCCCTCAGCTAGTATCTGCCATGCTGGCTCAACTCTTGATGGTCAAATCTTCCCCTCCACACAATAATAACTATTATGGTTATACAATTGACTGATACAATTTGGTTTCCTGCAGATCAAAGGTATTCAAGCTTGGCTTCCATAATTGTTGGATTTTTATTGCCCCAGGAGTTCCAAATACATAATGGCTTCTAACAGTTCTTCTGCATTCCTCTTTTCCCATTTGTCACATATCTAAAAGGCCTTCCAGGTATCATTTAAACACCTTCCTCTTTAATGCCAGTTATATCAAATCATGTCCAGAATATATTTTGAAGTAAGGTTCCTTATCTCCTTGACATGGTGACCATTTTAATGGTTTAACTGCTAATGGCCTTGATGGAAATATGTCTGGGGGCTGATGACAGCTTGTTCCTTAATGAAGCCTCCTTGTCTGTCTATATTTTCCACCACATGTCCAGTCAACACTGTTGTGGTGGTGGTGCAGTGCTTATCACCAGATCACAGCTTGGCCTGACCTCCTACTACTCTGGCACTTTCTCGTCCTTTGAGCATCTCATCTTGTTCCACCCGTTCACCTTTCATTCAAAATCCTCATTCTTTACCAACCCTCCAAGTATGACAAAAATTTTCTCACGAAGATTTCTTCACTGTTTTCCTCCTGCAGTCTCTGCACCAAACGACTTCTCATTCTCATTTTCAACTTCAATCTCAACTCATGTTCTCTCTTCCTTGAGTTCAATGCCCTCTTATCCTCCCTAAATCTTACAACAGCATTTTCAAAATCGCAACTATATAGTTGTTCACCAGAATATTTTTGCCACTGCTCATTTACCTAATCACACCCTCACCTTCACCTTTGATGTCCTAGTCCTCAATAAAACTATTAATCTCTCTCACCCTGGTCATTCCCTCTGGTACTGCAATCATCCCAGCTCCCTTAAGTCCAAGGGATGCAAACTGGAAAGGATATGACTGACAACTGGTTTAGCCATGTTCCCCAGGCCTGGTTGGACTACCAAACAGTAACAGGTCTAGCTCTCATCTGTGAAATCTGTTCATTATTCCAGGATCATTCTGGAAGGCAAAGGTAATCCACAGCTTTTTTTCTCTATGGCAAGCTGTCTTCTTAAACCCCTCTTCCCTGTCCCCTCCACCCGTACTTCCAAAATTAAGTGTGAGGAGCTCATGGACTTCTTTGTCCATAAGATCAAGACAATCCTATCAGCTGCGTCTGTCACATTCCTCTCTTCCAGTAGCCCACTGGGTCAAACTTTCTCTAAAGTCCACCCTCCATTAGTCTTGAACTTTATTTTATATTTATTCATGGGATTTGGGCATCGCTGATTAGGCCAGCATTTATTGCCCATCCCTAATTGCCCTTAAGATGGTGGAGGTGTGTTGCCTCCTTGAACCGCTGCAGGCCATGTGGTGTAGGAACACCAACAGTGCTTTTAGGAAACAAGTTCCAAGGTTTTGACCCAGCAACAGTGAAGGAACAGCGAAATAGTCCCAAGTGAAGATGATGTGTGACTTGAAAGGGGGATTTGCAGATGGTCAAGTTCCCATGCATCTACTGCTTTTGTTCTTTTAGGTGGTAGAGGTCGTGGGTTTGGAAGATGTTGTTGAAAGACCCTTGTTGAGTTGCTGCAGTGCATCTTGTAGATGGTACAACCTGCTGCCATTGTGCCTCAGTGGTGCAGGGAGTGAATGCTGAAAGTGGTGGATGGAGTGCCAATCAAGTGGATTGTTTTGACCTGGCTGGTGTGAGCTCTTCTCCGCTTGCCTGGATAAGTGCAGTCATTGGAGCTGCACTTATCGAGACAAGTGGAGAGTATTCCATCACGCTCCTGGCTTTAGATTTGTAGATGGTGGACAGGCTTTGGGAGTCAAGAGGTGAGTTACTCATCACAGAAACCCTAGCCTCTGACCTGCTCTTATAGCCACAGTATTTATATGGCTAGTCCAGTTCAGGTTCTGGTCAATGGTAAACCCCAGGATGTTTTTTAGCAGGGGATTCAGCGATGGTAATGTCATTGAATGTCAAGGGGAGGAAAGATTGGATATGCTGGGGCTATTTTCCTTGGAACTGAAGAGGCCTAATTAGGTGTGAAAGATTATGAGGGTCTCAGGTAGAGTAGACAGGGATGCCCTGTTTCTCCTAGCAGAGAGGTTAGTTACCAGGGTGCACAGATTTAAGGTGATTGGTAGGAGGATTAGAGGGGACATGAGGAAAATCTTCTTTACCCAGAGGGTGGTGGGTGTTTGGAATTCGCTCCCTGGTTGGTGGTAGAGGCAGAAATCCTCAACTCATTTAAAAGGCATCTGGATCTGCACTTAAAATGCTGTAACCTGCAAGGCTATGGACCAAGTTGGGGAAGGTGGGATTAAAAATGGGCAGCTACTTTTTAAAAAAAAATTTCTCTTTTTATTTGGCCAGTGCGGACACAATGGGCTGAATGGCCTCTTTCTGTGCTGTAACTTTTCTATGGTTCTAGGGCTCTATGGGCAATGGTCAGGTTCTCTCTTGTTGGAGGTAGTCATTGCCTGGCAATTGTGTAATGCAAATGTTACTTGCCATTTGTCAGCCCAAGCCTGGATATTGTCCAGCTCTTGCTGCATATGGACATGGACTGCTTCAGAATCACGAATTGCGCTGAACATTGTGCAATTGTCCGCAATCATCCCATTTCTGACCTTATGATGGTGGAAAGGTCATTGATGAAATGGTTAAAGATGTTTGGACCTAGGACTTTAACTGCTTTCTCTGCTTTTTCTCCTGATCCTCTCTCTGAGCTCATCTTGGCCCTGAGACCCAGTTTGTGCTCCCTTGACCTTATTCTCACTAAACTGCTAACCATCTCCTAGTCCCCATGTTAGCCAATATTGTTAGTGGCTCCCTTTCTTTATGTGTTATCCCTCTCTCTTTTAAATCTGTTGCCATCACACTTCCTTGACCCACCGTCATTGCAAGCTATTATCCCATCTCCAACCCCCCTTTCCTCTACAAGGTCCTTGAACTTATTGTTGCCTTCCAAATTCATCCCCATCTTCCCTGCAACTCCATGGACAGGTTCCAGTGGGGTGGGAATGAAGACAAGTATTCACTATAAATAGTGCCACTGGCTGTTGCGTTGGTTTCCCTTCAGTGTTCCTGCTGCCAGTGATTTTCCTCAGTACAGTGGAAGGTGGGACTTGGCAATCCACTAGATTCGGGAGCGAGGCCAATTAATCTAGTTAATGAGCTCATTGTCAGCCTTTTGAGGACCAGATTTGGATTTTGGTGGGCACACAGGGGTAATACCCTGGATCAGGGACACACTAGGAGCATGGAGGCGGCAACACAGTGGGGAGCCAGTCATGGCCACACCATCAACTTAGGTGGGCCAATAACAGGGAGCATGGCTGAGAGAGATACTCAGCCATTGGCACAAAGGCTCCATCAGATGTGTTGTGGTTGCAGGGAGAATGGACTGTATGTGCCCAGACAGTGCGGGAGGTCGTCATTCTCCTGGTATCACAGAGGCATAAGTGCAGGGGATTCGGAGTCCAGACATTATTGAGAGCCCAGCTGAGCCCGAGATAAGTAGAGCTGGTAATTGGCACAAAGTTCTCAGATATTGGGTCTAGTGGTGATGAGGATCAACATCCGCAGGTGCAGAGGCGGTGCCCAGGGTATGACGTGGACAAAGAAGTGGGATGAGGGACAGGAAGGCAATAGAGGTCATAATCTCAGTATAGGATCCATCGCCAAAAGTAGAGCTACCTGAACATGTCAGAGACCCAGTTCCACAGGAGACTGAGACTCTCTAGGCAGATAGTCACTGAAATGTGTGCCTTCATTGTGGAAGCGCTCACACCTCACAGCACTGCTCGCCATGCTCTGCCAGTAGCCATCAAAGTTACCATGGCCTTGAAGAACTTCACCTCTGGTTCCTTCCAAGGATCAGTTGCAGGCCTGGCTGGCATCTCACAAGTGGCTGCATACAACTGATCTTGCTCATTGCTGATGCCTTATTTGTGAGACCTGGATATCATACTCCAATTCCAGACTGATGAGGCCTCACAGGCGCAGACAGCAGTGGGTTTTGCCTTCATTGCTGGATTCCCACAGGTGCAAGGCATTATCGATTTCACCCATGTGGTCATCAAGGCACTGACTGACCAGCCAGTGAGATTCATCAACAGGAAGGGCTTCCACTCTTTCATCATTCAACTGGTCTGCAGCTAGAAGAAGAGATTGCTCCAATCTTGCACTCACTATCCGGCAGCTGCCATGAGTCCTTCAACTTCCAGCAGTCCAGTTCCTGCAGCACTTCATTCCACCCGCCAAATTGCATGTTGGCTTCTAGGGGACAAGAGTTACCCTTGAAGAAATAGATACTTGCCCCTCTATGTGATTCTGAGACAGAGGCAGAAAGGTGCTACAGCCAAAGCGACCTGCTTACAAGGACCACCATTGAGCAGACCATCAAGCTTCTGAAGATGCAATTATGGTGCCTGGACTGGTCAGGTAGTGCTCTGAAGGACACTCTTGCAAGGGTCTTTTACATCATAGTGGTCTGCTGAGCTCCCCAAAACAAAACCCTCCAGAGAGGCGTGAACCTTGAAGAGGGTGACATCCTGGAACGTCACTGTTCATCAGAGGAAAAGGAGGAGGAAGGGTAAAATGTAGAACACAGAGGTGCCTGGCTGCACAGGGAGGTGACTGGGCCTGGAGCAGGATTCCAAGGACTTGTCAGGATGCCTTCAACATCAGGAATCATCTGATCCAGGCACATTTCAGCTGAGCCCTTCTAACCCGAGGATAGCATGGTCTGGAATACATCTAGTTGCCTGTGAGAGCACTTCCATTGAAGACACAGCCCAGAATAGATCTTACCACAAATGAATGATGCATATCTGTCCAAAGGTTTCACTGTCCCCGTTCAATGATTTTTGCTTCCCTTCACTACCTCTTCCATCTTTTCCATTCTCATTATTAAAGAATGGAAGCTCACATGTCTGGCCATCTTTTCAAAGTGCTTCTGTTGATCCAGTTGCCAGATAGCCTCACTATAAATGCTTGGCGGTGCTCCAAGGGTGGATAATGAACTCAGCCCTGTAGGCAATGTTGACACAGCTTGCAGAGGGGGGTGCTAGCTTTTTTTGATTGACATCTTTATTACTTGGTAATAACCTGATCTTTCTTTGAAGAGTTTTCTTCATGTCTGTGTCAATTAAGGCAAGATTAAGAGGTGTGAAGTGGATTGAATGTTTCCTCAATGGGACTTTCACTGTCTGTGATTGATAGACAGTTTTATGAGAAGATAATGTTTTTCAAAAGGAATGTTAAAGGGCTGTGTTCTTTTTTGGTTCAGATGGGGACTCAGGCTACCGCTATGGTTTATGACTCCTCTGAGAGGCCGTGAATCGAGTCTGTTATGATGGCAGGTAATATGTGCCAGGCGGACCAAATCCACAAGGGAAACTTGGCCACTCGATCACAACGGTTTTGTAAATTTGTATTTATTACGAGATGATGTGTGCATTGAATTCAGAAGTAAGTAAGACCTTTAGACATTTTAAAAATCAAATTAAAACATGTATTAACAAAAGAAAAGATTTCAAGCATATATATAAGAACACAATTACTTAATAAATTACTTAACAAATCCTAAAATTCCTAATTAATTTGATTCCAATTACACACGCCTTTTAAGGCAAGAGTCCAAATTTAAATTTAAATTTAAAAAGCAGCAAGTTACCACAGTACCCCACTGACAGTGGAATTCTAAAAAACCTGTCTCCAACTTTAGTTACTGGACACAGCAGACTTATGTATAAATGCCTGGCGGCTTCCCAAACACTGTTTCACACACTCCTGTTGGATCTTACATGACCCCCACCCCACCTCCCCAGCATGGCCTTTAATTCCCTTTTATATATGTTTCTCTCTTTGTGGTCTTTAAATTCCATTGTTCCTTATGTCTTTGGAAATGTACTTTTTCCATAGTATAAAAACTTTCATGTTGCCAATATTGTCAGTAACCTTTGAGAAAAATAAACATACTGCCATCCTAACATCCCTTTGAAATCCAAACAACTCCTTCATTTATTTAAAAATGCAAATTTCCTTTGCACCTTACATGCTAACCTCATCCATGTTTACTCATTAGCATTTCAAGTACACTTCTACACCTAACTTCTTTTGATAATTTTAACTTGGAGACTATCTGACTCCAAATGTAATTAAATCACATAGACAGAACCATCTACACTCACACCCATAAACCTACTTTACAGTAAACTAGAATAATATTATGAAAATTATTATACTTTTATAACAAGTCACCTAACAGAAGGGGTCCAGTTCCATCATAATTGCGGGGTGGCACGTGTTGAAATGTCCACCTCTGTAAGGGCAGAATGCTGCATGCAAGGTCAGAACCTGCACCCTTATTCCACATTGGAAAAAATTACAGGAAATGGGAACGGGAGTGGGAATCCTGGAATCAGGTCCTGGCTGCCATTTTTAAAAGCCTCCTACCTGGGCCAACTCCACGAAGATCTGGGCCTATATCTTTAACCAAATTAATCTTAATTAAGTGTGAGCTTGACTTTAAACTGAAATGGCAGAGACAGGAATGGGAAATTAACTAGCTCAAACTCATCAAATTAAATACCAGAATGCATTTAAGTGCCTTAAAATCCCCCTGCCAACAACAGCAGATACAATACATTTAAATTCTAATTAGAAATTCCCCCCACTCACTAATTTATCCACATTGACACATTATCCCTCGCTTTAAGGTTTTATTCTCTTATAACTATTTAGAAACATAGCCTTTCTTAAATGCAGCGTGCATATGGTATCTGCAATAACTTTCCCACAGGCTTTGTAATTGCTACTTGCTGACCTAGACTTCTCTAATTTGGTAGTTAAAAAGAAGCTTAATCTTAATGACCTCTCTGTTAATTAGTTATCATTTTTCTAGGTGATATGAGAAAATCTGTCAAAAATGTTTAAGTACAGCAGTCAGAACTGAGGCCCTGATTTTTGCTCCTATGTCGAGTGCACAGAGTTGGGACATTTCCCAGCTCCGTGAACCCAACCCAGGAAAAAGACACCTGGAAGTTGAGATTTTCTTTCTGGGGTGGGGAGTTGCATCAGAAGTCAGGCCCACTGCCCACAGAATGAGTGTGGAGGCAGCCGGGTGCAGAGGCAAGCTGGGCAGATGGATTGTCTCTGTGCTCTGGCACTTTGTTTAAGTTATTCAAAAAATAAACAAAACAAGAAACATTGCTCCAACCCTCACCCCTCACACCCTTTTACACACTCCCTCCCCATGCTGCATCCATGCCAACCCATGCCACTTCATGCCTCTCTACTCACATCCTATGGTCCCTCATACCACATATGCCACTCTATGCCCCTCTACTCACACTTCATGGTACCACATTACCCCATGCCAGCCCATGCGCCCACTTATCCCCATGGCCCTTTAGAGCCCCTAGGTCCAACTAGTGCCAAATCACGCTAACCCATGATCCCTACCCACCACCCTTTGTCCTTACCCCCTCCATGCCAACTTGTCTAGTATCCACCATGGGCAAATCTCAGGAACCATGCTAGCATAAAATTAAGTTGTGTCTATTGATGACATCAGTATTTCAAAAAACAGTTTCATTGATAAAACAATTCAATACATTGACATCTGTTCAACTTATGAAAACAAACATTTCTATTCTATAACCACTTAGAGCTGTCAATCAAACTGCTCACTTAACAGACAGCCCACTGTGATAAGGTTAGGTTCTAAAATCAGTCATGCAGCACAAATTCAACAATGATAGTCCTCAGGCTTATGTCAACAGACAGAGTGAAATATCAGGCACTGTTTTTTTTTAAAACTCCAAACGTTTTTTTAAAACCCAGCAGAGTTAAATTGCTTGACAGCCTGACAGTTCTTTTTGACAGCTTGACAGTTCTTTGATAGCTAGGACAGTTCCAATAAGTTTATGCACTTTATATGCACAATCATGTCTACTTCTAACAATCACCAAGCACACCTGATCCATCCCAAAGGATGCCTTATGTCTTCGAAAAGTGTCTCAGAACCACATCCAAAGGGGTACCTTGCCTCTCCAAAAAGGCACCCTGGTTAACAAATCCATAAGGTTCAGACCTTCTCCTACCAGGTCTAATCTGCTCATTTTAGGTTTCAGACACCTACCTCACAAAAATCACACAAGTGGAAGCATCTGCTGATTTATATGGATTTATATGTCCAGATTCAGGCATCTGCCAACATTTTTACTCAGATGCAGAGCATCTGTGAGAAACTTTTGGCTTTAAAATCAGCTTGACCTACCAGACAATGTTTAGACTGGTTAGGCTCTTATTTGGTTATTTTATTCATACCTTGTTTTGTATCTAACTGCTGCCAAATTGCTTCAAACTGTTTACTTAAGAATAATTAAATTTGTTGTCTGCAACATGCACTGTGCTTTGAATCCATGATGGGAAAACTGGTAATTATATATACTCCCAAGCACATAGAAATCTGTCTGCTACACCATAAAAGAAAACTGACACTGTTGAAAAGCACTTCAGCTAAAAATAATTTGCCCACCAATGTAGAGTAGTAACAAACTCACTACATAGCAGCTGACATTTCCGTACCTAATGATATCTAGTTATTATGCAGATCAAAACAAATATCAATTTAAACCAGTCCATATCCAATAACTCAAAAAATAGATAATTAACCCTTATCCCATTGACATATTTATAATTTAATTAAACATTAACAAGGATTTTAATACCAGAGCAGAAAATTTGGTTATTTTAATTGGGAAGGCTTTAATTTTTTGCTTTTAAGAAATGAGGTAAGGAATCTAAGTGATTGAAAAACTATTACTGTGAGCACTTCAGATTTGAGTTGAGCAGAGAGTCAGCAAGGATTTGTGGAACATAGGTCAAGTCTGACTAACCTAATTGATTCTTTTGGGCTCTCACTAAGATGGTGGACAGAAGAGTGTCTGTGGGCATAGTTTCTATGGACTTCCAAGACACAGTTGTGAGGATAAAATAGAAGCATGCGGAACTTATGTAACCTTATGACGTGCCTTGGGAGATAGAAGACAGAGTAGGGGTAAAGGGAATATTCTCTGGTGAGATGTTGCAAGTGAATGAAGGAAGAGAGACTTGAATTATCCAAGTTTCCCTTTAATTAAGGACACAACCCTCTCAAACCCTCCACCACTGATTTGTCACACTGCTTGGCCAACATTCAGTACCAGATGAGAGAAGATTCCTCCGATTAAATGTTGAGAAGATCTAAGAATGGGAGCATTGTGGTTATGTTAGATGACTAGTAATGCAGGAGGCTTGGTAATGATCCAGAAAAATGAGTTCAAATCTCACCGTAACAAATGGAATACTTAAATGTAATTAATTAAATCTGTAATAAAAAGCTGGAGTCAATAATGGTAACCATGAAACTACTGGATTGTTATAAAAATCCAATTGGTTCACTAATGCCCTTCAGAGAGCACTTGATGTTGTTCTTTGCATGATGACGCTGGAGGAGAGAAGCAATAGTTATGATTTAATCATGGGGATGTAAAAGTGTTGATATTTAGCATGATTAAGGTGATCATATTTCATCTGGTGTTGAAATCTAGTTAACATGGCTTTCTACTATGCAGATGTCAGCTGTATGATCTCTGGTGGCCTACCTCCAGTTTGCACCCTTGTATTTTGCACTCTCATCTCTTGCAAGGGAAAATGACAGACCTATGATTGTAAGACTTGTATGCATCCAATAAATGAATGCATTCAATGAGTGACCATTGGGCAAATACTCAAATGCTGCCTGTTCCACTCATTATGTGTGTGTGCTGAGAATTAGGTGAGATGACTAAGGTGGTATCATATTAGGTAAGGTGAGTAGCAATGGTGGATGGAGAAAGGGAAAGGTGAGGAAGGGCATAGAAATAGAACAGTGGTTGCTGCTGAAACTTAAGTGATGTGATGACGTGTGCATGACAAGATATAGGCTGGGATTTTCCGGTCCCACCATGGCAAGACCTGCCATGGGGGATGCGTCAGCCCAGCCAAAAGTCCACTCACTTTTGATGGGACTGGATGACCCCAGCAGCAGGCGGGACTGTAAAATCCGCCCATTGTGTGTGGGGGTAGTTGGTGGGGGGTGGGGAGGGGGGGTGGTGGGAATTGCTCAATAAAATAAATACACATATGTAACTGTGCTCACCTTTCCTGACCTGGCTAGGTTATAAATCACTTCCTGTGTTGAATCCAGGTATGGAGCATTGCATTCCAGGCTGTTAGCCTCTGCAGGGCCCATCGAACCACCCCTCTCACAGCAGCAAATATCTTCTTCCCATTTCTGGGGTCTAGGACCTACTTCTCAGCCCTCAATGCACCCAGCAGTATATGATATGATATCTTATTGAACCAGGGTCTAGCCTTTGCTTTCCTGACTTCATCTCTGATTTTTTTCTCTCTCCCTTCCAATGCTCCCAACACTTCCAAATGCCCACTGAACATTTGTCTCCTGAATAGTGAGATGAAATCATGCTATGTGGATGCACACCAAACCCACTCTTGTGCAAGAGAGATGCACAACTCAGATGTAAAATGATAGTGATACATTTCTGTGGAATTCAACGGTCCTACACATACCATGACCTTCAGGATTTTATTCCCGTTGTTGCCCGCACCGCTAAAATCCACCCCGGCATTAATATTTTCCCAATTGTTTCGTGTAAAGCTCTTAATTCCAGCTCCATGAGCATAATAAAATTTGACTGATAAAAATTGAAAGGGAGCACTCTTAACTCAGTTTCCCACGGTCACAGGAGGTTAGCACGAAAGCACCCATAGTTTTTGACTAAATGATACAAAATAAGCTGCTGGTATTACTGGCAGGAAAGTCATAGTGGATATGTTCTGATTGTAGAAGGAACTTTGCTCTGTATCTGATTCTGTTCTGGGCCCACTTTAGAAGATGTAACGATGCTTGACACTGACATTGACACTAGTTAAAAGTTGCAGAAATTTGTTTTCTATCCCAACGATATCTTTATCAGCACAAAATTTACCATTTCCCCCTGAAGTTCCTGATTTTTTTTTGCTTATGAAGAAAAAATTGGATTCAAAATTCAACTAAAGATTAGAACTGTGATTATTTCATAGCATTTAAAAATATATACTTTTCATTTAAGTTTTTTAAATCCTCCTTTAAGTTCAACATGTCTACAAAACTACTACTATACAAAATTTCAGTTGATGCAGATGAAGAAATTGATTATCACATTGGAGCACATTTCAAAGATTTTTTTTTGCTACATTTCGACATTTATCATTGAGTTATAAATTTCTAATTAATTAAGATGATAAGGAATTTCCTTCTGCCATTTTATACTTAACCTTTTTATGGATAATTTGACTTACTGCTTAACTTTTCAAATCCTAATGGGATTGCTGGTTAGAGGTACTTTACTTAACAGAACTAGGTTTAAATTATATATTTATTTCATGTTTTAAGATTACTTAAGTACTTAACTTTTCAAAATTTCATGTCGAATGTTCATATTCCAATAATTACACATACATACAAAAATATATATAATATGCAGATATTTAACCTCCTGTGTCATTGTTTACAGGCATAAATGAACAACTTGGGGTAGGTGCTTACTTTTGTGGCCTGGCTATTTTTTTTATTATTCATTTATGGGATGATGGTAGACCAGCATTTATTGCCCATCCCTAATTGCCCTTGAGAAGGTGGTGGTGAGCTGCCTTCTTAAACCGCTGCAGCCCTTGTGGTGTAGGTACATCCACAGTGCTTTTAAAAAGGGTGTTCCAGGATTTTGACTAGCGACAGTGAAGGAACGGCAATATGTTTCCAAGTCAAGACAGTGAGTGACTTGGAGGGGAACTTCCAGGTGGCGGTGTTCCCATGCACCTGCTGCCCTTGTCCTTCTAGATAGTAGTGATCGTGCGTTTGGAAGGTGCTGTCTAAGGAGCCTTGGTGAATTCCTGCAGTGCATCTTGAGGATGGTACACACTGTTGCCACTGCGTGTTGGTGATGGAGGCGGTGAATGTTTGTGGATGGGGTGCCGATCAAATGGGCTGCTTTGTCCTAGATGGTATCAAGCTTCTTGAGTGTTGTTGGAGCTGCACTCATCCAAGAAAGTGGAGAGTATGCCATCACACTCCTGATTTGTGCTTTGGAGATGGTGGGCGGGCTTTGGGGAGTTAGGAGGTGAGTTACTCGGTGCAGGAATCCTAGCCTCTGACCTTCTCTTGTCAGTATTTGTTTGCATTGTCTTCCAGACTGCAGAAATCAAATTTCTATAAAGGAAGTTTGCACCTCAGTAACTAGATCCACCTGATTTCTCTTCCATTGAAATTAATGGGGTAAAATAAAATCACTTTTTCTGTACGCAGCCTTGCTACCTTCCCTGCCAGATTTCCTTACTACGTCCTGCTTAGCTATTGCTTAATGGCCAGGTGGTAGAGATGAAAATCTATCCCTGTATGTATCTCTCTCTCTTGCCTCAATTGTCTCTCAACTTTTTTTCTATTCAAATTGTATTTTTCTGTCTTCCTATTATAATTTTCTGTTACACCCCTATTCTGTTTCTTTGCTTCCTCACTTGTGTGTCTCACATTTTTTCTATATACCTTTCATACTCATTCTTTCAGTGATTTTTTTCAACTCATGCCTTTTAGCTTTTGTAAAGCAAAGGCATGTGGCGCATTGGAAGCTAACATGACTTGGATCACTGGTGAATGCGCAGGTAGAATGAGGTGAAACAGAGATAATCCAATAGTAATCTGCAATACGTGTGGATCAGAGAAAGTGATATATGAACAGGAAGGGGTTTGGAGAAGTGAGAGTGGGAGAGGGGTTCATGGAACAGATAAGGACAGGTTCCTGAGGATGAAAGTTAATTAAAGACTACAATCTGGAGTTAGAGGGGAATAGGCAGATCAAAGGCAAAGAAAACCAATATAAAATTAAAAGATTCATGGCCAATTTGAACTCCTGGTACAAACTAATGAGAGCAAACAATAATCCCATGTGGAGGCCCAGCAGATCTTTTTTATTCATTCACAGGATGTGGGCTTCGCTGGCTGGGCCAGCATTTATTGCCCATCCCTAGGTGCCCTTGAGAAGGTGGTGGTGAGCTGCCTTCTTGAACCGCTGCAGTCCATGTGGTGTAGGTACACTCATAGTGCTGTTAGGGAGGGAGTTCCAGGATTTTGACCCAGCGATAGTGAAGAAACAGCAATATATTTCCAAGTCAGGATGGTGAGTGACCTGGAGGGGAACTTCCAGGTGATGGTGTTCCCATCAATCTGCTGCGCTTGCTCTTCAAGATGGTAGTGGTCGTGGGTTTGGAAGGTGCTGTCGAAGGAGCTTTGGTGAATTCCTGCAGTGCATCTTGTAGCTGGTACATACTGCTGCTAGTGTGCATCAGTGGTGAAGGGAGTGACTGTTTGTGGATGTGGTGCCAATCAAGCGGCTGTTTCATCCTGAACAGTGTCGGGCTTCTTGAGTGTTGTGGGAGCTTCATTCATCCAGGCAACTGGGGAGTATTCCATCACTCCTGATTTGTGCCTTGCATATGGTGAACAGGCTTTGGGGAGTCAGGAGGTGAGTTACTCATCGCAGGATTCCTAGCCTCTCACCTGCCTTTGTAGCCACAGTATTTATATGGCTAGTCCAGTTCAGCTCCTGGTCAATGGTAACCCCCGGGATGTTGATACTGGGGGATTCAGTGATGGTAATGTCATTAAACGTCAAGGGACGATTCTTGGATTCTCTCTTGTTGGAGATAATCCTTACCTGGCACTTGTGTGGCACAAATGTTACTTGCCACTTGTCAGCCCAAGCCTGGATATTGTCCAGGTCTTGCTGCATTTAAACATGGACTGCTACAATATCTACATGCGAACGGTTCTGGACATTGTGCAATCATCAGTGAACATCCCCAATTCTGACCTTATGATGGAAGGAAGGTCATTGACAAACCAGCTGAAGATGGTTGGACCAAGGACACTACCCTGAAGAACTCCTGCAGTGATGTCCTAGAGCTGAGATGACTGACCTCCAACAACCACAACCATCTTCCTTTGTGCTAGGTATGACTCCAACCAGCTGAGAGTTTTCCCCCTGATTCCCATTGACTCCAGTTTTGCTAGGGCTCCTTGATGCCACAAATGTGGCCTTGATGTCAAGGGCAGTCACTCTCACCTTGCCTCGGGAATTCAGCTCTTTTGTCCATGTTTGAGCCAAGGCTGTAATGGGGTCAGGAGCTGAGTGGCCCAAGTAGAACCCAAACTGGGTGCCAGTTGAGCAGGCTATTGCTAAGCAAGTGCTGCTTGATAGCACTGTTGATGACCCCTTACTTTACTGATGATCAAGAGTAGACTCTTGGGGTGGTAATTGGCCGAGTTGGATTTGTCATGCTTTTTGTCTACAGGACATACCTGGGCAATTTTTCACATAGCCGGGTAGATGCCAGCGTTGTAGCTGTGCTGGAACAGCTTGGCTTGGGGTGCGGCAAGTTCTTGAGCACAAGTCTTCAGCACATTGCCGGAATATTGTCAGGGCCCATTGCCTTTGCAGTAACTAGTTCCTTCAGCCGCTTCTTGATATCGCATGGAGTGAATTGAGTTGGCTGAAGGCTGGCATCTGTGATGCTGGGGACGCCCAGAGGAGGCTGAGATGGATCACCTGCTCAGCACTTCTGGCTGAAGATTGTTGCAAATGCTTCAGCCTTATCTTTTGCACTGATGTCCTGGGCTCCCCCATAATTGAGGATGGGGATATCTGTGGAGCCTCCTCCTCCAATGAGTTGTTTAATTATCCACCACCATTCATAACGGGATGTGACAGGACTGCAGAGCTTAAATCTGATCTGCTGGTTGTGGGATCGCTTAGCTCTGTCTATCGCTTGCTGCTACTGTTGTTTGGCCATAAGACCATAAGACATAGGAGCAGAAGTAGGCCATTCGGCCCATTGAGTCTGCTCTGCCATTCAATGAGGTCATGGCTGATCTGATAATCTTCAACTCCACTTTCCTGCCTTTTCCTTATAACCCTTGATTCCCTTACTGATTAAAAATCTGTCTATCTCAGCCTTGAATATACTTAACGACCCAACCTGTACAGCCCTCTGCAGTAAAGAATTCCACAGATTGACTACCCTCTGAGAGAAGAAATTCCTCCTCATCTCTGTTTTAACTGGGCGGCCCCTTAGTTTTGGAATGTTGTTAGTTACTTCTACAGTGAAGACAGAAGGAAGGTATTTATTCAACTCCTCTGCCAATTCCTGGTTCCCCATTATTATTTTCCCAGCCTCATTCTCTAACGGGCCTATGTTCACTTTGGCCTAACTCTTCCTTTCTATATATTTAAAGAAGCTCTTACATTCCATTTTTATATTACTTGCTAGTTTACCCGCAAAGTTTATTTTCTCC
This sequence comes from Cetorhinus maximus, assembly GCF_964194155.1. Taxonomy (NCBI): domain Eukaryota; kingdom Metazoa; phylum Chordata; class Chondrichthyes; order Lamniformes; family Cetorhinidae; genus Cetorhinus; species Cetorhinus maximus. Next base: position 123,251,773 of record NC_135879.1, on the reverse strand, counting down.
CTCTTTATTTATTTTTTTGATCATCTTTTGTTGGTTTTTAAAACTTTCCCAATCCTCTGGCCTATCACTAATCTTTGCCACATTGTATGTTTTTTTTCCTTTCAATTTGATACTGTCCTTAACTTCCTTGGTTAACCATGGTTGGTTTATCCCCTTCCTTGAATCCTTCTTCCTCACTGAGATATGTCTTTGTTGAGAAGCATGAACTATTTTCTTAAATGTCTGCCATTGTTCATCAACCATTTTTCTGCTAAACTCCTTTCCCAGTTCGCCCCAGCCAACTCTACCCTCATTCCTTTGTAATTATCCATATTTAAGTTTAGCATAGCTGTTTCCGACCAAAGTTTCTCACTCTCAAACTGAATGCTAAATTCTACCATATTATTGTCGCTGTTTCCTAGGGGATTCTTTACTCAGGGATCATTTTTTAAACCTGCTTCATTACGCATTACCAGATCCAAAATAACCTTATTCCTTGTTTGGATTCACAATATGGTGTTCAAAGAAACTGTCCCCAATGTACTCTATTAATTCTCCTGTAATATAGCTTCACCGGGTCGACACCTCATTTTTGGATATGCCCAGTGTTGGACATCAATCCAATCTTGCTGGTCAGGTGCTTAGTTGTTTCTGACAGAAAATAGAATTTGGCAGGTGGAGTTTCAGGAAGACCATCTGGTTGTGGTTTCTCATGTTTGAGACGGTCATCCTCTGGCACTTATGTGTTGCAACTCTTTACCTACCTCTTGTCAGTCCAAGCCTGGATGTTATCCATATCCTGCTGTAGGCTGGATTCAACTGCTTCACTATAGAGCCGAACAGTGTGGAATCTTCAATGAAAATCCTCATCCCTGACATTATGATGGAGAAGGGGTCAGTGATAAAGGAGATGAAGATGGTTGGACCAAGGTTGTAATCATGCATTTCTGGTTGGTGAGACACAGAAAAGACATTGGGCTGAATTTTGCGCTTGATGAGCGGGCGGGCCCGACCAACTCGGCAGCGGGCGGGCAGCAGATTGCCGCCGCCGAAACGGGCCACGCCACCATTTTGCGCGGGTGGGCCAATTAAGGCCCGCCCAGTGGGGTTCCAACTCCCATGTTAATCAGAAAAATTAAATCGGCGGCGGGCGTGTTCAGACCGCCGGTTCCAAAGGGGAACCGGCAGTCTGTATAAAGAGCGGCCAGGCAGCCTCCTCTAGGCTGTTCACCTTGGCCAGTCATCGGGCAGCACAAGATGTGAGGGCAGAGGAGGAGGAGTGGGGTGGGGGGGGCAGGCTGCAGGGCAGGGTAGGCCAGCCACTGTGCCCTTCAGTTCTCAGATGCCTGCTTTGCTGTCCTCCTCCAAGAGGGGTCCAAACATCGGGATGTCTTGTTTCCGGAGGATGGGAGGAGGAGGGCCCCCCACATCACCAGGCAGGCTTGGGAGGAGGTGGCAGAGGCTGTTAGTTCTAATGATGCTGTGCGGCGCACCAGAACGCAGTGCCACAAGCGCTTCAATGATTTGCTGCGCCCTGGAAGGGTGAGTACCATGTCAGCCTTGGCCATTTGATCCAGAAGGCAGCCTTAGCCTTTGAGCACCCCCACGTCTTAGCGTCCTTACTGCATTGGGCATTTGGCGCATGCTGGGTGGGCAAACAGATAGTGACCATGCTTACATCAGCCTTAGTGGTTGAGAGAAGATGGGTTCTCCCTGCAGCATATGTTGGTGTTTGTCGCATTTGAGTAGTCTGGGGGCAACCTGCAGGAGAGGCAGCTAGACACATACTCAGAACTCCAACTAGACACATACTCAGAACTCCAACACACGTCTTATTGATGGTGATGAGATGGTGGAATGGGAGCCTCAAGGTGTTTTGGCCAAGAGCCATCTGCTGGCCATGGCGCCACACCTAGTTGCACCTCCTTGCCATGGGCGCTAAGACCCGTGTGTTATTCAAAGTGATGGACGCCGAATGTGCCCAAGGTGTCCGTTGGGGGAGGGGCTTGGGACCAGCTGTACTATCTTCTGGGGACTGACCACCAGTAGTGTGGACAGGAGGCGCTGGAGGCCTCAGATGGGCCACTGTGGTTGCGGTGCAGCGTGCGCGTGCAGAGTACATGAGCGATCAGCCCCAATAAATCCTCTTCTCTGTTCTGCAGGTAAAAACTGAGAGCAATATGAGGGAGCGGCAGTGGACTGGTGGTGGGCACGCCCTGTCCCAGCGCCTCACCATGTATGAGGAGCAGGCCATGGAGCTGGGGAGGAGGCAGGCGGCCAGGGCAGCAAATGTCAGCGAGGCTGGGGTACAGCGGCCAGGTATTTGAGGGCCACAGTCCCATCCACTCTGTCTCCCCACCATCCAAACCACTGATGGTTGCTGCAATCGTTAATGCAGCAACATTGCTCATTCACAGACTGAGACACTCTGACGTGTGGGTCATACACAAAGGTCCCTCAGCCCCTTGAGGATGCGCGTCTCTAGCACCTTCCAAAGTCGCCTTATCCCATTTTTGACCACTATCCCCATGGACTAACATGCCATGGCATTGCTGCTGCACATCCAAAGACTTATTACATCTTAGGAAGGTTTGTACCTCCACCACCCTTTCAGCCAGTGTGTCCCACAGTACTCTGTCCAAAAGGTCCTCAGCACCTCACCTGTCAATCTCATGGCACTCAACTTAAATAAATGTCATCCGTGCCCCAAGGGGAAATGTTGCATTCTGTCCACCCGTTCTATGCCCCTCCTAACGGTATGAAGGTCAATAATGTGACCTGTCAATCTCCTGTGCTCCATGGCAAATGTCGCAAGTGTTTGCAATGTTTCCTCATCACTCCAACTCTCCAGGCCAGCATGCATCCAGGTCAGGTACCTCTGCACTCTCCCCACTCCAATCCCATCCCTCCCATGAAGCACAGATCACAACTGGACGCAGAAGTGTAGCTGTGGCCTCAACAGCGTTTTCTGCACTTGCAACATGACCTCCATTTTCCTACATACTACTCCTCAGCTAATAAAGGCAAGTCTGGCTTCGACCTTGTTAAACGCCTTATGTTCCTGTTCTGCAGGTCTGCCCAACAAGGTCCCTGTAATTGTCGTGACTTCCCACAGTCCTACCATTACTCATGTATTCCCATACCTTCCCGCATCCTTAGGCCATCTGACCAGCCTGTCTGTATGCGCGTGCAATGTTTGGGCCTCCTCTTGACTATTTACCACCCCACCAATGTTCGTCTCCTTAGGTTCTTGAAGGGTGAGTGACTTATGAGGCTGGAGGGGAACGGGATGAAAGGTGCTACTGACTGAACGCTAACTGATGCACTGTCCTTGTTGTTAATTTCAGCATCACCACCGCATGGCCACCCCCAACACATCCAGAGGCCCCCTTCCATACCTGAGGGCCAAGACTTGCAACTTGCGTCACATCCTTTCAGCGAGCCAGGCACCAGCGCAGCGACAAACACTTCGGTGGGGAATATAACGTTGGCTAGTGTCCCAGGGCACAGTGGAGAGGGCACTTCACAATCACTGGAGGAGATGGCATGGACAGAGAGTGCCGATGGCGCCAGCAGCCGGAGGTCTGCAGGGGACTAGGCACATGCTGAGTCCAGCAGTGATAATGTGCCTCTGGAGATGTCCACCATACAGCAGCTGCAAGACAAATGGCACGGGAGCATCAGGCAGGGTTGCATGAGGGTGTGCTTCAGTTGGTCTCTGTGGTGGAGGAGCCCAGGCAGAGTGTCAGTGAAGGCATGAACCTCAGGACAGAGCTTCCTCTTCCTCCAATTGAGAGATTGGTGACTCTCATGGAGAGGGGCTTCCAGCAGATTGAGGCTCTTCTGACTGGGTTACGCTCTGACCTGCAAGCCCTCACAGCGGTAAAGGCCACAGGTGGTCATTCGCAATGTAGGAGATGTTCTGGGCACCAAGTGTCGGCGCTTGGTGCCCATCCATCTGCGGTGAGCAAGGTGGTCCAATGTGACCTCACGTCGGCACAGCAGCTGCCTGTCGTCGTTGCAAGTTCCTCTCAGGACGCTCCGGATGAGGGCAGCAACTCCTCCACCCCTCTGCCAGTGACCGTTGCATCCGTTGAGGCTGCGACAACTGGGGAGGTGCCAGTTCTGGAACTGGCCACTCCCTCCCAGGCGGGGCCATCACAGGCTCCACGGGTCAGAGGTCGACCGCCAAGGTCATCGAGGCCAACAGGACAGCAGAGTCAGCAGGCTGTCTCACAAGCCACTCCAAGCGATGGGGCGGCACCTAGATGTAGCACCCACAAGTGTAAGCATAAGGCACATTAGGCACTCCACTGGTTTGTCACTGGTGATTTTGTGTTGGCCCTAGATTAGGGAATATATCATTATGTATGTCTGAGCAACGTTTGTGGTTTATTTTGGTGGGAATAAAGTCCACTGTTCTGACCATGGCTGAGGGTGTTTCCTTTGTGGTGCATTTGTATGTTTCACAGACATCCCATGAGTGTTTGAGAGAATATTGATGTTTCTGTACTAAGCCCTTAGTTGCAGCTGATGAGGTGGAAGATGTAGCACCTAAGTGCCACATGTGGAAGCACCAGGCAATGCTGGTCCTGCTGATCCATGTGTGTGGAGCTAGCTGAAGGTTCGTTGGATTAAAGTGTCCCAGGTGTCCCTGCCTCCTTCGTGTAGTAGTGGGTCGGCGTGCTGCCCCTCATCATTGCCTTCTGCTTCCTCATCCTCTGAGCCATAGCTGGATTCATCATTTGCAGCCTCATCCACTGCGTCAAGGTCTTCATCATCAATTGCATCCCCCCTTTCCAGCACAAGATTGTGCAGAGCACAGCCTGCTACCACTATCAGAGAGACGCGATCTGGAGGTACTGGAGTGCACCCCCTAAGCGATCCAGGCAAAGGAAGTGCATCTTGAGTAGACCGATGGCTCTCTCCACCACAGCCCTTGTGGTGCCGTGGCTCCTATTGTAGCGCTGCTCAGCTTCTGTTCTTGAATGGAGGAGAGGCGTCATGAGCCACATTCGCAGGGGATTGCCCTTGTCACCCAGCAGCCAACCATCCAGCCGAGCCGGAGCACTGAAGAGCACCGGGACCTGGGAGTGTCTGAGGATGTAGGCGTCGTGGGAGCTGCCTGGGTACCTTGCACAGACTTGCAGAATCAGCCTCCTGTGATCACACACTATCTGCACATTCATGGAGTGGAAGCCCTTCCTGTTGACAAAGGCACCGGGCTCACCTGCTGGCACCTTGATGGCCACGTGTGCAGTTTATAGCACCCTGGACGGGGGGGGAAGCCAGCAATGGCCATGAAGCCTCTGGCTCGCTGTGTCTGACTTGCCTGATCGCAGCAGAAGTGGATGAAGGTCAATGCATGCCTGAACAAAGTGTCTGTCACCTGGTTGACACAAGTGTGTACAGCTGACTGGGAGACACCGCAAAGATTACCCACCGAGCCCTGGAAGGACCCAGATGCATAGAAGTGGAGGGCAACTGTGACCTTCCGAGCCGCTGGCATGGGGTGCCCACCAACATAGTTAGGGGAGATCTCAGGGCCAATCATCTGCCAGATATAGTCGACTGTCTCCCTTAACAGTCGGAGCCTCCTTCGGCACTGCACCTCAGTCATATTAAGGTAGTTGCTTCGCCGCCTCTATACCCTGGCAGCAGGATAGTGGCATCTTCAGCGGCCCCTTCCACCTTGGACAACCTCTTGGCCCTGCACCCCTTGTGCTTGTGCCTGGCCTCCCAAAAGTGGCTCCCCTGGAGGCTGATTGTCCACTCCTGGCCTTCTCCTTATTCTATCCCTCCCTTCCTCCTCAGAGGAGCTGCCTCCAGTGGAGTTGTGAGAACCCATACCCCCAGGCTAAATGGAGGCCTCTGGAAAGCTGCAGAAAGACGACTGTCTGCAGAGTGCTGAGCTGAAGCTTCAAAGTACAGAGAAAGCTATTGATCTGGACTGCTAACAATCACACAGGCAAGTTTAAAACACTTTCTGCATTAAATGCTTCAGAAAAACATGAACAAACCCTCTGAACCCACATATCTCGCCCGTGGATGAGGTTTGTTAAAAAATCAGTTACCCGCCTGCCCGTTGGGCCCGTGTGCCGAGTCGAAGTTCGCACGGGCCCCTCAAAATCGGCTTCAATTGCCAAGTTAAGGGCCCTAACAAGGCCTTTAATTAATGGTGGGCGTGCGTCGTGCTTCATAGTGCGCCTGCCCACGTAAATATCGTGATGCCACGCACTCACATTGGGACGCTCGCGCGACATTTTAAGCACTGACGTGTGGGCTCCGCCACCCGTGCGTCAGCCAGAAAATTCAGCCCATTAAGTGTAATATTTTCTTTCATACTTAAGTGACATTAAGAGGAATATAATGTAAAAGTGCTTTTATGCAAACATGTTGAAATCAGGATTCATAGCTTATCTGTATGTTTGCAGTACCAACAACATTTCACTAATATAATACACAAACACAAAAATTGCTGGAAAAACTCAGCAGGTCTGACAGCATCTGTGGAGAGAAAGACAGAGTTCACTAATATAGGTTGTTTACTTACAAAAGCAAAACACTGTATTGGCTGGAAATCTGAAATGGGCTGTTTACTTACTACCCACTTCAGTAGCTATTGCTTTTCAGATTTCCTGCATACTAGCAGAAAGCAGAGCACAATGAATGTAGTCCCAAGCACATGTAAGGAATACTACACACCAGCTTTCGTGCCAATCAACATATAAAAAGGGGAACCAGGGTTTTAAGAAGAATTTTTCAAAATAAATACATTTGCAAAGCATGCTTAGTAGCATCGGTTAAAATAAAAGGAGAGCAAAATAAAATGCTCTCTTAGAGTTAGGGCTGCCAACTCTGGTTGGATGTTTTCCTGGAAGTTTCATCAGATGACCTCAAATTGATCCATCCATTCAAGTAGCCTTTTCTCTCCCTCTTCCATGTTTAAATAACTAATAAACTCAAGTGTTCAAATAAATTGAAAGAAGCACACATTTTCTTTTAATATTCCTGTGACTTCTCCTGAGTTGCCTGCAACAGTATCCAGGAGATGATTAATCTTTAATTCCTGGAAATTCCGGGGTAAGCCTGGAAGGCTGGCAACCCTACATGGGGACGATCTTGTACCGTCCCACAACAGGAAGAGATTTCTAATGTCATTTTAGCATCACTTATCTACAAATGTTGGCATAGCCCCAGCTCTACCAGTACAGATTAGATAATTAACTTCAAAGAGATGATTACCTAAGAAAACCTAATTTTGTGTTTCAAAGTGCCATCATGCACATTACTATTCAAATTAGCTGAGTTACATTACCTGTTTTACATTCAAACAAACCTCTGGAGCAAAGACGTAAAACCTAAGTGGTAGATTAGGACTACGTACTAATGAGCAGAAATTGTTGGATATGATAACTTGAACCTCTCAAACCAGGAGACTGCTATAATTAAACACCTGATACTTTTTTTTCATTTAAATTAATCTCCATGCAAGCTCAGCTCATTAACACATTTGGTTATAATAGTTTTCTTTAATTTTCTACTAAGAATTTATGTGTCAAAATGCTGCACAGTGCACATCTAAACAGGGAAGTGATTGTCAGGTACCACGGTTGATGAATACAAGGGGAATTAATTTAATAATCAAATTGCAACTGAGTAGCTTTCTGCAAGTCAAAACTTAAGCAAGCTTATGTTTTAGATAATGCAGCACTCAAAAGCCCAGAGCTACTCTAACGTTAATTATGTGCTTGTAACAATAATACTAGCAAAGGAAAATTTATCATAAAATTATTCCCTCAGCTTCTTATTTATATGTTGGTGCTTGATGCCATCGCTTCACTTCCAGGAATTGCCCATCTCTGCAGTCAATGTTGTTCACTAAAGGGGGCTTTTGTGGGGAGGACTGTTTCTGACGGGTCTTTGCCCTCCCATGCAAAATTGAAGCCAGTGTGGAAAGGATCAGGCTTTCACTCTTCAGGTTCTGCTGTTTTGAACAAATAACTCACATTTACTGATGTTATATTATCTAGTTCTTTCGGCAGTGTTAGCTGACTTTGAAATTGCTTCTTTTTAGCAACGTATTTATTATTTATTCCTTGTTTTCTATAAGGAATTCACACATTCTTCCTGGCCAAGTGATTGCGCTTAAATCATTTATTACTTCAGAAATGCCAAATGGTGAATTCTATTGGATTATGTTTACAAATGTGTCAAAACTGCTTAAATGAAATCATGTTAAATCATCTATCCCGTGGCATAACAACATCTCCTGTCATTGTAAATAGTCAGGGCATAATTATGATAAAAGCTAACGCTTATTTTTGACCCGCCCTGTGTAATGTTTGACATTGATGAACCACGTTTAGATTCCAAATAAGAATGTTATTCTAGAAAATCCTATTAGAACACATGATATTTGCACTGATCCCTGTCTGAGGAACCTTTTTAATTAAAATGGGGCCAAATGTAGTGAATGTTTCATTGGACCGGAACATGCTGAAAACGTGCCATTTGTACGCGCGAATCTATGGTTTATACCATTATTATGGCGCAGAGATTCCGGGCAATGATGGAGTGAGTGCCATTTATCATGATATACATGCCATAATGTGCTGGGTCTTTGCTGCTGCTCAGTATGAACCCTCGGCGATAAAGCTGTACATAGCTCCACTCCTCCATTAAAATCAATGGAGCTGTCGAGTTTGCTGACTCGACACCGTGATGGCCACAGCCGCTTGGACTGAGTGAGGTTGGAGAACTCCGAATCAGTAAGTACAGTATTCAGCAGGCTGCCGAAGGGTATTGAAACGTCACTGAAACCTTAAACCTCAGTGAAGTAATAAAGGAGTTTTAATAGCCAGGCATGTTGTGCATTTTTTTTTTCTGACTGATCTTACTTTCATATTCACATTAATATTATTATTTAGCTTGTGTGCTACACGGATTGCAACTGGTAGTAGGGTCAGGGATCGCACGGAATTCGGGAATCAACACTATGGGTACGAGCCCCTTCCTAACGCCGATATTTTTTTTATATTGTACAGTTTCAGTATTATCTCATCAATTGAAATAAGCTAGACCTGGACAATCTGTCCGTGTATATTGCAGGCCACGCTATCAGTAACCGGTTGTTCCGTTCTGTGTTGGGCCCCAGGACCTTGAATCAAGAATAATCAATATATAGGGCTGAAGAGGAAGGAACATTCAGTTTGAGCTTCTTGTTGATGTGCTAACAGAAAGAAAATGGGAGAAAAAAAAACCGAGCAATTAAATGCAAGACTCCTACCACAGTGGAGGGAAAATTACCTGGGATGCAAACGTCTTGCAAAACAAATGAAACCCAGGTTGAAGGAACATGGATGAGTGCTAGGCAATTTCACTGCCAGACTGTCAGATGGTCACATACAAAACAGGCCGTGTGGATTTCAAAATGAGGAGTACTTCACAGCACCAGAGCAGGGAGCAGCATCGTTGTTCACCCAGAAGAGCCGAAAGGGCAGAACATATGGCACTGCAATTGATAAATGTGCTGAAGAACAGCAAGGGGTAGAAGCGAAACATGAAACAAATCAGTCGAGCCAAGCTCCAGGCCAGTCTAGCACATGTGGAAAGGTTTTTTTCTCGATATGTCACTGCTTGTTGTAAGCAACCAATCCATGTGAATAAAAATATTCGTCCTAAAATGTATTTCTCAAACACAAAAGAAATACAGAGTACCAACAATGGTGCTGTAAATATCAGAGTAAACCCCATGAACATTAACTCTCACCTAAATATATGCTGCTGAATTGCCAGTATTAACTGCCAGAGTAAGGCACCTTCACAACATCTTGCAGTTACATGATGTGCAGATATGTGGACATGTAGTCCAAGTGTAGAATTCCAATGTAACAAAATACTTCCCATTCGCTTTCATTTGTATAAAATTTATCACCCAAACCCAACACTACAATAACAAATTCTGTCCAAGCATAAAATAGCTTTTCTATTGACAGCTGTCCCTGGTGCAAAACCGGCCAAGCCAGATGCTTTGTGTGTGTATATATATATATATATATAGATATAGATATATATTTTAAAAATAAACACATTGGGGAATGTTTAACACTGAAGAGCCTGCATGTTAAGGTGGGGGGGGGTGGGGTTAAATGCGACAAAATATGTCAGCACTTATGGAAGCCTGCTCTAACCAACCAACTTCCAGGGTTTAACTCCAGTGTGTTCAACTGTGTCCGTAATACCCTCTGGGGAGGCGGGCCAGAAATTTGGATTTTTAAATGAGTGCATTGCAACAATATTTTAACCATCATTTAATTTTAACCGCATGCCAACTTTAAAAGTTGACTGAAACAAAAGGCGAGAAAACTGAATGGCAATTGAAGGAGCTCAGTAAAAGGCAGGCATACGACAGCGCTAAACAGTCAATGATCATATCTGCTTCACCACATTACACTGGGAGAAGGGTTTTGTTGAGAGCACCTATGTTTTCAGGTACTGGCTGGTGGGGTATGGTTGTGGTGGGAAGAGATAACAGGTAGGAGTGGGGGCACTGGGTGCATTTCCCGCTTCCATGTCACGTTTCGTCATCACCCCTCTCATGGCCCAGCTGCACTTCACTCCTACCACCCTCCTGGAGAACAGTTTGTTGCAGATCAGTGCGGTGCTCTAAGATCAAGTTTAAGGTGTCTGGCATCCTGTTTATGGTGCCAGACACATTGGCATCCAGAGCCCACACAGTCATGGTCAAAGCCAGCATGGATTGATTTGATTGCCACAATACTTGTTCGATGGTATTGGCCACTCTATCCACGGCCATCTTGGCCATGCCCTATAACATCAAGCCACTCATGCTTGAGCTTGACTCCTCGAGTCTCTTTGCAGTTGCGTGCAGTGTGTGTGGATGGCCTGTTAATACTTTGCAGGTTTTCCTGTTGGCTCCAGTTGAGCAGAGCTTGGAGAGGGCTGAGCCCACTGATACAGGCCTTGACACCATTGCCCCGGATCACTTGTGAAATGTGACTCAGCAGGTGAAATCCCAATTAAGCTCCGAGCTGGGCCCACTAAAGTATTACACTGACATATGTTAGGCATGAGCCCTGTGATGGTACACCTCAGAATGAACCAGTTCGTTATATTTCAATTTATATTTCATTCACTGCTGAAATCAACTCAACATGACTGAATATATAAACTGCTGATAATTAACTCTGTCACTAGATAGTTGGGAGGTCTAAATCTCTCCATCTTCAACAGTAGGGGATGTGGGAATGCTATTGATCTCCAGTGCTTCTTACTCTGCAGTTGTCAACAGGATAGTCTGTGGAGTACTGTCCTCACCCTCATACTAGTGTTGTTTGCTTTTCTGCAATGGGTGAAAAAACAGACCTGTGAGTGGCTGTAATTGCATGTGTTTACCTGATGAATGCAGTGCATTTGGCTATCAGAGAGAAATTGTTTAACCATCAGGGTGAGTGACAGTGATGGATAGATTGATGGGAATGTGAGGAAGACCATAGTAAGAGAAGAATAGGTGGACTTTCCAAGTAAGTCTTTGTGAGGAGTGATGTGATGGACTAGTCTTGATAAGGTGGAATCTGCTATTGATGTATACACCAGTATACAGGAGAGGTGGTGGCATGGTGGTATTATTACTGGACTAGTGTTCCAGAGACCCATGGTAATGCCCCAGGGACCAGGATTCAAATCCCACCATGGCAGATGGTGAAATTTGAATTTAATAAAAAATCTGGACCAATTGTTGTAAAAGCCCATCTGGCTCACTAATGTCCTTTAGGGAAGGAAATCTGCTGTCCTTACCTGGCCTTAATGTGACTCCAGAGTGCAGTAGTTCACAAGGGCAATAAATGCTGTCACTAGTAGTCTGTACAACTGTACTCACCTTTCCCTAACGACTTTCACTACTGTGATCAGTGGGATGTTCCCTCATTTGTACAGTCCTGGCAGATACTTGGCACCACTTGGATGGAATTTTAACTGTGGTGCATCATTCCTGACGGCAGAACTCAAGTGGGGTGTTACGTCCACTCTTGCTCTTTGCTGGTTCCCCTGTGATTCTAATTAAAAGCATTAAGCGCTGCGGTGCACATGGGAGACATGTGCAGTCAGACAGTGGGGGAAGGTTTTCAGTGGTGAAATCCGCCATCAGCTGACAAGGCAGCAGGTACAGGCAGGCTATCAAAAAAACCTCCTGGGCAAACAGGGAAGCTGTACATCATGGCCAGAACATTCCTGCTCAACTCCATTGCCATTACTGGAGCACAAAGGTATTTTTCAAATTTAAATTTCAAACTTAAATATTTCACATTACATTGGCTTCACTTTATTCATGTGTACATCATTGTTATTTGTTGAGATTAGCTTAGTCAAAGAGCTAAATGTATTGGCACACATCGTGGTTGGCACATATTGATGGTTACAGGGGCTTTAAGGGAATTTCTTTGGTGTGGAAGAAACAATGCAGTGTTTTTGTGTCCACCTTTATTGAATGTTCAGGTTAGTGTCCAGTGTTGTACTTGCCACTCTGTGGGGCATGCCTGAACTTGCAGGCTCAGCTGATTCTCTCTTCTATGCATTGTAAAGGACATTGTCTGAGATCATTCTCAGCTGGGAGGATTGAAATATTGTCGGTGAACTCAAAGTCCTGTCAGGGCTCTGCCAGCCAACACCCTGAGATAGATCCACATGTGGACAGTACTGAAATTGCCCTTTTGGTCCCTAATTTCCTTGTTTTGACTGACTGTTCCCACCACCCACCACCATACCGAGCAGGCCAGGCCCTTCCTCCTTCCACTCCTCCATGCCCCCAACATCACCCTCTGTCCTCCCTTGGATCTCTCTTCCACTCCTCCATGCTGCAGATCTCACTCCATCTTTCCCCCTCATTACTGACTCAGCCCAGGTGGTCTCAAGCCTCCATGCAAGCTGCCATTCTCCTGTTCCCCTCCCTTATGTCACAGAGTAGAACAAGGAAAATGCTGACCTCAGGCACAACTCCACAAAACCAATTGTTGCAAGCCACCCTTAAATGAATGTGAACCATGCGCCATGAGATTCTTGTATGCCACTGACTTTACCTTGAAGGTAGGATGTAATTTAAAAATATTTCACACTATTGAATATTAATGGCATACAATTATATTACAAATTGAAACTCGCCACAGGATGGTGTGAGGCCTGAAATGCCACAAACCTGTTGTTACCTTAAACTTTGCATCACAATCCACCATTGAGAAATCAAAATTTTGGCTCCCACCTAATTCAGTCACCCTGCACGCAAGGTTCCTTGCTCTTGCAGGCTTCGTAAAATCTCCCCCCAAGCATCTACCTGTCTAAAGACCTCAACATGTCAGAGACTGTTCACTCTGGAAGGAGGATGATAAGGCTCTCTCCTCAATAAAGATGCCACAATGAAGACCGCGGGTGGGCTTCACTAGCAACTTCCTTTTGCTTGGGTGAACTGCTTGCCGCTGTTCAGCTGGGCTGGTTAAAAGGAGACACCTGGCATGAATAAATTAATGAATAAATCCTGACCATACGCTCTGATGTGGATAACCTGTTTGATGCTGGCAGACTTTCAGACACAAACGAGATCTCAGGAAAACTGATGGAGAAATCTGCAATCTAGTTTGCTGCTGCTGCATTCTGACCAAATTCAGAGCAAGAGTGTACTAAAAGGGTAATAGATTTTTGTCTCCCTTAAATATAAAGAGAAACCATCTGAAAATATGTTATTAACACAGGACTCAGAATGAATGTTAAAAATGACCTAATACTTCATTCTGGTTTCTGACTTGCAGCATGTAGAACAATTAAACTTTGATTGACATCATCCTGTGTCATTTTTTTACCAAACAATTAAACTCTGATTGACCTGATAGTCTGTTTACTAACAGAAGTTCAATTTCTTGGTTTTAGCTTAGCTGCAGAGTTGTTCATTACATTATTTAAGACTCATGTTCTTATAAATAGTGCAATATCCAATTTGCCCTGAGCAATACAATGGAAGATCCATTGGTATGTAATCAGCGTATGACTAAGTTGTACATTTTTCACAAATAATTAGGCAAGTAGTGGTATCAGAGGACTAAACAGTGGCACTACTATTTTAATCATTGGAAAAGGTCAGATGCATGATTCAAGAAAATTATAGGCCCATTAAATTGGGCATCTATGGTGAGGATATTATTGGAGTCTTTAATAAAGATGGCAATTGAAGCAAATTTATTAAGTGTACAGACAATAAAATTGAACCATTGTGGTCACCTCTAACACATTTATTAAAATTCTTTTGGAATACAACAGAGTAGCTGTTTGAGGATAATTGATTGATATTATTGTAAATGTTTTCAGAAACTATTTGAAAAGGCTTGCAATTAAAGTGAAAGTTTATTGTTTTTTGGTGGATGTATTGATTGATAATACATCGATCAGATAATTAGAAACAAAATAATTCTATTGGAACTTCTATTTTCTGAGGTAACTCCATGAAACCCTGCTGTTCATAACATTTATGAATGATCAACATGAAGTTTTATTAAAAATAAATTATGAAATTCTGATGGCCTTGTTGCACTGCTGGAAGGGAGATGGGGTGAGACCTCTGCTCATTTTGATGTTGCCCAACTGATTCCCACTGTAAATGTCTAGATTGCAGAGACCTGGTGCAGCAGCAATTTATAAAACCTATTGCTAGTTAGACAAGAAGATGCAACAAGCATTGTAGCAAGGATAAAAAGAAGAACGACCGATATTAGGAAATCCATATAAGAAATATTAAATACTAGAAATATTAGGAAATACTAGATGATCACCCAGTGGAACGGTTTGAGGGGTGCGGTCGGTGGTAGTTGGTGGATTGACTGTTTAGGTCAGGGACTGCAGACCTGTCAAAGATGTAGCATGCACTCCGTGGAAAGAGGTGGGGTTGAGTAACACCTCCTTGAATGCAGGAATTCTTTGTAGCACCAAAAGAAATTTAACAATTTCACCAGAGCGGCCAAGGTAAGCTATTAGCTCCTCGTTCTCTGATCAGTCTCTTTATTTCAGTGGCACTCCTTCATTTATTATCCACACATAATCAAGGGCTGTACTTTGAAGCACAACTACTTTCTCTTATCCAGTGTCACCTGTAGTCTGTACATGTGCCTTGCCTCACAATGTGTCATGCATGGGCAAGTTTCTATAACTCACTGCACCTGACCTTCCTTGCTGTTTGCTATTAAATAATCTGATGTATCCAAGTGTTTTAAAAAGCTCATTCTAAACTTTGTTGCTTCTTTCCAAGAGGAGAAGATAACCCAAAACCACTGGGAAGCTCAGGCCACTGGTTGTTATTACTGCCACACAAATATTTGATTCTTTATCCTGATGAAATCTCGGAGAATCTGGGCATGTATGTGCTGGAACCTCTTGGGGATGAAGATGTAGGAAGACCATGGGTAGCTGCAAGTTTTTCTGAGTTTCAGAGTGTAAACACACAAACAAAGACTATGACCAAGTTACTGCCTTGGCTCAATTGAAGCACACTCGCTCCTTGAGTCAGGCAATCATGGATTCAAGTCTCACCCCAGAGACTTGAGAACATGCATAATCTATGCTGATGTCACTTGTTTGCACTGCCAAACAAGTGACATACAGTTGTGTATCTACTGGAAAAAGACAATGGTCTCTTGGAAGTTACAATATGACCAGAAGCATACTAAAACTGAGCTGACTCCAACATGCATTATGTTTCCAACAGTACAATAAGTTAAGTAATAGCATTGATGATATATCAGACCAAAGTGCAAGGCAAGTACAATCAATAGGGGGAAGCCAGGTCAGGATGGGTCCCTGGTGCATTCCTGCCTCTGGGGTGGACTGGGAATGATGTGGGTTGTTTGCTCTACAAGGATGGACAGGCAATTTGTGAAATTAAAACCCAATTTGGAGCCACTTTGCATCTGCATCAGTACTTTGCTGATGTCAGAGTGAACTCTGGCTGTGTGCTGAGGCTGTCAGCTCAATCGAGGCGGTCAGGACAAGGGCCCATCAAAGTCAGAGGCTCCATATTCCAATGACAGGGTCGCAGGGATGAAGGGCTGCAACCCTGCTTCCCTGCCTGCTATGGCATCACCTACCTTACGCAGTGGTGTTGCTGTCCTGACATCGTTGCAGACCCTCTGATTGGGCATGAGGCCTCAGAAGCCCTGCTGCTGTCCTTAATAGGGCGACGAGTGCAGAGACAGCCAATTAGGAGGCTGCATCCCAGAATGTTGTGCCACAGGACACATTGAGCACATGGGCAGGCTCGAGACTTCTATTTGGACCTGATATTGGGGTTATGGTGCTGGCTGGAAAATCCAGCCTTCAGAATCAATATGTAGCCTAGCAAAGGTCAGAAGAGTCTTTGCCTCTAGGGAAGGATGAGAGAAATATATTTTATATCCAAGCCATTACCTGAAACATTGGATCCATGCAGGGGAAGATTCTTATCAAGGACCACCAAATTCCACCCAAACTTTTAATAGATATCCTAGAACTGCAGGAATGGCCTGTATTTGATGTCCCTTCTGGCATAATCTTGAGATACCAGTGTGTATCCTGATGTGTTATGTTGTGGGTGAGGCAATCAGTATGCAGAAAGGATGAAGATGCATTGAAGAATGGGCCCCAAACTTACCAAGGAGAAGCTTCTATTTTGGGCACAATCGGGAAGGTGGTCGTAAATTATCTTGATATTGCACTGGTTAGATTGCAGTTCAAGTTTCTGCTGAAGTGCATTTGTAAAATCACAAGCATAAAATCCTCCATGAACCAGGGCAGTTGGTCAGCATGATAGAATGTAATTGTTTTTTTCTTTGCGTTAAAAATATTCATTGGTGTGTTTAAGAATGGTAGCCTGGTGCAGTTTTATTAATACTGTTGAAAATGGATTTATCACAAAAAATAAATATTTTTAGTAGAAGAATCTAGTCTTCTGCCTGTGAATAATTTGATTTCAATAACTGAAAATGGCTTAAAATTACACTGAACCATTTAATAGTTTAATTAGTGTAAACTAGCCGGCTTCTCAGTAAATTCATCATTTTTTACTAAGTAAAACATGTCGACTAATACCTATTTCTTCAAGGAAACAGGTTTAATTTGAAGAACCTGCCACAAACGGGCATCATCAGTGGAATCCCGCCATTCTAATCATTTTGATTTTGGGAGCATGGCCCTTTTTGTGGGAAAGGCACAATTAAACAAATAAAGATTGTGAAAACTTGATTAACTCTTGACATAACATTTGCTTAATATTCCCCATCTTCTGCACTGGTTTGACCAATTTTGACCAGCAAGAAAAACCCATTCGTGGCTCACTCAGAAAGTTAAAGATAGAATTAGATTAAAAGAAGAGGCTCATAATGTTGCAAGGTAAAGTAGCAAGCCTGAGGATTGAGAGTGTTTTAGAAACCAGCAAAGGGCCACCAAAAAGTTGATAAAAAGGGAAAAAATTAAAATATGAGAGAAAACTAGCCAGAAATATTAAAACAGATCGTAAGAGCCTTAATAACATATAAAAAGGAAGAGAGTAGCTGAAGTGAACAATGGTCCCTTGGAAGCAGAGAGAGGAAAAGATTATCATGGAAATTGAGGAAATGGCAGTGGCATTGAACAAATATTTTGATTCTGTCCTCACAAGTTGCATAGCAGAGATAAAGGGTAACCTAGAGGCTAAAAAGAGTGGGAAAATTAAGGCAGTTAATTTTTTTTTATTCATTCATGGGATGTGGCTGGCTAGGCCAGCATTTATTGCCCATCCCTAATTGCCCTTGAAGGTGGAGGTGAGCTGTTTTCTTGAATTGCTGCAGTCCATGTGGTATATGTACACCCACAGTACTACTAGAAAGGGAGTTCCATGATTTGGACCTTGCGACAGTGAAGGAACGGCGATATATTTCCAAGTTAGGGTGGTGAGGGACTTGGAGGGGAACTTCCAGGTGGTGGTGTTCCCATCTATCCGCTGCCCTTGTCCTTCTAGATGGTAGTGGTCATGGGTTTGGAAGGTGCTGTCAAAGGAGCCTTGGTGAATTCCTGCAATGCATCTTGTAGATGGTACAAACTGCTGCTACTGTGTGTCAGTGGTGGAGGGAGTGATCGTCTGTGGATGTGGTGCCAATCAAGTGGGCTGCTTTGTCCTGGATGGTGTCAAGCTTCTTGAGTGTTGTGGAAGCTGTACTTATCCAGGCAAGTGGAGAGTATTCCATCACACTCCTGACTTGTGCCTTGTAGATGGTGGACAGGCCTTGGGGAGTCAGGAGGTGGGTTACTCGTTGCACGATTCCTAGCCTCTGACCAGCTCTTATAGCCAGTGTTTATATGGCTAGTCCCATTCAGCTTCTGGTCGATGGTAACCCCCAGGATGTTGATTGTGGGGGATTCAGTGATGGTAATGCCATTGAACATCAGGGAGTGATGGTTGGATTCTCTCTTGTTGGAGATGGTCATTGTTTGACACTTGTGTGGTGCAAATGTTACTTGCCACTTGTCGCCCCAAGCCTGGATATTGTCCCGGTCTTGCTACATTTGGACATAGACTCTTCGGTATATAAGGAGTCATGAATGCTGCTGGACATTGTGCAATCATCAGCGATCATCCCCACTTCTGACCTTATGATGGAAGGAAGGTCATTGATGAAGCAGTTGAAGATGGTTGGGCTGAGGACATTACCCTGAGGAACTCCTGCAGTGATGTCCTGGAGCTGAGATGACTGACTTCCAACAACCACAAAGATCCTCCTTTGTGCTAGGTATGACTTCAACCAGCAGAGTGTTTTCCGCCTGATTCCCATTGACTTCAGTTTTGTTAGGGCTCCTTGATCCCACACCGTCAATTGCGGCCTTAATGTCAAGGGCAGTCACTCTCACCTCACCTCAGGTGTTCAGCTCTTTTGTCAATGTTTGAACCAGGGCTGTAATGAGGTCAGGAGCTGAATGGGCCTGGCAGAACCCAAACTGGGTGTCAGTGAGCAGGTTACTGCTAAGCAAGTGCTGCTTGATAGCACTGTTGATGACCCCTTCCATTACTGATGATGGAGAGTAGACTGATTGGGTGGTAATTGGCCAGGATGGATTTGTCCTGCTTTTTGTGTACAGGACATACCTGGGCAATTTTCCACATAACTGGGTAGAAGCCAATATTGTAGCTTTACTGGAACAGCTTGGCTAGGAGCGCTGCAAATTCTGGAACACAAGTCTTCAGTACTGTTGCTGGGATATTGTCAGGTCCCAGAGCCTTTTCAGTACCCAGTGTCTTCAGCCATTTCTTGATATAACGTGGAGTGAATTGAATTGGCTGAAGGCTGGCATTCATGACGCAGGGGACTTCCAAAGGAGGCTGAGATGGATCACCCACTCCGCACTTCTGGCTGAAAATTATAGCAAATGCTTCAGCCTTATCTTTTGCACTGATGTGCTGGGCTCCTCCAGCATTGAGGATGGGAATATTTGTGGAGCCTCCTCTTCTAGTGAGTTCTTTAATTGTCCACCACCATTCACTAGACATGGCAGGACTGCAGAGCTTAGATCTGATCCGTTGGTTGTGGGATCGCATAACTCTGTCAATCTCTTGCTGCTTATACTGCTTGGCATGCAAGTAGTCCTGTGTTATAGCTTCACCAGGTTGACACCTCATTTTTAGGTATGTCTAAATATCAGCAAGTATAAAGTATTGGATAAAATTGGTATTAGAGAAACATAAGGGACTGAAATATAACAAATCCATGGGACCTGACAGCTAAAAGAGATAGCTGCAGAGATAGTGGATATACTAGCTACGATCCTCCAAATTTCCTTAGATTTGGGAACAGTCCCATCATTTTGAAAGTTGGTAAATATGACAGCGCTTTTCAGCAAAGTGGGGAGAGAAAACAGGGAACCACAGGCTAGTTAGCCTAACATCAGTCATTGAGAAAACGCTGGAATCTATTATCAGGCTATTTTGCATCTGGTAGTGTTTATAGAAGCAGGTTTAATAAATGATCTCAGAGTAAGTGATCCCCTAAGAAACAGTGACCATAATATGGTAGAATTTAGCATTCAGTTTGAGAATGAGAAACTTAGGTCGGAAACAGCTGTGCTAAACTTAAATAAGGGCCATTACAATGGAATGAGGGCAGAGTTGGTTGGAGTACACTGGGAAAGGAGTTTAGCAGAAAGGACGGTTGATGAACAATGGCAGACATTTAAGAAAATAATTCATGATTCTCAACAAGGAAGGTGATAAACCAACAATGGTTAACCAAAGAAATTAAGGACGATATCAAATTGAAAGAAAAAAACATACAATGTGGCAAAGATTAGTAATAGGCCAGGAGATTGGGAAAGTTTTAAAAACCAACAAAAGATGACCAAAAAAATGAGAGAGAAAATAAGCTTTGAGGCTAAACTTGCAAGTAATATAAAAACAGACAGTAAGAGCTTCTTTAAATATATAGAAAAGGAAGCGAGAGGCCAAAGTGAACATAGGCCCCTTAGAGAATGAGGCTAGAGAAATAATATTGAGGAACCAGGAAATGGCAGAGGAGTTAAATCAATACTTTGTTTCAGTCTTCATGGTAGAAGATACAAATAGCATTCCAAAATTACTAAATAATCAAGGGGCAAAAGCGGGGGAGGAAATAAATACAATAACTATCACTGGAGAAAAAGTACTAGGGAAACTAATGGGGCTAAAGGCCAACAAGCTCCCTGGACCTGTTGGGTTGCATCCTAGGATATTAAAGGAAGTAGCTACAGAGATAGTGGATGCACTGATAGTAATCTTCCAAGAATCCTTAGGTTCTGGAAAAGTTGCAGAGGACTGGAAAACTGCCAACGTAACACCCTTATTCAAAAAGGGAGGGAGACAAAAAAACAGGTAACTATTGGCCAGTTAGCTTAACATCTGTCATTGGGAAAATGTTGGAGTCTATTATAAAGGATGTAATAGCAGAGCATTTAGAAATACATAATCAAATCAAGCAGAGTCAGCATGGCTTCATGAAGGTGGAATCACGCCTAACAAATTTATTAGAGTTTTTTGAGGAGGTACAATCAGGATAGATAAAGGGGAGCCAATAGAGGTAATGTATTTGGATCCCCAAAAGGTGTTCGATAAGGTACTGCACATACTTAATAAGATAAGAGCCCATGGTGTTGGGGGAAGCATATTAGCTAGGAGAGAGGATTGGCTAACTTATCGATGACAGAGAGTTGCGATAAGGAGAGCATTTTTGGGATGGCAACCTGTAACTAGTGGAGTGCCACAGGGATCAATGCTGCGGCCTCATTTATTTACAATATATATTAATGACTTAGATGAGGGAAGTGAATGTCCTATCACTAAGTTTATGGATGATACAAAAATAGGAGGGAAGGCAAGTGGTGAGGATGACACAAAGTCTACGGAGGGATACAGATAGGTTTAGTGAGGGGGCAAAAACTTGGCAGATGGAATATAATGTGGGAAAATGTGAAGTTATGCACTTTGGCAGGAAGAATAGAAGAGCTGAATATTATTTAAATGGAGAAAGACTGCATAAGGCTGCAGCACAGAGGGATTTGGGAGTCCTGTGCATGAATCCCAAAAAGCTAACATACAAGTTCAACAGGTAAAAGGGAAGGCAAATGGAATGTTGGCCTTTATTTCAAAGGGAATGGAGTATAAAATAGGGAAGTCTTGCTAAAACTATATAAGGCACTAGTTAGACCACACTTAGAATACTGTGAACAGTTTTGGTTCCCTTATCTAAGGAAATATATACTGGTATTGGAGGCAGTCAGAGAAGGTTCACTAGGTTGATCCCAGGTATGGAGGCATTTTCTTATGAGGAGAGCTTGAGTAGGTTGGGCCTGTACCCATTGGAGTATAGAAGAATGAGATGTGACTTTATTGAAACATATAAGATTCTTAGGGGGCTTGACAGGGTAGATGCTGAGAGGTTGTTTCCCCTTGTGGGAGAGTCTAGGACCAGAGGGCATAATCTCAGAGTAAGGCAGGGTGGGGAGTGGTAGCGCAGGGCGCACCCATTTAAAACACAAATGAAGAGGAATTTCTTCTCTCAGAGAGTAGTCAGTCTGTGGAATTCTTTACCACAGAGGGCTGTAGAGGCTGGGCCGTTCAGTATATTCAAGGATGAGATCGATTTTTAATCAAGGGTTATGGGGACAAGGCAGGAAAGTGGAGTTGAGAGCTCTCAGATCAGCCATGATCTCATTGAATGGCGGATCAGACTCAATGGGCCAAATGGCCTACTTCTGCTCCTACATCTTATGGAAGAGGGTGGTTAAGTAAAGTATGATTATGACAAGTAAACATGATTTTACAAAAGGGAAATCCTGTTTGACAAATTTATCAGAGTTTTTTGAGTATGTAACTAGTAAGTTAGATAAAAGGGAACCAGCAGATGTAGAATATCTGCCTTTCTAAAAAGCATTCAATAAGGTGCCAAACAAAAGGTTAATTGGCAAGATAAGGGCTCATAGAGTTGGGAGGTAATACATTAGCATGGGCAGATGATTGGTTAATAATTAGGAGGCAAAGAGTGGACATAAACAGGGCATTTTCAAGTTGGCAGGCTACTAGCAGTAGAGTGCCACAAGGATCAGTGATGAGCCCTCAGCTGTTTACAGCCTATATTAATGGCTTAGATGAAGAGAAAGGGAATAATGCTACAAAGAGCTGATCTTATTGAAATGTACAAGATTCTGAGGGGGCTTGACAGGATAGATATTGAGAAGATGTTTCCACTAGTGGGGGAATCTCAAACTAGGGGACATAGTTACAGAATAAGGGGGCACTCATTTAAAACTGAGATGCGAAGGAATTTCTTCTCTCAGAGGGTAGTGAATGTCTAGAATTCTCTACCCCAGAGAGTTGTGGAGGCTAGATCACTGAAAGTATTTAAAGAAGACGTAGATAGATTTGAAATATCAGGGAGTTGAGGGCTATGAGGAGTTGGCAAGAAAGAGGAGTTGAGGCCTGGGGCAGATCAGCCATGAATTTATTGAATGGCAGGGCAGGCTTGAGGGGCCGAATGGCCTACTCCTGCTCCTATTTCTTATGTTCTTATGTTTATGTTCTAAAGTTAGATGGGAACTTAAGCTATGGGGAGGACACAGAGAGGCTGCAAAGAGATACAGACAGATAACATGAATGGAAGCAAGATGGAGACTGATTATAACATGGGTAAGCGTGAAGTTATTTGGTCATAAGAATAGAAAAGTGGATTTTTTTTTAAAGATGTGAACTTTTGGATGTTCATGTTTTGATGTACTTAGGTGTGTTCATACAAGGAATGTAAAAGTATGCTGTACATGCTGTACATGCAGGTACAGCAAGCAATTAAGAAAAATGGCATGTTGACCTTTATTGCCAAGGGATTGGAGTACAAGAATAACAAAGTCTTGCTGCATTTGTACAGGGCTTTGATAATACTATATCTGAAATACTATGCTCAATTTTGATCTCCATACTTAAAGATATTATACCTGTATTAGTGGTAGGTTCAGGGAAAAGATGAGGGTGCTGTCCTAAGATGAGAAGCTCAGTAAATTGGGCTATATTCTCTGGAGTTTAGAAGAGTGTGAGCTGATCTCATTGAAACTGTGGTAATCTGAGGTGCAATACACCTTTAAGAGAATATGAGCAGATTGATTACGTGACTGTACAACCCAATAGCTGTGTAGTGTGGGCTACCATGTTAACATTAGTCTAGAGTAGGGTCTGGTTGGAGAAGAGTACATCATGTTAATGCGCTGTTCTCTGTGTAAATAAATAGCTTGTGCTTCACCTCATATTGGTCTCTGCATCTGCAGTATATTGTTATCAACTCACCCACCAACAGATAAGCATGCAGCCGGTTTTCAAGCAAAGCGACCCCGCAGTAGAATATAACAACTGGCGACGAGGAAAAACACGACCAGTTGTTACCACCAAGGAAAGCCACAAAAACTCAACAGAAGTGAATCAGCTATGCATTGCAGGCCCATTGTAAGTACAGCCTTCACCATAGTCGTCGAAGTTATCTCCCTCCTGTATGCCACAATTTGTCCGTATCTAGCCATTTAATCAGACCATCGATAGCTGGCCATATTATATGGAATGCCTCAGGTTTTTCTTTTTGGCCAACGTATATTGGGGGAGGAGAAAAGTCAGGTGATCCTCTTATCGACATGTGGCAGTAAAATATACGCCCTAATTCGTAGTCTAATGGCACCCAACACTCCAGATTCCAAGGGCTTCGATGAATTGGTGAATCTTGTGAAAAGCCACTTTTAGCCGAAGCCCTCGGTAACAACGCAGTATTTTAAATTTAAGTTGAGGTGTTGCACCCCTAGAGAGACAGTCGCTTGCTATGTGGCAGCCTTGAAACAACTGACATGGCACTGTGAGTTCAGGATGTCGATTAATGACATGTTAAGAGATCCATTAGTATGTGGGATTAATGAAGACGTCGTTCAAAAAAGGTTGTTGTCAGAAATGAATTTAGACTTCAGCAAGGTGCTGGAGTTGGCGCTCACAATGGAAAGCACAGTCAGTGACTCAGAAGAAATCAATGGAGCCCAACATGGCACCAACCTTCGCGTTGAGCAGGTTAGAAATGGCGCGGAAGTGCAGGGCACCTCGGAGAGGTGGGAAACAGCCACCATTAACAGACCAGCAAAAAGCAATGGTTTAATGGATAAAACCCACATTAATAATGGCAGAAATGGAACCAGACAGCTTGCAAATGAATGACAATTTAAAAGAACCGGGTGTTTCTACTGCCATCACATTGGGCACATTATGCAAAATTGTAAAGAAAAATTGAGACAAGATTTCAAACAAAAAGGCAGAAATTGTGAAATTCATATGATGGAGGAACCAGAAGAAACAGTCAGATATTTACTTGCTACACAATTTAAAAATGGGTAAAACAGAGCCAGTCTACATGACAGTAGAAGTCAACGGAAAACTCATCTGAATGGAGGTGGATACAGGGGCACCCACGGCAGTCATAGGGGATCATACGTTCAAATATCTGAATGGAGGAGGCCACTCACTAGAACTGGAAAATTCAGATGCTAGATTAAAGACTGGCAAAGATATTTGAGTAAGAGGTATGTGCAAGGCTCCAGCACAATATAGAAGCCAGTCTGCTAACCTACCCCTGATAGTGGTAGCAGGGGAAGGTCCAATCCTACTTGCTTGGAACTGGCACAAGGAAATAAAGTTGAAGTGGATTGAGATTTTTCAACACAGAATGATAGGTCTGCAAGAATTATTACAGAAATATGCCCCTGTGTTCAGGGAAAAGTGTGGGAAGATTCAGGGACTGCAAGCTAAAATCCACGTGGATTCTGGGGCAACCCCCAGACATTGGAAGGTGAGGCCAGCCCCCTATGCATTACAAGAAAAAGTTGACATTGAATGAGTCAGGCTGGAAAGGTTGGGAGTCTTACAACCTGTATAATTTTCCGAATGGGCAGTGCCCATAGTTCCAGTTCTAAAGCCTGACCAAAGTGTGTGAATATGCAGGGACTACAAGTTGACCATTAACAGAGTGGCCAGCCTTGACAGGCACCCTATATCAAAAATTGATGTATGTACTCCAAGCTGGCAGGGGGAACCGCATATATGAAACTTGACATGAGCCACACTTACCAGCAAGTTGAGTTAGAAAAGGCCTCTCACGGTTTTGTGACTAACACACATAGCGGGTTATACCAGGTTACCCTTTGGTGTTTCATTGGCTTGTGCCTTTCCAACGGACTATGGAAAATTTATTTCAAGGTCCATGTGGTGGTTTATCTCACTGATGTCCTAGTAACAGGACTAACTGATGAAGAACACTTGGATAACCTGGAAAAGGTATTGAAACATTTCTCACAAGCTGGAGTACGCTTGAAAAGGGAAAAATGTATCTTCCAAGCAAAAGAAGTAATTTACCTTGGTCACAGGGTCAACTTGCAGAGTCTTCACCCAGTAGAAGACAAGGTGAGGTGCCAGCCCCAAAAAATGCCACAGAACTCAAGTCCTTCTTGGGAATAGTTAACTACTATGGTCGTTTTCTCCCAAATTTGTCAATTGTATTGGCTCCATTATACAGGTTACTCAAGGAAAAATACAGGTGGACTTGGCAAGTTCCACAACAACAGGCTGTTACAACAGGAAAGCAGTTGCTACATCCGTCGGCCCGGTTGGTACATTTTGAGCCAAAGAAAGAATTGATTTTAACCTGCGATGCCTCCCCTTACGGAGGAGAGGCAATATTCTCCCACCGGATGGGCTCTGAACTGCCATTGGCTACGTCTGAAGAACACGCACTTTGGCAGAACGAAGATACTCACAAATAGAGAAAGAAGGTTTATCCATTATATTTGGCGTTAAGAAGTTCCATCAATACATCCATGGTCGCCGCCTCACCATTGCATCGGACCACAAGCCACTACTAGGCTTGTTTGGGGAAGATAAGGTAATACCCCCAATTGCCTCGGCACGCATCCAAAGATGGGCGCTGATTCTAGCTGCTTATAAATATATTTTTATCCGCCAGCCGGGAAGCCAGATTGCCAATGCCGATGCGCTGAGCCGATTACCTCCAAAGGACAGCAATGTGAACGTCCCCATCCCTCAAGAACTTGTCTTGTTATTAAACTTTCTGGATTCCTCACCAGTCAATGGCAAACACATCAGAGAATGGACAAACCGTGATCCAGTGGTGTCCCACGCCAGCGAGCAAGTTTTGCAGGGATGGTCTAACGAGCCAAAGTCAGACGAAATGAAGCCCTATTTTAACAGGAGAGACATGAAAACTAGGAGCAGGAGTAGGCCATTCGGTCCTTCGTGCCTGCTCTGCCATTCAAGATGATCATGGCTGATCCTCTATCTCAACGTCATAATTCCAGCTTTCTCTCCATTCCCCTTGATGCCACTAATATCCAAACATTATCAGTTTCTTTCTTGAATATACTCAGTGAAGCCTCCGCGGCCTTCTGTGGTAGAGAATTCCTCAGGTTGACCACCCTCTGAGTGAAGAAATTTTTCCTCATCTCAGTCCTAATGGCCTGCCCATATCCTGCAACTATGGCCCCTGGTTCTAGACTCCCCAACCAGGGGAAACATCCTCTCTGCATCCAGTCTGTCTAGCGCTGTTAGAATTTTATACGTTTCAATCAGATCCCCTCTCATTCTTCTAAACTCTAGTGCATACAGGCCCAGTCAAACCAATCTCTCCTCATTCGACAGTCCTGCCATCCCCGATATCAGCCTAGTGAACCTTCGCTGCACTCCCTTTATGGCAAGTATATCCTTCCTTAGGTAGGGAGACCAAAACTGCACGCAATACTCCAGGTGTGGTCTCACAAAGGCCTTGTATTACTGCAGTAAGACATCCCTACTTCTGAGCTCAAATCCTCTTGCAATGAAGGCCAACATACCATTTGCCTTCCTAATTGCTTGCTGCACCTGCCTGTTTACTTTCATTGACTGGTATACAAGGACATCCAGATCCCTTTGTACATCCACATTTCCCAACATATCGCCATTTAAATAATACTCTGCCTTTCTGTTTTTCATACCAAAGCATACAACTTCACATTTATCCAAGTTATACTGCATCTGCCATGTGTTTTCCCACACACACCACTTGTCTAAATTGCCCTGAAGCCTCCTTGCATCCTCCTCACAACTCACAACCCCGCCCAGTTTTGTGTCATCAGCAAACTTTGAAATATTGCATTTGGTTTCCTCATCCAAGTCATTTATATATATTGTGTATAGCTAGGGCCCAAGCACTGATCCCTGCGGTACACCACTAGTCACCATCTGCCATCCGGAAAAAGACCCATTTATTCCCACTCTCTGTTTCCGGTCTGTCAGCCAATTCTCAATCCATGCCAGTATATTACCCCCGATCCCATGTGCTTTAATTTTGCCCACCAGCCTCTTATGTGAACCTTATCAAAAGCCTTCTTGAAATCCAAATACACCACATCCACTGGTTCTCCCTTATCTATTATACTAGTTACATCCTCAAAAAAACTCCAGTAGATTAGTTAAGCATGATTTCCCTTTCATAAACCCATGCTGACTTTGTCTAATCCCATTAATGCTTCCCAAGTGTTCTGTTACCACTTCTTTTATAATAGACTCTAGCATTTCCCCAGCTATTGATGTTAGGCTAACTGGCCTATAATTTTCTGCTTTTTCTCTCCCTCCTTTTTGGATTGTGGGGTTACATTTGCCATCTTCCAATCTGTAGGAACTGCTCCACAGTCTATAGAATTTTGGAAAATGACCACAAATGCAACCAATATTTCCAGGGCCACTTCCTTTAGTGCTCTGGGGTGTAGATTATCAGGCCCTAGAGATTTTTCAGCCTTTAATCCCATTAATTTCTCTAGCACCATCCTCCCTCTCACTAAACCCTTGTTTCTCTAACATTTCTGGGAAATTATTTGTGTCCTCTTTTATGAAGACAGAACCAAAATATGTGTTCAATTCTTCTGCATTTCTTTGTTCCCCATTATAATTTCCCCTGTTTCTGACTGTAAGGTTCCTACATTTGTCTTTGCCAATCTTTTTCTCTTCCCATATTTATAGAAGCTTTTACAGTCAGTTTTTATGTTCCCTGCAAGTTTACTCTCATACTCCATTTTCCCCCTCTTGATTAATCTTTTTGTCCACTTTTACTGAATTATAAATTGCTCTTAATCCTCAGGCATGCTGCTTTTTCTGGCAATTTTATATGTTTATAAGGATTATACTAAGCATAATTTCTTTTGTAATCTATGGTTGTGCCACCTTTCCTGTTTTATTTTTACACCAAACAGGAATGAATAATTGTTGTAATTCATGCATACATTCCTTAAATATTAGCCATTGCCTATCCACCGTCAAACCTTAGTAAGGTTCCCCAATCCATCATTGCCAACTCGCACCTTATACCCTCGGAGTTCTAGATTCATCTAGATTCAGGACCCTAGTTTCGGATTCAACTTCTTCACTCTCCATCTTGATGGTCAATTCTATCATTTTATGGTCGCTCTTCCCCAAGGGACCCTGCACAGCAAGATTGTTAATTAATCCTTTCTCATTGCATAATACCCAGTCTAGGATAGCTTGCTCTCTAGTTGGTTCCTCAACGTATTGGTCTAAAAAAACCATCACGTACACGCTCCAAGAAATCCTCCTCCACGGTATTATTGTTAGCTTGGTTTGTCCAATCTATATGTAGACTAAAGTCACTCATGATTACAGTTGTATCCTTATTGTATGCGTCTCTAATTTCCTGTTTAATGCCTTCCCTTACATCTCCGTTACTGTTTGGGGGCCTATAGACAGCCCCCACCAATGTTTTCTGCCCCCTGGTGTTTCCTATCTGCACCCAAACAGATTCCACATCATGATTTTTCGAACCAATATCCTTCCTCGCTATTACATTGATTTCCTCCTTTACTAACAGTACTACCCCACCCTCTTTCCCTATTTGTCTGTTCTTCCTAAATATTGAATACTCCTGGATGTTCAGTTCCCATCCTTGGTCACCCTGCAGCCATGTCTCTGTAATTGCAGCTATCTCATAACTGTTTATATCTATTTGTACTGTTAATTCATCAACCTTATTGGGAATGCTCCGCTCATTAAGAAATAATACTTTTAGACTTGTCTTTTTAACCTTGTTAGTTGTCTTAGCTTTATTTTGCACTATGACTTCATTTGTTTTTTCTGCCTTCTACTTTTGATTCTTACTTTTCTATCTTTCGTTTCTATCCTTGCTTCTCCCTCCTCTGTCTCCCTGCTCAGGTTCCCATCCCCCTGCCATTCTAGTTTAAACCCTCCCCGACAGCACTAGCAAACACATCCCCCCCCCCACCACTCCGAGGACATTGGTCCCAGTCCTGCCCAGTTGCAACCTGTCCTGTTTATACTGGTCCCACCTTCCCCAGAATCGGCCCCAATGTCCCAGGAATCTGAATCCCTCCCCTCTGCACCATTTCTTCAGCCACATATTCATCCAATATATCCTGTTATTTCTACTCTCGCTAGCATGTGGCACTGGTAGTAATCCTGAGATTATTACCTTTGAGGTCCTACTTTTTAATTTACATCCTAACTCCCTATTTTCAGCTTGTAGGACCTCATCCATTTTTTTACCTGTGTCATTGGTACCAATATGCACCACAACCACTGGCTGTTCACTCTCCCCCCTCAGAATGCCCTGCAGCCTGTCAGAGACAACCCTGACCCTGGCACCAGGGAGGCAACATACAATCCTGGAGTCTCTTTTGCAGCTGCAGAAATACCTGTCTGTTCCCCTTACTATTGAACCACCTATCACTAGAGCCCTTCTTCTTCCTCCCCTCTTGTGCAGCAGAACCACCCAAGGACTTGGCTCCTGCTGCTTTCCCCTGAGAAGTTGTCCCCCCGAAAACGGTATATGTATTAGCGAGGGGGATGGCGGCCACAGGAGATTCCTGCACTACCTGCCTACCTCCACTCTGCCAGGTGGTCACCCATCCCCTTTCTGCCTGTTCAGCCTTTACCTACGGTGTGACCACCTCACTGAACATTCTGTCCATGACCATCTCAGCATCATGGATGCTCCACAGTGAATCCACCTGCAGCTCCAGCTCTGAAATGCGGTAAGCCAGTAGCTGCAGCTGGACACACTTACTGCACACATGGTCGCCAGGGACACTGGAATGTGTCCATGACTTCACACATTGCGCAGGAGGAGCATATCATAGGTGCGAGCTCTGCTGCCATGGTGTCCCTTTAAATTAAGCTTGTTAATTACCCCCTTTAAAGAAAACTAACTATGCTAGTGGTCTTATTCCACTCCAAACACTCCCACTACATTCCAAATCCTTCTGTGCCCGGTGGGCACGGCAGGGGCTGGGGTGCTTTATCGACCCCCTTAATCACATTTTGATTTGATGTTTGTAAGTTTCCTTTAAACTTAGTCTTTGGTTTTACAGCTGACCTGACTTAGGGGCTGTGTTTATTTTACCCCTCATTTTGTTGATTTAGTTTGATTGGTTTGACTCTGAAAGAGTTACAGTCCAAATCCTCACCTTATTGTGTTTAAGCTAATGGGCTACAGCAGTTTAATTAGTAGAAAAAGTAGAGGTACTCACCTGATCCTACTTACCAATCAGCTGCCTCCCCTGCGCCACTTTCTGAATTGTGACGTCACTTCGAACTCCACTGCCTGAAGGTCCTGAGGGTTCACCTCTCCTCTCCGGTCTCGGCCTCTGTTTCTCACGCCCTTTTATACCACTCTCGCTGGCCTCTCCTCTCCAGTCTCAGCCTCCGTATTTCGCATCCTTTTATACCTCTCTCAGTGGCCTCTCCTCTCCGGTCTAAAACTCACCTTTTTCCAACCCTAACAACAACTTTTAGTTGATTGCTAAATTAAAGAAGGCCTAGATTTTAGATAGAATTTAACCCTTAAACTCGCTCAGTCACCAAACTCCAACTGAAGCTCTCTACTGCAGCCAAACACAGCACTCCTGTGCAGACAAAGCCAGCACTATATGATAGCCTACTTATATACTCTCTGAACCTAGCCTCTGAAAACCTGATTAAGCCAGTTATCTAATTAACTAGTTACAGTTACAAGCAGAGCCTGTGTGATATCTGTGTTTTAAGGGAGGTGTGAGCTGTGGCTCAGTTCATAGCACCCTCGCCTTTGAGTCAGAAGGTTGTGGGTTCATGTCCCATTCCCGGAAAAAAAAACCCAAGAACTGTGAATGTACTCGAAAGAGTTACATGAGATCTATTGATAACTCAAAAGAGTTACCTGTGTTTTAAGGCTGGACTAAAACTCATCTTCCAATCCTAACAGCAACTTTTAGTTAATTGCTAAATTAAAGAAAGACTAGACTTTAGATAGAATTTAACCCTTAATTTAACCCTTAAGCTCCCTCAGTCACCAAACTCCAATTGAAGCTCTCTACTGCAGCCAAACATAGCACTCCTGTGCAGATCTCACCATACGAGCTCACCTGCCAGGATGGCATCTTACTGTGGGGAGTGAGAGTCATTGTGCCTCTGAGAGGAAGACAACCATTATTGATAGAATTGCATAGTGCTCACGCCAGCACCTCTAGAATGAAGATGTTGGCGCACAGCTACTTCTGGTGGCCAGGGATGGACACTGAAATCAAAAACACGGTCAAGAGCTGCATGCAGTGCCAAAGGTTGCAGAAATTGCCTCCTTCTGCTCCACTGCATCCCCTGAGAATGGCCAGGAAGGCCATCAGTCCACCTCACGTTGACTGCATGGGGCCTTTTTGGGCACAATGTTCCTGTTACTTATAGACGCTCGTTCCAAATGGATGGATGTATATGAGGTGAGATCATCCACGTCTGCCACCACCATAGACAAACAGTATCAGAGTTTTTCTTTTTTTATTCATTCATAGGATTTGGGCTTTGCTGGCTGGGCCAGCATTTATTGCCCATCCCGAGTTGCCCTTCAGAAGGTGGTGGTGAGCTACCTTCTTGAATCGCTGCAGTCCATGTAGTGTAGGTACACTTGCAGTGCTGTTCGGAACGGAGTTCCAGAATTTTGATCCAGCGACAGTGAAGGAACAGCGATATATTTCCTAGGCAAGATAGTGAGTTACTTGGAGGGGAACCTCCAGGTGGCGGTGTTCCCATCAATCTGCTGCCCTTGTCCTTCTAAGTGGTAGTGGTCATGGGTTTGGAAGGTGCTGTCTAAGGAGCCTTGGTAAATCCCTGCACATGCTTTCTATTACTATACATGGTTTACCAAAGATAATAGTGTCCGATAATGGAACAGCATTCACCAGTGGGGAATTCCAAAGATTTACAAGTCTCAGTGGCACAGCACATGTTAAGACCGCACCAGACCACCCTGCATCTAATGGTTTGACCGAGAGGACAGTCCAGACCTTCAAGGCTGGAATGAAAAATCTAGATGGAGACTCTATAGCAACTGGAATATCACATTCCCTGCTCAGCTATAGGACTATGCCATACACGACCACTTGTATTTCCCCCACAGAGTTATTAATGAAGAGAAGTCTCAGGACACATTTGCGTCTCATAATGTCGAATTTAGTAGTGAGGCTAGAGAAAAGTCAGAAGGCCCAGAAAAATGAACACGATTACCACAGTCATGAAATAATCTTCACTGTAGCAGAAGCAGTTTTTGGAAAGAACTTTGGAGATTGGCCCAAATGGTTATCAGGTGACAAAAATAAAAATAGCTGGAAAAACTCAGCAGGTCTAGCAGCAACTGTGGAGAGGAACGCAGTTAACGTTTCGAGTCCGTATGACTCTTCAACAGAACTAAGTAAAAATAGAAAAGAGGTGAAATATAAGCTGGTTTAAGGGGTGGGTGGGACAGGTAGAGCTGGATAGAGGGCCAGTGATAGGTGGAGATAGCCAAAAGATGTCATAGACATCTTTTATCAGGTGAAGTCAGTGCAGTGACAGGACCCCTGTCCTACCACATATCGGTTGAAGGTTGGATAATCAGGAGACAAGTAGATCACCTCAGGAAAAGGGAAACAAATCCAGAAGAATTGCACCAAATATTCCCATTTGAGTTGACAGCACAGGTAGAAGGAACTCCTCTTGCTTTGAAAGTACCTGTAGGATCCGTTGAGCCTGAGAGAGTCGAAGAGGCAAACTTACAGGTTCCAACTGGAGAGCCTAGTGGACAGATAACCCCTGAGAGGGAGGCCTCAGACAAACCAGACAAAATTGTAGAACTACAACAAAGACATATTTGAAGAAGCCTCCTGAGAGCCTGAATTTGTAAATTGTTTATTTATGTAAATAGTAATTTAATATTGTAAATTGTACTTTCAAGTAAAGGGGGAGAGATGTAGTAATCTGAGGTGGAATACACCTTTAAGGGAATGTGAGCAGATTGACAATGTGATTGTACAACCCAATAGCTATAGTGCGGGCTACCATGTTAATGTTAGTCGAGAGTAGGGTCTGGTTGGAGAAGCACACATTATGTTAGTGCTCTGTTGTCTGTGTAAATAAATAGCATGTGCTTCACTTCACATTGGTCTCTTCATCTGCAGTATATTGTTACCAACTCAACCACCAACAGATAAGCGTGCAATTGGTTCGCAAGCAGAGCAACCCCACAATAGAATATGACAGAAACCTACAAACTTCTACTGTTATAGGGTGGATTATGATAGGGTAGATACTGAGAGATTGTTTCGGGAAATTTAAAACAGAGGACACAATCTCAAGATAAGGGGCCACTCATTTAGAACTGTGATGAGGAGAAATTACTTCACTTGAAGGGTTGTGAATCTTTGGAATTCTCTACTCCAGAGGTTTGTGGATTCTTTATTGTTGAATGCATTTAAGGCTGTGATAGGTAGGTTTTTGGACTCTCAGGGAATCGATGTATATGGGAACAGATGGGAAAGTGAAGCTCAAGATCAGTCACGTTGGCATTGAATGGTGGAGCAGGCTACTCCTGCTCATGTTTCTTGTGTTCTAGTTCTTGTCATTTCACCCAGATTATATTGATAAAACTAATACAAACCAATGGAAAGTTTATCCAACTTAGTCACATGGACGAAGCTACCACGTGAAACGGTTAATATTGTTGAGGAAAAAAAGCAACATAATTCATATCATCATTAATTTAAACTTTTTGCTCAAGGCACTGATGCATGCTCCACAGTAAAGTTGACTTTTTATATACAAATTAATAAAGCACCAGGATTGAACTCAACAGGCTGATACAAATCAAACTAATTAAAACAGAGAGGGGCATGTAATTTGAAATTCCAAAAATTCTGGATTGGCTCCTTGAGCAAGGGCACTTGTTTTCAGTTTGTATGTAGGCTGCAGTTCGTTGCAAAAGCATTTCAAACCTTTTTTGACAGCGCTGGGTGAAATACCCCACAGTAATCTTCATCTTTCAGCAATTTTCCTTCTTTGAGCGAAGCTTAGTTTGAACGTGTTGCTTTAATTGCTGGTGTGCAGTCTTCTTCACCGAGCAGCTTTCGTCACATCTGCTGGAAGAGTGTGTCTGTGTATTTTGAAAGCTTAATTTTAATTTGAGAAATGGTAATTACGGCCTGGATTTTACGGTGTCAGAGCGGGCACGTGGCAGTCTCGATCTCACGTAAAATGGCGCATGATGACATTGGGAGGGCGTCCCGACGACATCGCATCAGATATTACAGTCTATGGGCGCACGAGGATGTCGGAAGCATGCCCGCCAACAATTAAAGGGGCAATTAGGCAAATTAGAAAGGCAATTCACGGTGATTTTACATGTGCCGTGTGATTTCACGCTTGGACCATGGGCCACTCAGCCAGGTGGCATTCACGTTTTTAATGAAACCTTGAACCAAGGTGGGATAAAAGATGAACAAGATCTTGGCAAGGTGAGCAGGTAGGAGTTTTGCTGTGAGTTGGTTGGAGTTGGTTTACAGATAATTTCTGGCATTTTTTCTGTGTTCTAGAAAGCTCTTTGATTTCTCACCAAGGCTTCTTAGACAGCATCTTCCAAATCCACAACCACTACCACCTGGAAGGACAAGAGCAGCAGATAGATGGGAACACCACCACCTGGAAGTTCCCCTCCAAGCACTCACCATCCTGACTTGGAAATATATCGCCATTCCTTCACTGTCGCTGGGTCAAAATCCTGGAACTCCCTTCCTAACAGCACTGTGGGTGTACCTACACCACGTGGACTGCAGCGATTCTAGAAGGCAGCTCATCACCACCTTCTCAAGGGCAATTAGGAATGGGCAATAAGTGCTGGCCTAACCTGTGATGCCCACAACCCATAAATGAATTTTAAATAACTGCAGAGGCTTTCTGCCGAGAGGCCCCATCAGTGCACTATCCTGTGCAATCATCTTTAAGAAAATGGGGATTGTCTTCTCTGCTGGAGGAACCTCCTCAAAAGAGGAGGAGAGGATCAGGAGGGAGAGGAGGTCAGGTGCCCACAGGCAGTATTCAGAGTATGGCCTGTGGAAAGAGAGATGTAGTCAGTAGGGGTGCAGGACCAGCAGGAAGTGCAAGGCAGAAGGGTTTGCAGAAGGCGCCATTATCCAGCAGGCAGAGTTTATAGGCAGTGCTCTTGCTACCTGGACATGCCTGAGGTCCAGTGCCTCCTTTTTGCCTCTGGTTCTTTCTAAGAGTCAGTGGGAGATCTTTGTGATGTTTCCCAATCTGCTGCCCACAGCTGTGTCAAGCTGGTCACTGATGTTCTGTTCAGTTGGGTCAGTAATGTCATTGACTTCCTGATCGACAAAGCCAGTCAGGCTGAGTGAACCAGAGGCTTTGCTGCAATTTCTGAGTTTCCCCACATCCAGGGAGCATGTGACCATAAAGACACTAGTGAGCCGGGTGCCTTTGTAAATAGAAAGGGTTTCCACTCCCTGAACGGCCAGCTTGTTTGCGACCACAGGACTCAGATATTGTGGGTATGTGCCAGGTATCCTGGAAGCTGTCATTATGCGTACACGCTCCAACACTCCCAGGTGCCAAGGTCTTCGTCGCTCCAGCTTGCATGGATGGTTGGTTCCTGGGGGATAAAGGTTATCTGCTGAAAAGGTGGCTCCTGATGCCACTCAGACACCCAAGGATGGAAGCAGAGGACAGCTATAATCAAAGTCATGCCTCCACAATTTGAGCATTTGAGAGGACCACCGGGCTACTGAAGATGAGGTTCCGCTGCCTGGACCAATCGGGGATCACTTCAAAATCCTCCAGAGCACGTCGCACTTATTGTTGTCGTGCAGTGCGCAGCAGACAATCTGGCTCTGTCAAGGGGGGACCAATGGAGGATGAAGACAGTGATCCTGCTCCACAGGCTGCAGAGTACGATTCAAGTGCTGGGTCTGAGGAGGCGGAGGAGCCCCATGGTGAGGAGGTGCATGCCGAAGTGAAGAACCTTATGGGAGGCAGGGAGACCAGAGAGGCCTTGATTCACCATGCTTTCAGTGAGACATCCAAGACATGGCTTGAAAGTGAGGGCAGGGGTGCGACCACCTTTCTGATCGATCCTGATGAGGCCATCCTGTCACTCTTAATTCAAGTTACAACTTCTGAAATAGAGTTTGCAGTCCTATCTCTGTGTCACATGCAACTCCCAGGCCCATCACCTCTGAAAAACATGAAGCATATTCAGGCCATTACACATAATGAGATATTTATGCTGGTCTCAAAAATACAAATTAAACAGAACACACGTCTCAACCAAAGTTACACCATGTGTGACAACTCCTCTTGTGCCCAAAGTAACTTAAACTTCCATTTGCGAGTGTTGTGCCTTGGTGTCCCACCCCCAGCCCCCCTACCAACCCCATCACTAGCAATGGCTTTGGAGGCAGCCTGCTGACTCTGATGTCCTGTTGGTCTTGATGAACTTGGCGGCAGCCCTCTGACCGCAGGAGCCTGTGCAGGCACCGTTTGGCTGGGAGTGTCCAGTGCCATGGCTAGGCACTCCTCAGTCACCACGCTCTTGTCAGATGCGACGGTCACTGGTAGAAGGGCAGAGGAGCTGCTACCATCATCCAGAATGCCCTAAAAGGTGCACACAGATGCAAGCTGCAGCTTGTCCACCAAAGTGAGGTTGGTTTGAACCTCCTTGGCAGGGAGACCAGAGAGGCCTTGATTCACCATGCTTTCAGTGAGACATCCAAGACATGGCATTGATGTATGGGCACCCAGCAGAGAGACCAGGTGCCTCATCCATCCCTCACACTAGCATCGATCTGCTACGGTTACTGACAGTGTGTGGACTTGCAGGTCTGAGCATGAGCCTGATTCTGTTCCTGGAGCTGCCTTTCCATGAGAGTCGCCACTCTCTCTATAGGAGAGGCTGTGTGTTTGGAGCTGCAGGTCAGCACAGTGCTCATGCTCCGTATGGACTCCTCCAAGACAGAGACCATGGCACACAGACCCTCAAGGATCTCTGCCAGATCTTCCCGCGCATCCTGCTGGACATCAAGCATATGCCGCCTGATGGACGACTCCAGGGGCTCATCATCTGCCTTGCACTCAGCATGTTCCTTGTCTCCAGCAATCCTGTGACTGCCGGCGCCTTGTGGACTCTCTGCCTCCGCCAACTCCTCATGCAACTGTGATGTGCCCTCAACGCTGTGCACTCCCATCTGATCTGATGCACTGTTGCCCACTGACATGCCTGTGCTGGTGCTTGGTATGGATAGAGGATTTGACACAAGAGAATCTATCCTCGGCTCCTCTTTGGGTGTCAAGGGAGGGTCCTCGGGGGTCTGTTGCGCGTTGTGAGGATGGCGCATCTGAAGAAGGAAGAGAAAATGTCAGTTGCAAGCATCATTATAAAATCACTGTACATACACTGCGATTGCTTGCCACAATGGACAGCTACCTCAGTGAGGCATTGTGGTTGGACTCTTGGTTTGAATATCTCATTCGAAATGCCACTACCTTACATCTCTTCCTTGTCCACTGGACTCTTACCTTCCGCTAAGACCCCTATCTCTCTGCGACCTGTGGACCTTGCTCCATCCTCACATGCCAAACAGGGGCTTCTGTCTTAAACTTTAACAGGATCAGGAGGCTGGCTACCCCACCATCCACTTGTACATGTTCCTCTGTGCATTCTGGCTTCTCTTCTCCTGTACAGACAAAAGTGCTTTCATTAGTCCACCCTCAATCTGCCATACCAGACTCTGGTGTGAGCCTCGCACCTCCACCTGCCAGCACCCAGGAGACCCAGGTTGAGGTCCCCATCAGATTGGCACAACTCAGCCATACACACATGCAAGCCAAGTGGCCACATTTCCCAGCCTTTGATGGTACAGGGATATGTGCCAATTGGTACTCTGCATCTCACACCCGTAAGTGCCATGAAGTCCGGTCACCTCTTAAGTCATCTATACACAGTTGCATGCCAGCTTCATACTCACCCTTGCAGAGCGCAGAAGGTATTGAACCTTTTACAGCACTAGATCCAAGTGTCAGGGTCAGCGCGCGTTTCGTGTTGGTTGGCCGCTAATTGGCCAACCAGCATGAAATCGGGGTCGGCATCCAATCATAGATGGCAGCGGATCTCGCATCGGCTTCTGGGCCCACTGATCACATGCACACGCCGAGGGTAAAGTACAGATCTATTTGTTAAGTGCAGAGAGATTGGAAAATGAAAAATGGCAATGTTAGCCTGAGGGAGAATTTAAATAATGACAAGAAGTGAACGGACTGAGTGGCTTTTTCATTTGTACATTCTTAATGCTCTTAACTAATTTTAATGTGTAGTTCACTAAAAATAGCCATCCATTGCTAAATTGTACCGGAGGCAGCAGCATGTGCTACTTAACTATCCTTTGTGTGTTAATTGTCTGATGAATAATGAAATTGGCTATGGTACAAGTGCTTGCTATTTGTAACAGAAATAATGTTGCATTCATTAATCCTCTTATGTAAACACCATTAGACATCATGGACATGGAACTGACTGGCAGCTGTTGATAGAAAAAACTGACCAAAAATAATCAAATCCTCACACAAAGTTGAAACCCAGTGTAAATTGTAACAGATGTTTCAAGTTCCTAAGTTAAATTTTGAGCTTTAAGAGGCAATTTTAACCCTGTCTAATGCTGAAACTGGGAGTTGGCAGCAGGGATGGGGGGTAGTTAAAACTGCCTGTATGACGCAATCCACGGACATCCATATAGATACCTGCCAGGTATTATTTTAATCTGCTCTTCTAATCAGGTGAGAGGGACACAGTACGGAAACTACCTGAACTCTTGTTTAAATATCCAGGTTGGTCTACATTGACATTGTTGGAGCCAGCTACTGTTTTAATCCTGAATCTGACTGGTAAAATGGCAATGATTCCCACTAGGTGCACCTAGCAGGAAGAGAAACCAGGGCCAGATGAGACCCCAAAAGGAATGTCTTTTTTACTTAATCATATAAAATTTAAATCAAAAAGTGCTGGAATTACTTAACATTTTGGCTTGTTAACTCTATTTCTCTCCCCTGATTGCTTCCTGACCTGCTGAGTATTTCTAGCATTTTCCATTTTTATTTCAGATTTCCACCCTCCTCAGTATTTTGCTTTTGTATAAGTACTTTTCTTGACTTTTTTTTTTCCTTTGCTTTCCTTCGCATTCTTGCTCCTCCTGGCCCTGCAAGAAAAATTTAGGTCTCTCTTGCCCAAGATCCCAATCCCCTTGATCACAACTCCCTCCTGAAACCCCCTATCTCTGCAGCTTACCTGAGTGTCAGGGCCATTTCATTGGACATCGGTGGCAGCCTCTTGCTATCCAACATGCTCTTGCCTGCTGGTCAGGAGCTCCCTGCCAGTTTTGAGGAAGAAAACTGACCAAGGTCATGCAAATGAGGCACAGGAGTTAAAAATCTCATTCTGCTGTGGTAGGGTGGTTCATTAACTGCCTCAATGGCCATCTGAGTTAAAATTGGGCTTTAGATGATGATTATAAACTACATCAACTTTATGCCCAATGAAGCAAAGAAATATAGTGACTTATCACTTTGCTAAAACATCCCAAAACATTTCACACAGTGACTTATATTTGAAGTGCAATCATTATTGTTATATAAGCAAAACATAACTTAGTATTTTGTTTGGATTGTAGTCCTAGAGCTAACACATTTTTATCTATTCCTTTTTCTCATTCAACAATTAAATGCCACACACTAATAAAATAGTTAACTGGTTTGAATTCTGGTAAAGATATCTCTTTGCAGTCAAGCTTTAATGATTCTGAGGTCAAACATCCATACCAGCAATGAAAAAATGATAGGCTATTAATGTTGCTGGTTATTTATTCTAAATGTTCAAATAATTTATGGCAAATGCACTAAATCTTTTTATCATTTTCTCTTTTTAACTTGATACCTTGCATGAATTTATGATGTTTGGCTCTATTACTAATTTGTTATTCTAATTCTGTGCTGCAGGGATTGGTTTGGCACAATTCCAAAGTGGATTATGGTTAGTTTCAACAATGTGCTTAATCTGAGCAATTTATTTTAAGTTTTCATCACAAGTCATTTATGTTCACACAAAAGCAGACGTTTACCGCACAGAACCATGCCATTCAGCCCATAACACTGTGCATGAAACTTACTATTTAAGGTATATTCCAATTTTCCTATGGTTATTTCCAAAATGTATTAATTCACATGTGTTTGGATCCAGTTACATTGGCTACCTATCTATCTGCCCTGCTAGTCTATCGGTCCATCCTGCAGATTTAATTAACTTCCCTTATTTGATGCCATCAAGACATTTAAGATATTTAAGATAAACCCTCTGTGATCATGCAAAGATTCAGGTTTTATTCTTGAGTAGGGGCCCCCGGTGAGTCGATCGCAATGTACATCGCAAAGTGAAAACAATTAACAGAGCACTGTGGCTTTGGTGATACTTTAAATGACGTGTTGTGAGATCGTTTGGTCTGCGACATCAGTGACGACGCCACTGAGTGCCATTTACTTGCAGAAGTTGAGATAGACTGGAAGTGTGCCATGCAGATAGCGCTAGTCATGGAGAGTGCTGAGAGGGACTCGCAGGCTTTGCAGAGTGTGCTACATGGCGCCGTTTTGCAGCTAGGGCAGGAACCTGCTGCCGGGCGTGGTGCGAAGATCAAGGAGGCTACTGCGAAGCGGGACATGGTCCCTACCACTAGAAAAACCAGAAGAAATGCTGGAAGCAGCTCATCAGTAATCCATAAGTTAAAATATCACTGTTGTGGGAGGTAATCATGCACCCAAAGTCTATAGATTTAAAGGGGCAGAATGCCACTACTGCCACAAAAAGGGGCATATTGTTACACAGTGCAAAACTCAATCAAGGCAGCCATTCAGATATCAAGTCAAGTTAAATGAAATGCACAATATAGATGAGCCAGAAGTTACTGAGGATGAAGTTTATTCCCTACACAATCTGAAGGCCAGGAAAACTGAACTAATCACTGTTACACTTCAAGTAAATGGAAAGCCTCTGCTCATGGAGGTTGACACAGGAGCATTGAGCACAGTGGTGGGAGAATACAACTTTAAATGCCTCAGAGAAGATACCTAGCCATTGACTTTGGAGAAAATCGCTGCTCAGTTAACATCATACACAGGAGAAGCAATACAGATGAAAGGCATCACCTCTGTACCTGTATCATACAGGCAACAGGCAGCTCAGCTGCCAATAATTGTTGTAACAGGGGAAGGACCAAGCCTTCTAAACTGTGATTGGTTGAAATAAATCCAAAGAAATTGGTCTGAAATTTCCCAGGTCTGGTTGGGAGGAATTCCAGAGTTGCTGAAAAAATGTGACAAGAGTATTCTGAGACGAATTGGGGAAAATCAATGGGCTACAAGTTAAAATATATGTGGACCCTGAAGCAATACCCGTTTTTAAAGGCAAGACCTGTGCCTAATGCTCTAAAAGAAAAGGTGGATGTGGAATTATGTCGTTTGGAGAAGTTAAGAATAATACAACCAGTCCTATTCTCAGAATGGAGAATGGGCAGCACCCATACTCCCTTTGCTAAAACCGGACCAACCCATTTGCATCTGCGGGGATTATAAATCAACAGTAAAAAAGGCTGCAAAATTAGACAAATACCCAATACCAAAGATTGAAGATCTTTGTGCTAAACCTGCAGGAGGAAAGTCCTA
This sequence comes from Cetorhinus maximus, assembly GCF_964194155.1. NCBI lineage: Eukaryota > Metazoa > Chordata > Chondrichthyes > Lamniformes > Cetorhinidae > Cetorhinus > Cetorhinus maximus. The sequence goes on along the minus strand of NC_135879.1, from coordinate 123,209,124 downwards.
CACTAAACCGGACATCAGCCATGCATATCAACAGCTCGAGCTGGACAACACATCAAAAAGTTATGTCACCACAAACACACACAAAGGCCTGTACCAATATATACGCCTATCCTTCGGTGTGTCTTCGGCCTGTGCGATTTTCCAGATAATTATGGAAAGCTTACGACAAGGATTTCCCCAAGTAATAATGTACCTGGACGATGTCCTAACCACAGGAGCCATAGAAGCGGAATATGTGGCCAACCTGGGAGAGGCTCTGAAGAGATTTTTGGAGGCTGGGGTTCATTTAAAAAAAGAAAAGTGTGCCTTCCAAGCAGAGGAAGTTGGTAGGATAGGGCGTTTCTTTTCAAGTCTTTTTTGGGCAAGGTAAATTATTATGGCCGATTCTTGCATAATCTATCTACAGCATTAGCCCTTTTACACTTATCATTGAGGAAGAACCTTCGGTGGTCCTGGAATGCACAACGACAAGAAGAAGCCTTCATAAGAGTCAAGAAGTATTTACACTTGTGTCTGCTAGTGCACTATGACCCATCTAAGGAATTGATACTCGCTTGTGATGTATCTCCCTACTGAGATGGAGGATGGACCTGAAAGAACAATAGGATATGTATCCAGAATCCTTTCTGCAGCACAGAAAGGTTACTCTCAAATTGAAAAAGAGGGCTTATCTATCATAATTGGAGTAAAAAAGTTCCATCAATATTTGCACGGTCGACACTTCACCATAGTGTCAGATCACAAACCACTATTAGGTTAGTTTAGTGAAGGTAAGGCAATCCCACCGATAGCCTCTGCTAGAATTCAAAGATTGGCTTTAATTTTGTCTGCATATAAGTACACTTTAGGGGGAGACAATGGTGTAGTGGTATTGTCACTGGACTAGTGATCTAGAGACCCAGGATAATGCTCTGGGGGCCCGGGTTTGAATCCCGCCATGGCAGATGGTGGAATTTGAATTCAATAAAAATCTGGAATTAAAAGTCTAATGATGACCATGAAACCATTGTCGATAGTTGTAAAAACCCATCTGGCTCACTAACGTCCTTTAGGGAAGGAAATCTGTCATCCTTACCTGGTCTGGCCTATATGTGACTCCAGACCCACAGCAATGTGGTTGACTCTTAAACGCCTTCTGAAATGGCCTAGCAAGCCACTCAGTTGTAACAAACCACAACCAGAATGACAACCTGGCATTGACCTAGGCACTGGAAACGACAATGACAATCTCAGCCCTGTGGACCCTGCAAAGTCCTCCTTACTAACATCTGCGGGCCAGTGCCAAAATTGGGAGAGCTGTCTCACAGACTAGTCAAGCAACAGCCTGACATAGTCATCCTCATGGAATCATATCTTACAGAAAATGTCCCAGATTCCACCATTACCATCCCTGGATATGTCCTGTCCCACCGGTAGAACAGATCCAGCAGAGATGGTGGCACAGTGGTATACAGTCAGAAGGGAGCTGCCCTGGGAGTCCTCAATATTGACTCTGGGCCGCAGGAAGCCGCATGGCATTGGGCCAAACATGGGCAAGGAAACCTCCTGCTGATTACCACGAACCGCCCTCCCTCAGCTGATGAATCAGTGCTCCTCCATGTGTAACATCACTTGGAGGAAGCGCTGAGGGTGGAAATGGCACAGAATGTGCTCTGGGTGGGGGACTTCAATGTCCATCACCAAGAGTGGCTCAGTAGCACCACTGCTGATGAGCTGGCTGAGTCCTAAAGGACATAGCTGCTGGACTGGGTCTGTGGCAGGTAGTGAAGGAACCAACAAGAGGGAAAAACAAACTTGACCTCATCCTCACCAACCTACCTGTCACAGATGCATCTGTCCATGACAGCATTGGTAAGAATGACCACCGCACAGTCATTGTGGAGATGAAGTCCTAGCTTCACATTGAGGATACCCTCCACCGTGTTGTGTGGCATGACCACCATGCTAAATGGGATAGATTTTGAACAGATCTGGCAACTCAAGACTGGGCTTCCATGAGGCGCTGTGGGCCATCAGCAGCAGAAAAATTGTGATTGAACACAATCTGTAACCTCATGGCCCGGCATATCCCCCACTCTACCATTACCATCAAGCCAGGGGATCAATCCTGGTTCAATGAAGGGTGCAGGAGGGCGTGCCGGCAGCAGCACCTGGCATATCTAAAAATGAGGTGTCAACCCGGTGAAGCTATAACGCAGGACTACTTGTGTGCCAAACAGCATAAGCTGCAAGTGATAGACAGAGCTAAGCAATCCCACAACCAATGGATCAGATCTAAGCTCTGCAAAGTCCTGCCACATCCAGTCATGAATGGTGGTGGACAATTAAACAACTCAGTGGCGGAGGAGGCTCCACAAATATCCCACCCTCAATGATGGAGGAGCCCAGCACAACAGTGCAAAGGAGAAGGCTGAAGCAGTTGCTACAATCTTCAGCCAGAAGTGCCGAGTGGATGATCCATCTCAGCCTCCTCCAGAGGTCCCCTGCATCACAGATGCCAGTTTTCACCCAATTCGATTCACTCTACATGATATCAAGAAACAGCTGAAGGCACTGGATGCTGTAACGGTTAACGGCCTTGACAATATTCCAGCAACTATACTGAAGACTTGTGCACCAGAACATTCCGTGCCCCTTGCCAAGCTGTTCCAGTACAACTACAACACTGGCATCTACCTGGCTATGTGGAAAACTGCACAGGTATGTCCTATACACAAAAAGCAGGACGAATCCAACCTGGCCAATTACCACTCCAACAATCTACTCTACATCATCAGTAAAGTAATGGAAGTGGTCATCAACTGTGTCATCAAGCAGCACTTGCTTAGCGATAACCTGCTCACTGACACCCAGTTTGAGTTCCTCCAGGGCCACTCAGCCCCTGAAATCATTACAGCCCTGATTCAAACATGGACAAAAGAGCTGAACTCCTGAGGTGAGGTGAGAGTGACTGCCCTTGACATCAAGGCAGCTGTTGACAGAGTGTGGAGGAACCCTAGCAAAACTGGGGTCAATAGGAATCAGGGGGAAAACTCTCTGCTGGTTGGAGTCATAGCTAGTACAAAGGAAGATGGTTGTGGTTTTTGGAGGTCAGTCATCTCAGCTCCCGGACGTCACCGCAGGAGTTCCTCAGGGTAGTGTCCTCAACCGAACCATCTTCAGCTGCTTCATCAATGACCTTCCTTCCATCATAAGATCAGAAGTGGGGATGTTCTCTGATAATTGCACAATGTTCAGTACCATTCGCGACTCCTCAGACACTGAAGCAGTCTATGTCCAAATGCAGCAAGACTTGGACAATATCCAGGCTTGGGCTGACAAGTGGCAAGTAACATTTACACCATACAAATGTCAGGCAATGACCATCTCCAGGAAGCGAGAATCCAACATCGCCCCTTGATGTTCAGTGGCATTATCATCACTGCATCCCCAAGTATCAAGACCCTGGGGGTTACCATTGATCAGAAACTTAACTGGACGAGCCATATAAATACTGTGGCTACAAGAGCAGTTCAGAGGCTAGGAATCCTGCAACGCGAAACCCACCTCCTGACTCCCCAAAGCCTGTCCACCACCTACAAGGCACAAGTCAGGAGTGTTATAGAATACTCCCCACTTGCCTGGATGAGTGCAGCTCCCACAACACTCAAGAAGCTTGACACCATCCAAGACAAAGCAGCCCACTTGATTGGTACCACATCCACAGATATTCACGCCCTCCACCACCGATGCACAGTAGCAGCAGTGTGTACCATCTACAAGATGTACTGCAGGAATTCACCAAGGCCCCTTAAACAGTACCTTCCAAACCCATGGCCGCTACCGTCGAGAAGGACAAGGGCAGCAGATAGATGGGAACACTACCACCTGGAAGTTCCCCTCCAAGTCACCATCCTGACTTGGAAATATATCACCGTTGCTTCACTGTCGCTTGGTCAAAATCCTGGAACTCGCTTCCTAACAGCACTGTAGGTATCCCCACACCACATGAACTGCAGCGGTTCAAGAAGGCAGCTCACCACCACCTCCTCAAGGGCAACTAGGGATGGGCAATAAATGGTGGCCACATCCCATGAATGAATTTAAAAAAAACACTTTAATATACTATTCGGGTGTGCATATAGTAAATGCAAATGTCCTCAGTCATCTCCCTTTGCCAGGTAGTATTACACACGCTTCAGCACCCTAAGAGATATTACTTGCGCTGAATTTCCTGGACTCCTCACTAGTCTACATGAGATAGATAAAGAATTAGAGTAATCAGGATCCAATTTTAGCAAGGATCCGTGAACAATTATCACAAGGATGGTCAAATGCACAATGAAGAATTAAAACCATTCTTTATACATATTTCTGAACTGAGTTGTCAAGATGGTATTTTGTTATGGGGAGCAAGAGTAGTTATCCCTGTGCAAGGAAGAGAACCATTATTGGAAGAACTCCATAGTGCGCATCCTGGTATTTTGAAAATGAAGATACTCGCACCAAGGTATAGACAGTGATATAGAAAAAGTAGTGAAACACTGTCTTCAGTGCCAGCAACAACAGAAGTTGCCCGTTTGAGCTCCACTGCATCTGTGGGAGTGGCCTTGTCGGCCCAGAGTTGGACTACATACAGACTATGTTGGTTTAGTTCTAGGTACAATATTTCTTGTAATTATTGATGTACATTCCAAATGGATCGAGGTGCTTGAAGTGAGATCACCTACGTCGTCTGCAACCATTGAAAAACTAGGCTAGAGTTTCAGTGCTCATGGTTTACCTGAAGTTTTTGTGTCAGACAATGGTACAGCTTTCACTATTACTGAAATCGAAAGGTTCGTGAATCTAAATGGGATTAAACGCTTCAGAACAGGACCATGCCATCCCTCATCTAATGGCTTAGTAGAAAGAGCAATACAAACCTTTAAAACAGGAATGAAGAAACTATCAGAGGGAACATTAGAAACACAAATTTCAAGATTCCTGTTCAGCTATTGCACAACTCCTCATGTGACCACTGGTGTAACACCATCAGAATTGTTAATGAAGTGCTGACTTTGTACAAGATTGAGTCTAGTGTTCCCTATTTTAGAGGGGAAGGTGGAGAGAAACCAGGGTAGTCAGAAAGTGAATCATGCTGTTCATAGTAAAGGTCAAGAGTTTACTGTGGGAGAGAGAGTTTTTGTATGAAATTTTGCAACTGGACTGAGATGAAACCCTGGTACAATCGTCTCTGAAACAGGACCTTTATCTTATCAGATAGAAGTGGAAAACAGGATTGTTAGGAAACACGTGGATCATCTCAGAAGTTGAGAAACCCTCCAACAACCAGTTAATCAATCTGAAACCAAAGTCGAAACTTCGACCTGAGGTGCCAAGTCGACAAAGAACCTGATGCCTCTGCATCATAATTCTGAACTGTCATTGCCGAGGGATGTCCCCAGAGCTGCAGTTCCTGTTCATGTCAATCCAACGGAAGAACCTCCAGTTGTAGAGTTGTATCGCTCTACCTGTATCTGAAAACCTCCTAAAAGACTAAATTTATAATGGCATGGGCTATATATAATTATATATATTAAGGGTTAAGATGTTTTTGTAAATAGGAGGGTAAAACAAAATTAAAGGGGATAGAATGTAATTGCTGTAAGTTAAACCATTTCTTACTGTTGTGGGGATCATGTGACTGTATAGACCAATCAGCACTAAGCATGGTGAATCCTAGGGGTGGAGCTCCTTTGCCTTGGCCTTGGAACAAGCATGTCACCTCATTGGGAGTCTGTAAATAAAGTTTACTGTTTCTTACAAGAAAACTGTCCTGCACCCCAAGTTTATTGCAATATTGTTCCCTGAATAACGAAACCCAGATTGTATGTCCATATAATAATTCTAAAACAGAAAGATTACAACTATGTTACATGATCAGAATTAGATCAATGGGTGGAAATAGTTTAGACACCAAGTGGCCAATGTTTCTGTGCTAACCATGCTGCTAACTGAGGTTAAAATCTACTTTCGGGTCTGCTCAGAAGCATCAGTGAGAACCAATATTGACCCAAAAGCTGTAGCTATTCCGGTGAATTTTTGACATATTTTTCTGGGGGTCAATTGGAATACATCGCCAAGATATGGATATGATATGGTGTGGCCTCATACCTAAGTTTGTGGGATGTTTGTATGGGGACAAATTTTCTGGTTATATCTTACAGGATTATCTTTGTAAGAAGTAGGACCAGGATCAAAGACCCTGTGTCTTTGGATGGAATTGTCCCAGATTTGCACTAAGTGCTGAAGCAGGCAGGAGAAATGATGTTTTATCCACCAGCCGCAATGACGGCTTCTCATGCCATATTGTCCCAATCCCACCGCATTAATTAGGCATTCCCGGGAAAAAAGCCATTTCCGAGGCGGATGGGCTCTCATTTGCCCGCCACGGCATCATCTCGTCGCTTCATCACGCCGGTCACCATATTTAAAGTGCAGATGTGCACACACATCTCAGTGTTTCCAGCCCAAGACTGCTGCACAGAAGACATGATCCTGAAAGGTAAGAAGACTGCAGGCCCCAGGTTTAATGACACATCCCTTGAGCGACTTTTGGATGCCGTGGAGGCCCGCCATGGTGCCCCCTACACCTGCTCTGGCCGCAGGATGGGCAGGATCACCAATCCAGCATGGGAGGCAGATGGCAATGGTGGTCAGAGCCAATGCCCTACAAAACAGGACAGTCACCCAGTGCCAAGAAAGGATGAATGATCTCCTACGTTCTGTCAGATAATTCACTCTTCTCATCACTCTCAACTCATGCATTCACAAACCCATCACACATTCACAGGAATCTCACTCACTGCCAGTGCAAGGGACATCTCAAATACACACCTTCATTGGCCTCATCCTGTCCATAGGATCACTCACCACGTATACATGCCATACTTATAATCTGGCTTGGTAGGTGTCCTGCTTACACTCTCTCCATCTCTATTCACGCAGAACAAGCGGGCACACAACAACAAGGAGACGTAGCAGACCAGTGGAGGAATGTCTGAAATCAAGATCCTCACGTACTTTGAAAACTGAGCCACCAAGCTAGCTAGCAAGGATCTGGACTGGTCCTGTGCTGACAGTGAGGTCAGCTGCCCTACAAAGTGAGGATCCAGCAGTGCAACATCCATCAGACAGCCATGCTGTGAGTGATATGTCTTGTTTCACAGGTCACTGCCATGTGCTAATTATCTCTCCTTGCTTTTGCAGGCACATCTGGGACACAGCCAATAGAATCCATGAGCCAGGGCTTCCAATCAAGCCCCGAAATGACCTCTGAAGAGGAATCTGAAGACACCCTCCTTGAAGTCCTGTCACAGCACTCACCCACATCCTCCACCAGTGCAGAGACACACACCTCAGTGGGACCTGGCTTTAGAGTAGCCTCAGGACCACAATCTGGGGGGCACATCGCACTGTTTGATCCACAGCAAACAACGGCAGGGACTTCTCAGGTCTCAGGCACTTGGAGGACTTCTGGAGGCCAGAAATTTGCTGAGTCTGAGTCAGATGACGAGCCTCTGGACTTGGCCATGTCACAGTTGCTGGAGCTGCAAAGGCAAGCTCGGGAACATCAGGAAGAGATGTCCGCTGCAATCCTCAGATTGCAAGACACGATGGAGGAGCTCATTCGCCTTCAGGATGAGGTGATAGTGTCGGCATGCCAACACACCGAGGTCAACACTTGTAGGCTGCCACGGAGACCTTGGTCCAGGACATTGCTCCTGAACTGCTGCACGGGCGGAACTCCATCGCTGATGCCATAGTTGGCCTCTAATAGTGTCCACATGAGAGGTGTGCAGGGCAGCTGGATCTCACTCCAGCTATCCCTTCTCCTCAAGGAATCAGCCAGGGCACTCGGGCACCCATAGGGAGGAGAATCAGCAGGTACACACCCGGGGTCATCCACCCAGGTGACTCCAGGAGCACCTGGCCCATCCGAATCTCCTCTTCCTGTGACCTCAGCAGCTCCAGCTTCACAGGCTGAGGAGGGTGCCACTGCCACTCAGCAAGATCCTGAAAGCAGACCAGGGCCCTACAGGTCTCGGCCCTCCAGAGGACGCCAGCCAAGGTCATCACAAACAGGGCGTAGCATTCAGGAGGCTACCTCCACCTCTGCTGTGGATGTCCGAGGAGCACCAAGATGTAGCGCAGGGTTAGGAAGGCTAAGAAGCATTAGTTGCACAGCCTGGGCATGGGTGTTAATCACTTGCACATAATGTTCACTATTGTAAATAAACTCCCAAGAATATCTCCCTACCTATGGCTCCTTGTTCTGATAAGTAGTGTTCATGTCACTCAGATGTGAAACTTTTCTACACAAGATAAAGGTGGGGGTCTCAGTCCATAGCCTCTTCCCTGTGCTTTGCACAGCCTTCAGACCAAAGTGATGGTCCAGACTCACACTCACTGGACACGTTACTGATGCCTGCACCTCGATGGTGCTTGTCATTGCTGCCAGAATGCAGTGGGCAGGCATCACAGAGTTCCATCATTCTCTCTGTGTGCTCTCAGCATCTTTAGGGTGTGACTAGTGAAGTGGTTAGGTTCTGAAGGCTGACAAAAGATCACGGGCATTTAAAGTTTCACAGCTGTGTCTCCATGATATGACCCCAATCACAGAGCGCAAGTGAGCTGCCTTCGGACAGATAGGAGTCAAATATTCACAGAGGCATGTGAAGATTAATGGTGTCTCCTCACTGCATGTCATCATCCTCCACAAATCTTGCAGCTATGCGGGCCTCCCGAGCATTCCTGCTTTGTGTGGCCTGTGTGATGACCCCATCACCATCATCGTCACCTTTGAGGACCTCCTCATCCTCGTTGACATGCCCCTCATCGGAGGAGACCTCCGGCTCCTTCGTCTCCATCTCAGCTAGTTCCTCTCCCCTTTTCAGCACCAGGCTGTAAAGGGCGCAGCAGATGACGATGATGAGAGACACCCTCTGCGGGCTATATTGCAGGGCTCCATCAGACTGGTCCAGGCACTGGAACCTCATCTTCAGCATCCCGATGGTTTGCTCCATCAAGGTGCGAGTTGCAGCACGAGCCTCATTATACCTTCGCTCTGTTGCAGAGTGAGGCCGCCGCACGAGTGTCATCAGCCACGTCCTCTACAGGTAGCTCTTGACCCAAGGAGCCATCCCTGCAGCTTCTGTGGGCCCTGGAAGACATCAGGGACCTGTGACCGACTGAGAATGTAGGAGTTGTGCACACTCCCTGGGAATCGTATGCAGTCTGTGCCCGAGTGGTGAAAAGCTCTGGAGCATTTGGTGGCAGTTGCATACCTCTGCGTTGCTTGAGTGGGCAGATAAACTAAAGGCCCAACTCCACGCATGTTAATGTGGCTGCATCTGAACAGTCTCAGCTGCAAAGCAATGGTCACTTTATATAAGGTTTCCCTAATGCGTAGCCAGTTCCCTCCCAACATGCTTGTGCACTATGTCAACCACAGGGCAGCCCTTGCACCTCCATTGCTAACTCGCCTCAGCCACAGGGCACCTCCCCCACCCCACCCCCCAACTTACTTCAACTGAAGGGCAGCCCTTGCCACACTGCCATCCTCACAACTCGCCTCAATCTTGAAGTCCAACAGGCGACCCTCGCGGGCACCACACAACATTACTGTGCACTCATCTCGACTTCCCCTCGAAGTACAAAGCGCCAATTGCAAGCCTTATATATGCTGTGAAACACGCTGACATGCTCGGACGATCCAGCACGGGGGGATGATTCCGGTGAGCTGGGCTTATAATGAAATGCAGATGTATTACAATGAGGTTCCGGACATCCGACGGTGGGAAATGTGGCCAGCCATTGATGGGCAGAGCGGACGATTGCAAACTGGTTTCACGATATCGTAAACCTGATTTTTGGCCTGATCGCCATATTGTCTGCTCACGCCGCCGAACATGACGCCAGCGGCCACGGAAAATTCCGCCCTTCATTGCAATCCAGTGAGTCCCCAGCACACGTACACCTGGAAGAGAAGGGATAGAGGTAGGTGCTAGATGAAAGATGCTCCATTGACATGTCCTTGCAATGACATGTATAAACACAGGGCAAGCGCTTCTTATATACTGCTGTCCGAATAAACCTGACAGTAGCAATAAAGATTCCCAAAAGAAGACATCACTGAACATTGCACACTCCTGCAATCAGATTTGGAGTCCAGCTCCAGCACATGGTATCAGCAGCTGACAAGATTACTGATACTTTAAACTTTAAAGTGGTGGGCTACTTGCAGGTTAGTGCAGGAGATTTCTCACACACCCCAACCTTCAGTCCATAATTGCATCAAGAAGGTAATTGATGCATTGTACCCCAGGCCTGGCTTTTCATTTCATTTCCTGTGGAAAACACCCAGAAGCAAGAAAGATCAACAATTCCATTGTGAATCAGAGTTCCCTAAAGCGTGGGGCATAATTGACTTCACTTGTGCCCATTATTATCTCAACCCCCAGTGGCACTTTCGTTCACAAAGTGAAAGAGATGCCATTCTCTCAATATATAATCTTCAGATTCCAGACACAGCCTCATGGATGTGGACGCACATTACTCTGGCAGTTTCCAGGATTTATTCATTCTGCAGTAGTCACTGCTGGCATCATTTGACACACCCTGCTTGTGATAACAATGGAGTATCTGAGAACAAGAATTCAGAAGAGGCACAATGAAACCCACAGTCATTAAGGTCCTAGTGGAATATATCTTATACATTCACATATACTAATTCATAAGTCATTTTTTATTCTTTCAGAATCTCCCATTTGAGGGGATTTTTTTTCTCTATTAACTTATTTGAATAAAAAGTTAATTGCCATCCTATAATGGAAAATAGCAAATTGAAATGGGTCATGTGAGTAGGGGGAGTTGCGTTTGTAAAGACACATTTAGCTCAAAGAGCATGGCAGGCGGTTACTGTTTGGGCCAATCTAAGGCTGACCATTATGGAACTCCGATTTTGAGGGCCTCCACCTTCTAGAGATGTGCCATTGCACCCCAAAAATCATAGGAAAACATTTACTGCACCATTTATACTCCCAAAACTCCTATAAGTACTTTCCTTGGGACCTTCACATGGGTGGCTCCTGCCTGAAACAATAATGTATTCATTAGATTTTATAGATTACACAAAACAACATTACAATTTTGAGGTACCAGTAGTTGAAGTGTGTGCTATGCATGCTCTGTGGCTTGTTACTAGATATTGAGTGTCCTAGCCACGAACTCATAAGCGACCGCTGTTGGCCATTCAGAAAAAGATAATTATAACACTGGATAGGCTCAAGTATGCTGTTCTTACCCACAAAAACCTTCCACCACTCACCCGCATTTGTTGTCCCCCACACATCGCACCCCACCCCATATGCTCCACCCCTGGAACACAATGTTTCTGGCTTGGTCCCATATAAGAGCCTCAAAACTCAAAGCAATCCTCCCAACTTACTGGAACTGTATTTATTGGTGATAAACAAATGAAGTCCAGTACTTCAACTGGTTCAGATTTCTTGTTGCATAGGCTGCATAAGTGTGTTTTTTTCCGTTACTCCATCAAATTTGCCCAAAATAAAAATGACACCTTAAAAATTTGGGTAGGATCTCGAAGAATTTAACGTCATAAGACATAGGAGCAGAAATTAGGCCATTCGGCCCATCGAGTCCGCTCCGCCATTCAATCATGGCTGATAAGTTTCTCAACCCCATTCTCCCGCCTTCTCCCCGTAACCTTTGATCCCTTTACCAATCAAGAACCTATCTATCTCGGTCTTAAATACACTCAATGACCTGGCCTCCACAGCCTTCTGTGGCAATGAATTCCATAGATTCACCACTCTCTGGCTAAAGAAGTTTCTCCTCATCTCTGTTCTAAAAGGTCTTCCCTTTACTCTGAGACTGTGCCCTCGGGTCCTAGTCTCTCCTACTAATGGAAACATCTTCCCCACATCCGCTCTATCCAGGCCTTTCAGTATTCTGTAAGTTTCAATCAGATCCCCCCTCATCCTTCTAAACTCCATCAAGTATAGACCCAGAGTCCTCAAACGTTCCTCATATGTTAAGCCTTTCATTCCTGGGATCATTCTCGTGAACCTCCTCTGGACCCTCTCCAGGGCCAGAACATCCTTCCTGAGATACGGGGCCCAAAATTGCTCACAATATTCTAAATGTGGTCTGACCAGAGCCTTATAAAGCCTCAGCAGCACATCCCTGCTTTTATATTCTAGTCCTCTTGAAATAAATGCCAACATTGCATTTGCCTTCCTAACTACCGACTCAACCTGCAAGTTAGCCTTAAGAGAATCCTGGACTAGGACTCCCAAGTCCCTTTGCACTCCAGATTTCTGAATTCTCTCCCCATTTAGAAAATAGTCTATGCCTCTATTCTTCCTACCAAAGTGCATGACCTCACACTTGCCCATGTTGTATTCCATCTGCCACTTCTTTGCCCATTCTCCTAACCTGTCCAAATCCTTCTGCAACCTCCCCGCCTCCTCAATACTACCTGTCCCTCCACCTGTCTTTGTATCATCTGCAAACTTAGCCAGGATGCCCTCAGTTCCTTCATCTAGATCATTAATGTATAAAGTGAAAAGTTGTGGTCCCAACACTGACCCCTGCGGAACTCCACTAGTCACCAGCCGCCATCCTGTGAAGGACCCCCTTGTCCCCACTCTCTGCCTCCTGCCAGACAGCCAATCTTCTATCCATGCTAGTACTTTGCCTCTAACCCATGGGCTCTTATCTTACTGAGCAGCCTCCTGTGCGGCACCTTGTCAAAGGCCTTCTGGAAGTCCAAGTAGATAACATCCATTGGTTCTCCTTTGTCTAACCTACTCGTTACGTCCTCAAAGAATTCTAACAGATTTGTCAGGCATGACCTCCCCTTGATGAAACCATGCTGACTTTGCCCTATTTTATCATGCACTTCCAAGTATTCTGAAATCTCATCCTTAATAATGGACTCTAAAATCTTACCAACGACCAAGGTCAGGCTAATCAGCCTGTAATTTCCCGTCTTTTGCCTCACTCCCTTCTTAAACAGGGGGGTTACATTAGCGATTTTCCAGTCCTCTGGGACCCTCCCTGACTCGAGTGATTCCTGAAAGATCACCACTAACGCCTCCACTATCTCTTCAGCTATCTCCTTCAGAACTCTGGGGTGTAATCCATCTGGTCCAGGTGATTTATCCACCTTCAGACCTTTCAGTTTTCCTAGCACCTTCTCCTTGGTAATGGCCACCATACTCACCTCTGCCCCCCGAATCTCTTGAACTTTGGGGATGTTACTTGTATCTTCCACGGTGAAGACTAACACAAAGTACCTATTCAGTTCCTCCGCCATTTCTTTGTTCCCCACTACTACTTCTCCAGCGTCATTTTCCAACAGCCCAATATCCACTTTTGCCTCTCTCTTACCCTTTATATATCTAAAAAAACTCTTGCAATCTTCTTTTATATTACTGGCTAGTTTACCCTCATATTTAATCTTCTCCCTCCTTATTTCTTTTTTAGTTGTCCGCTGTTGGTCTTTGTAGGCTTCCCAATCCCCCGGTTTCCCACTGCTCTTCGACAGCTTTTATGCTGTCCCTGACTTCCCTTGTCAGCCATGGTTGCCTCGTCCTCCCTTTAGTATGCTTCTTCTTCCTAGGGATGAATTTTTGCTGTGTCTCCCAAATTACTCCCAGAAACTCTTGCCATTGCTGTTCCACTGTCTTTCCTGCTAGGCTCATCTCCCAGTCAATTCTGGCCAGCTCCTCCCTCATGCCTCTGTAGTTGCCTTTATTCAACTGTCATACCGTTAAATCTGATTCCAGCTTTTTCCTCTCAAATTGCAGGGTAAATTCTATCATATTATGGTCACTTCCTCCTAAGGGTTCCTTCACCTTAAGCTCCCTTATCAAATCTGCCTCATTACACATCACTAAATCTAGAATTGCCTGTTCCCTAGTAGGCTCCACCACAAGCTGTTCCAAAAAGCCATCTCGTAGACGTTCCACAAATTCCTTTTCTTGGGATCCACTACCAACATGATTTTCCCAGTCTACCTGCATATTGAAATCCCCTATGATCACTGTAACCTTGCCTTTCTTACATGCCTTTTCTATCTCCTGGTGTATCTTGTGCCCCACATCCTGACTACTGTTCGGAGGCCTGTACATAACTCCCATTATGGTTTTTTTACCTTTGCCTTTGTCATAAAACAGGAAACCAAAGTAAGGCAAAAATACCACCATATCTTTATATAAAGAGGTTTAACATATATAGGGGATGCTTTTAAATCTTGAATATCATATGCATAAGTAAATTAAAGAAAATAGTTCCATTAATTAATATAATGTCCAATTGCACATGACCCTGTCTTAATAGTACACAGAGTGTATATAATGCCAATGTTTTTACTCTAACTTGTTAAAGAAATGAGCGCAATGAAAACAATGGTCCTGCAGTCAAATTAGCGAATCTAATGATAGGCGATACATTTGTCCTTCTTATAAATTCACAATAATAAAATGTCAAATTTCCATTGAACAACAGGCCAAGATGTGGAACAGGTGGAGGGCCTTCCCAGGAGAAATCATTGACAGCACATGAACAGCATGCAAGGCAATTAATAGATAGAGAAGTTTTGAAAAGCACTGGTCCTCAGGAGGTTGAAAAGGGCCATGAACCACCTGGTATGTAGTATGGCAATCATATATTGTACATTTGCACCTTATGTTATCATAGCATTTCCATACACATTGATTGTACTCAAGTACTTCACACTAAATGTAATGAAAATGCAATGCTCAATGGATAAGTTTGCTCTGGTACTGATAATGTTCCATCTGCTATCTTCTCAGAGAATGATGAAGCCAATGGTCTTCACAATCACAAAGGAACAATCATCGCTGCACCAAGCATCATCAGCCACCCTTGAATCATTCAGAGTCCAGTTACAGACACTTTGGGGGTCATTTAAGTTCAGGTGGGATGTAAGATTTAAAAATCTCAAACCCAAACTGCCTCAAACCCACCCAATTCTGGTTTTAACACAGGCAGAGCAGGGGAGGTGGGTGACTAACCCATTCTTAGGAGACCCATTCACTTATTTAAATATTTTAGGAAGGCTGTGTGCCTCGGATTTTATGTCCCTTCCAGCTTTAACACTGGCTGACTGGGTTTTCCGGGCCTCAGGAAGCTTGATGGTTAAAGAGAGGCAAGATTTGCCACATGGAAGTGGGAAGTGTTTTCCAACACTGCTTGTAGGACTGAGGCATCTCAGTGTCCTTGTATATATATATATATATATCACAGCAAATTAACATGTAGGTACAGCAAGTGAATAGGAAAGCAAATAGGATGTTAGCCTTTATTACAAAAGGATTGGAATATAAGAGTAAAGAAGTCTTACTGTAATTATAGGGCATTGGTGAGGCCACACCTGGAGTATTGTGGGTCTCCTTACCTAAGGACTTGCCTTAGAGGAGTGCAACAAAGGTTCACTAGACTGTTTTCTGGGATGAGGTGATTATCCTATGAGGAGAAATTAAGTAGACTAGATCTATATTCTCTAGAATTTAGAACACTGAGAAATGATCTTATTGAAATGTATAAAGTTCTTGACGGGGTTATTGTTGGGAGGATGTTCCACTAGCTAGGAATCTAGGCCTAGAGGTTACAGTCTCAGAATAAGGAGACTATCATTTAGGTCGGAGAGGAGGAGAAATTTGTTCTCTCAAAGGGTTTTGAATCTTAGGTGTTTTTTACCCCAGTGCTCAGCCATTTAATGTATTCAAGATAGAGAACAATACGTTTTTGGATACTACAGGAATTAAGGGATATGTCAGGAAGATGGAATTGAGGTAGAAGATCAACCACAATCTTATTGAATGGCAGAGCAGGTTCGAATGACCAAATGGCCTACTCCTGCTTCTATTTGTCCTTATTGAAATGACGATGGTGCTCATTTTTGACTGACCCTGAAAAATCAGGTGCAAGCTGTAGCTTTCCTAAATTTGGCATCACTGTGCCCATTTTATGACTGTAAAATGGAATCGCCAATGTTGAATTTAAGTCCTATTGCATTAGAAAACCATAAGGCACCACTGATGCCAGCACAGAACATGAAGCACATTCATCATAGCTTGTAGTCACACTGTCTCAGCTGGAGTAACACTGAAGCGTAAGACAAATGGGCAGGTAATATGTAGAATTACATGAATCACAAATAATAAATAAAAGCACCATTGAAAATACCCCACACATTCACTCACTTAATAATATTATGTCACTTTGAATATACCTTATAGTCTGTCATTTTTTAGTAAGCTTATAGCTCATTCTTTTTAAGTAGACCAAAGTTGTGTTTGCTATTCTAAAGAACAATAGTAAAGCAAACTCTGATTTCTTAATTATAAACATCCCCATACATAATTTTTGCGAATGATTGCAGAAGTCATGAGAGCCTGCCACCCTTCTCACAGTGGCTTGGACCTCTTCCAGGAAGCTGCCTATTAGTGGGCAGTCCCAAAAAATGTTCTGAATGCAGCATTCTAAGAAAAGCATTCCACAGCATCAAACAGCACATTACACAATGCCAACCAGATCCCCACACAGCATTAACCAATATAGTGCACAACATCAACCAGAGCCCTACACAATATCAACTTAACATCAACTGGACCATAGTGCAGCATCAACTGATCATAGTTTTCCTGTCATTTGCAACCTTTCATCTCAGCTTTGCGCCTTAATGGTCAACTCTGTTAAACACCACCTGGTATGTCTCGGGAACCCCACTCTGGATTGATAGTCTCCACTACATTTGTTACAGAGAGAGGCAGTGGGCTGAGAAGGGGCATGATTTGCTGGCCTGTTTTCTCTGGGCCCTCTTCTAGGCTAGCCGAGCTTTTCATTTCTGCTTGCCTCTTCCAATGTCCTTCTAAACAGTCAGCTGCCAGAGGTCACTGCTGTCGGCAACTGACTCCCAGTTGTCAGTGCCAGTATCTGCCATCGTCATATCTCGCTTACAGGTGTCCTCATAGCAGAGGTATGAATGTCCAGTAGGTCATGACCCAGTCTCTAGCTCATCATACAAAAGGTATTTGAGTATATGGCCATCACCCATCTGGTGAACATGGCTGAGCCAGCTCTGATGTTGTTGGTTTAGTAATGAATGTATGCTGATGGTATTAACATGCTCCAGGATCTCTGAGCTAGTGACCTCATCCTGCCAAGATGTATGTATGATGTATCTGAGGCATATGTTGTCTCGGTTTACTACTGCAGAGGAGTGCACTGAGGGCAAGGCTTTGTGGACTTGCAGTTTAGTGTCCTCTGTCAGGTTTCTGTAGCTCCACACTCTCTTACTCAGCATGGACATAACAGCTGTAATTTTTGCAATGTGTGTGTTGATTTCAGCATCAAGTGACAGATTGAAGCCTGGATATAAGAATCTATCAGCAACCTCCAGCTTTTTTTATTCATTTGTGGGATGTGGAAGTTGTTGGCTGGGCCAGCATTTATTGCTCATCTCTGATTGCCCTTGTTCAGAGGGTATTTAAGAGTCAACCACATTGCTGTGGGTCTGGAGTCACATATCGGCCAGACCAGGTAAGGACAGCAGATTTCCTTCCCTAAAAGGCATTAGTGAACCAGATGGGTTTTTTACGACAATTGTTTTATGGTCATCATTAGACTTTTTATTCCAGATATTTATTGAATTCAAATTCCACCATCCCCCATGGTGGGATTTGAACTCTGGTCCCCAGAGTGTCTGAATGCTAGCCCAGTGACAATACCACTATGCCACTGCCTCCCCCAACAAGCTTCACATCACCAATGCTGATAGATGGTGGCATGGCAACATCATGGACTATGACCATGATGCTGGTGGTCAAACCAAACTCTGTACAAGAATGAGAGCATCTGTCCATTTGTCATTGAAGGTGTTCCTCAATTGGTACACAATGCTAATGCAGCACCATTGACATTGAGTAACTCTCTAATGAGGCTTGACACACTATTTCCTTGGATTTCAGCTGGGCAGGGCTGATCAGCTTTCTGTCAGTTCTGATCGGTATCACAGCTGTGTTGCAGATGTTATTGACCAGTTTTAAGTCATCTGTTAGTCCTGCACACGTGGAACTGACATTCCAGCTTGCCATTTGAAGAGTTGGCTTTTTCTTTCTTTTCATTTGTTTGCCTGGTGCAATGGGTTCCTTCCACTTGTTGAGAAAAGACTCTAAACTCCAAATATCCATTGAAGCAGATGGCCGCCGCAGGTCATTATCTTACTATCTGGGGTCTGCCCAACTTGTGGTGAGTAGTAGTTGACCAATGCGATGTAATGATCCTTCCCACCATCAGAGACAGCCCGTAGCACCCATTCTCTATGCCAGTCAAGTTTAGCTTAACACTTGTAACCCCTCTCTTCTGTGTTCTGCTAATGCCCTGCAGCAAAATTGGAGTGTCTTCTCCAGGATACAAGCCTGGACAAAAATTCATGGAGAACTTGAGCTGCCCAAATGTCAGGATCCCCTACTCAATCCCCCCATTTGGATCCAAACAAATGCAAAGCACTACTTTTGGCATCAACTTGGTTTCAGGAGTGATTTGAAAGATGACATATTTGCACATCGTTCCACCTTTGAGCTCCACTCCACATGTTTTTGTCAGGGTTTACTTAATTAATTCTCTTGAGTTATCCACAAGGCAGTGGGCTATTCGTCCCTAACTGGGAGATTGGTTCATGAGGGTGTGTCCACATGCTGATGGGCCTGCACAGTACATGTCTACGTGGGCGCCAAACCTCTTCTAAATTCCTCGGAAGTTTTAGTCTGGGGCCACCAGGGACCCAGTTTCTGTGGGTTACCATAAGCAGGCATAGCAGAGGACTTGCTGATGGAGAAACTGTGCACTGACAGCGAGACACTTAAACATTTGACTCCTTTTTTGAACTGCTCCTAGCCAGCAGTGTAGACTAAAAATGAGAAACAAATTAGCACACAAAAAGTGGAAAGTATGCTAACCCTTTTCACGCACCTCTGGATGCATCGCATCGACATGTTGGACACTCAACCGCACCACTACACAGCATTGAACAGAGCACCATACAGTATCAGCTATTGCAAATCCAAGTGATTTATGTAGATAGGAAACATAAGTGGCCTGGCATATGAGCATTTCACTTGGTACATCACCTCTTCCCTATAAATTCCCTCACTAATACTTACCATTTGCTCTCTTTGAAGCAAGTCTAGACCCACCTCCAAGTTCTAGCAAAGACCTCAGCTGCCTTATGTCTGTAATAGCATGTTATGAAGAATTTTATCTGATGCTGTGGTACAAATTGAGGGCTGCTATTTTTTAGCAAAGAAAAATTGTCACTTGATAGTACAGAACTTGACTAATGCTGACAAAAGATATGTGCTATCAAAGCTTTTCACCTTGCATTCATCAGGATAGGCGCAAGAATGCCAAATTTCAAAGGGACCAATAATTTATACTGCATGAGAAAAGGGTGCTGATTGGTTGGCAAGTCAAGTCTGATTGGTCAAGCCATTGCCGTGGAGAATGCATCAGAGATTGTCCCCCACACTTCTGCTTAATTCAAAAAAGGCACAATGCCAGGACCTGCGACCTCATGAGGTTACAGTGGGGCAGATGGATCATTGGCTACCCTGCCATGTGATTTGAAGCGCTACTCGCTGATGCATAATTAATGAGCTTCCAAGTGTAAGATTGGCCATGATTTCCTGACCCGCCGATCAGCAGGAAACTCGCCACTAATCCTACCTGCTACTGCACATTTTCTCTGAAGTGGAAAATTCCACCTGTTGTTTCCAATTCACGGAGGATACAAAAATCCATTTGTGAAAAGTGTGGCAAGAACATTGTTAGAGGGAATGGCTCGTTATAACACATTGATATTGCATCAGCTTGGTGATAAGAGATTGTGAGAGAAACCTATAGCTTCACAATCCCTTCAAGTTATTGTGGGTGTCATGAAAGAACAAAGAAATGCAATTAATAGCATGGAATGTTAACACACCAATAGACAGACCAGCTGTAGTTGAGTAACATGAGCTCAATAACCCATTATGCTTGGAAAGATATTTAGAAATTGCCTGACTTGGAGATAAGTGCCAAGGTAAGCAATGTAGTTCAATGCCTTTACATTTCTACATATGTGTATGAATGCCAATTATCTTTCATTTGTAGAAATTACTAGTCTAAAGAAATCATGTCTTGCTTGAATGGTTTAATCAAGGAGTATTTTTAATACCCCAATCCACTCTGCCTGTGACCCCATCACCTCCAGCTATACAGGCTGAGGAGGGTGCACCTGTCCCACAGCATGAGATTCAAAGCAAGCCGGGGCCCTCCAGGCCCTCCAGAGGACACCTGTCAAAGTCATCAAAGACAACAGGACATAGCAGTGAACAGGCTGCCTCAACATCTGCTGCGGATGTCAGGGATCCACCAAGATGTAGTGGTAGGGTTAGAAAGATAAAGAAATCTTGATATCACTTTTGGCTCACAGGTATTCACTCACTGTATATATCATGTACCATTGTAAATACATTTGCTGTGCATGACAATTACATTATAGGGTTAGCACTCAGGTTGTCCCATCACCAAATAGCTGTCTTTATTGTTTGTGCCAAAGCTCAAGACCTGCAGCCATGGTAGCCTCTCCAGCCATGTGCACATTTCTGTGGCAGCAAGAAGTAACTCATTAAGGAGGCCACAACTGCATCAAGTCACCCCTTGACATTCAATAGCATTACCATCACTGAATCACCACTAACAACATCCTGAGGATTACCATTGGCCAGAAACTGAACTGGACTAACCATATAAATACTGTGGCTACAAGGGCAGGTCAGGGGCTAGGAATCCTGTGGCGAGCAACTCACCTTCTGACTCCCCAAGCCTGACCACCATCTGCAAGGCACAAGTCAGGAGTGTGGTGGAATGAGTGCAGCTCTCAACAACACACAAAAAGCTTGACACTATCCAGGACAAAGCAGCCCACTTGATTGGCACCCCTTCCTCAAACATTCACTTCCTCCACCACAGATGAACAGTGGTAGCAGTGTGTTCCATCTACAAGATGCACTGCAGAACCTCACCAAGGCTCCTTAGGCAGCACCTTCCAAACCCACAACCACTACCATCCAGAAGGACAAGGGCAGCAGATAGATGGGAACAGCACCACCTGGAAGTTCCCCTCCAAATCACTCACCCATTCTGATTTGGAAATATATCGCCACCCCTTCACTGTCGCTGGGTCAAAATCCTGGAGCTCCCTCCCTTATAGCACTCTGGTGTACCTAACCCCACATAGACTGCATTGGCTCAAGAAGCAGCTCACCACCACCTTCTCAAGGGCAATTAGGGATGGGCAGTGAATGCTGGCCCAGCTAGTGAAGCCCATATCCCACAAATGAATAATTTAAAAAGTCCACTTGATGCAGGCTTTGCGCTGGTCTGCTGCCTTTCACTTCCCAGAGTGGTTACATACAGCTTTGGCTGCTGACCTTTCCAAAGATTAGGGCCTGGTGAACCATGAAGGTTGGAGGTACAAGGCCCAATGCTGACCTTTCTCTCGATGCTAATGGTTGTAAACGCCTTTCAGATCACTGGCATGTCACTGAGGGACAGGAGAAATGCGCTTGGGTAACCTTGCCTGGAACCTTGTGGCTATGAGTATGTCACGGGCATGTCTTCCACGTCTTGGAGCTTCAATCACATCATCGCTTGGAAGCTCCTCATCATTGCCCTCTTCAGGTTCCTGCCCTTCCTGCTGTTCATCGTCCAATGGATCCTCAGCATCATCTATGTCTCCCTCTGGTAAGTAATCTCCCTTTGAAACGCCAGGTAGTGCAGAGGATGATAGACCATGATGATGCAAGACACCCTCTGTGGAGAGTACTGCAGAGCCCCACCTGAGCGGTCCAACCATCAGAAGCGCATCTTCAGGCTGCCATTGGTCTGCTTGATAAGGGATGGTGTCAAGCTATGTAGCGCTTTGTATCTTTCTTCCGAGGCACTTGGAGGACAACGCATGTTGTGCGCCATCGTTTCAGCGGGTAGCCCTTATCCCTAAGCAGTCAGCCCTGTAAGCGTATGGCGCTTTGAATATCTGAGGCAGCTGGGAGTGCCTCAGGATGTTTGAGTTATGGAAACTTCCAGGATACCTGGCACAAATGTACATGATGTGCTTCCGACGGTTGCACACCTGCTGAACATTTAGGAAGTGAAACCCTTTCCTGTTAATGAATATTAACGGCTGTTGCCATGGAGCTCTCAAAGCCACATGTGTGCAATCATCGCACCTTGCCCCTAGTAAAGACAGGTTGCCAAAAAACCCAAGAATCTAGCATCCTGACTAGCTTTATGCAGTGTGAACTTTACATAATGATGAGCCTTACTGTAACAGGCATCTGCCACCTCCTTAATACATTTATGTGTTGAGGACTGAGAAATGCTGCATAGGTCCTCTGAACAATCGCTGGCAAAAAGATTGAGTGCGGCGGTGACCTTCAGGGGCATTGGCAGGGGATGACCTCCCAGTCCATGGGGTGTTAGATCCTCCCACAGAATGTGCCAGACATGAGCCACCACATCTCTTGACAGGCATAGACATGCATGCATTTTTTCTCACTCATCTTCAGATAGGAATGGCGTCTTCAGTAGACGTTTGGTCGCATGAGTCACCTCCATAGGATAGGTCTGACCTCCTCATACTCTGGGCCTTGCTGGGGCTCCCCTGGACCATGGTCCTCAGTTTGGGTCTCTTTTCGAAGCTGCATTAAGTGATGCTGGGCCCTTCGTCTCTTCACTTGGATCACTTCCATCAAGAAGGCAGCATTTAGTGCAGGCTCCATTATTCAATCCTCCTCCTTTCCGTGGACAGATAGATCCAACAGATTAAAGAGTAATGGGCGACTATAGTAGATCTCCCAATTGCTACCAGAAAGCCACTGTCATGCCGTACATCTTCATCTGAGCCACTCATCTTTCCCTTATGCTATGACCACAGCTGGTGTTAATTGTTGCACAAACCAAGTCCCACAGGATATGTTGGCTTACGATCCATAACCAGTTTTTTTTTGTAGTCTCAAACCAAGAAGAAGATGCATCAATCTCAGCAGTAGGAGTTCCAGTAACACTTTTGGGATTTTAAAAATTAGAAGTAAAAGTTTTATTAACAAAAATGAAATAAAACTTAAGCAGACAAGATTACAGTTACGCAATTAAGGTTAGTTGTACAAAACATTCCCCAAAATCTCTCTACCTTGTCAAACCCACAGGAAAGCAACTGCTATAGCTTCAATAAAGGCAGACCACACTTCTAAGCAACTGCTATAGCTTCAATAAAGGCAGACCACATGACCTTTACCCTCTTCCACTCTGCTGGTCGGGTGATTCTAACTGCATCCTCTCCCAGCCCAGACCTCCAGCTATAGCTCAATAGCTCAAACAGCTCCAGCTATCTCCACCTATCTCTAGCTCAACAGCTATCTACAATAACTCTAATGTATCTTTTTCCCCTTTCACCTCCATTCTACTGTTCTCACATCTCTTTGAAACTCAAACCCTTCCAAATATAACATCTTTCATGTTTCCATCTCATCTTTGCTTTTTGGTCAATAAAATATAATATGCCCACTACTGTTTACCTATGGAACTCCTGCAAGATACAAACATGTTTCTTATTACCCCTGACTCCCCTTGTATATTCAAACAAACTCTCAACTTATCTAAAAATGCAAATATTAGATCTAACCACTTACTTGTACCTCAAACATAACACCTCTATCCTTTTCATGTTTCCAAACTCCCCAGACTTCTATCAAACTCTGCCCAGCTTAATTAAATCACACACACAAACACAGTCTTATTTACAGAATAACACAATATTCCCCAAAATAAAAAAAAAATTCATTCTCACTTATCCAAAGTTCCAATGAGATGCTATTTCATAGAGCTAAGTGACCAAGAGGCCACACCAGCTCCTTGACATTTTAATCCCAGAGAGGTTGGAAGAGGCTTGAGTGCATCCAGAATATGTTCAACCTTTCCTAATGCACCCCTACTATGTCTGATCTGGTAGACTGATTATGCCTAACCTGCACTTTTGGAATGACTAGATGCCCTTTGGCCCGTTAGCCATGTCAATTCCAGAAAGCATCTTAGAGGCTCAGTTCATAGCACCCTCGCCTTTGAATCAGAGGGTTGTGGGTTCATGTCCCACTCCCGGAAACCAAGAACTGTGATTGTACTTGAAAGAGTTGCAATCTGTGACTGTTGATAACTCGAAAGAGTTTTAGAGGTTATCATTAATCATCTTGCTGATATCTAGCAGCTATGCTCCCTTCATGGTTGGCTGCATCTTCCATTCTCACATCCCTTATCAACGTCATTGTGAGCCCAATGACTCCTGCAGTCTCACGTTAAAGTGCTCCAAATATCAATGGCTCCAATTGCACCTTCTCAATAAACTCTTCCTGAGTTCCATCAGCTCAGGCCCTATTTCCATGTTGTTACTCTAACCAGTGTCAGGGTGCCTCAGACCACTCTTGTGCAGATTCTTTTCCACTTTTGATTTTAAACTGCGTCATACTTTCGGTGTCTCAAGGTGGTGGTACTGCACTTCTACTTTGAGACCAGCTTCCACCCTCCCCCAGTCAGAGTTCGCCGCCGCCCCAGACCTTCCTGGAGCCTCATGATGTGCAGGTAGAGCTTCTTCTGATTAGTCTCCAGCCTCCTTCAGTAATCCTAGATCCCATTGTCATTGTTGTGGACATTCCTGCCCTTCTTCCTGAACCCATCACGGCTGATGTCCCATTGTGAACATCATCTCTCCCCATTTTGAGGCTTTGTTCACGGTTCACGGTCACATACAGGGGCAAAAGACCCCCACTCCAGGAGAGTTTTGAGTACCTCCCCTCCCCCCATTACGTTTTCCCCATTTACAGATTGCAGATGCAAACTCTGATCATGACCATCCCATCTGCTGCCCAGTACCGAACCAGACACACCCATCACCACCGAATGTGAGACTAGGACCATGCCCTGCACACCAAGCTATGCCCGATCCCCATTGAGCACACAGGCGTTTCCCTCCCTGGAGTGGGAACATGATGTGCATGCCATGCATAGCCCTGTAGCATGGCCCACAGATACCCAGGATGGCCTTTAATCTCTTGCCCTGACAATGAGAAGGTTGATAAGGGAAATGTTATTGATGTGGTGTATATGGATTTTCAAAAGGCCCTTGATACAGTGTCACGCAACAGACATGTGAGCAAAGTTCTAGATCATGGAATAAAAGGGAAAGTAGGCATTTGGATAAGAAATTGGCTGAGTGACAGGAAACAGAGCAGTGATAAATGATTGTTTTTCAGATTGGAGGAAGGTTTGTAGTGGAGTTCCCCAGTGCTCAGTGTTGGGACTCTTACTCTTCCTGATACATATTAATGACCTAGACTGTGGTGTTCAAGGCATGAATTCAAAATTTGCAGATGATACGAAGATTGGAAACATTGTCAACTGTGATGAGGATAGTCTTGAATTTCAAAAGGACAAAGACATGTTGGTGGATTGGGCAGAAAAGTAGCAGATGATGCTCAATGCAGAGAAGTGTGAGGTGTTTCATTTTGGCAGGAAGAATATGGAGAGGTGGTAAATTAAAGGGCAAAACTTTAAAGAAGGTGCAGGGGCAAAGGGACCTTGGCGTATATATACACAAGTCATTGAAGGTGGCTGGGCAAGTTGAGGGAGCAGTTAATAAAGCATATAGTATCTTAGACTTTATTAATAGAGGCACTGAGTACAAGAATAAGGAGGTCATTTTGAACTTGTATAAGACACTTGTTAGTCCTCATCTGAAGTACTGCATCCAGTTCTGGGCAGCCCACTTGAGGAGGGATTTGGAAGCATTGGAGAGAGTACAGAGGAGATTCACAAGAATTATTCCAGAGATAAAGAACTGTAGCTGTGAGGATAAATTGGAGAGGTTGGGACTGTTTTCCTCAGAGAAAAGAAGGCTGAAAGGAGACTTGATAGAGGTATTCAAGATCTTGAGGGGTATGGACAGGGTAAATAGTGAAAAACTGTCCCCACTCAGGAGAGCATCAAGAGCTAGAGGACACAAATTTAAAATAATTGGCAAAAGGAATAAAAGTGATGTGAGAAAAATGTGGTTGGAGTCTGGAACAAACTTCCTGATAGGGTGGTGGAGGCAGGTTCAATTGAGAATTCAAAAGGGAATTGGATTGTTGTCCAAAAAGAGAGAATGTGAAAGGTTATGGCGATAAGGCAGAGGAGTGGGACGAGGTAGAAAGCTCTTTCAGAGAGCTAGTGCAGACTCAATGGGCCAAATGGCCTCCTTCTGCACTGTAAAGATTCTGCGATTCTGTGCTGAGGTCCACAGAGTCCCAAGACTGCCTTTAATCTCTCACCTGACCTCTTGGCATCAGTCCAGGAATTATGACAGTCTTTCACTCAGCTTTCTGGCTCCTTAATGAATGACCACAAGACCATTTCCCTCCTCTGCTGCTCCATGAGCCTCTGTGCAACCATCCCTCTTATGCAAGCCTTCCCCCACCGCCCCACTCACGAGTCTCTGTGCAACCCTTCCCTTTTGTGCCACACTAACCCCCCACAACCTTTTGTTCCCTAGAGTCTGCCTGCATCCCCTCCCCTTCTTGCAAACCAAACCCCATCCACCCCATTCTGCGGCTGCGTTCTACTGTTCCATGTAGGGCTCCAGCGTCCCCACCCCCGCTCTTCCCTCTGATTGCCATCGTTCCTCCCCCCATCCCTCCCAAACCCCCTTCACCCTCACGTGTCTGTCATTGACCCCCCCAATCTTACCAAACTCCCTTCACCCTCATGTCCCTCCCATCTCCCCCACCTCCCCTTCAACCCTACCAAGCCCCCTTCACACTCATGTCTCTGTCATCTCTCCATCCCTGGTCACTACGCTAGTCTCCATTTTAGAATGCAGCCCTGCCTGAGACTCGCAGCACACAATGCTGTCCTGCCAGAGTAGCGCAGTAACCACAGTGAAGAGAGCAGCTCAACACCCGAGGCAGCCATGGTGAGCAGCCCCACCAAACACCCCCACCAGTGTGGGCTAACACTGACATCTCTGAGGAGTTGGAGCAGTGCTGTTACAGGTAGGCTTTGGATGTTGCACTCACCTCGAAGTCACAAGTTAAGTGAGGGTGAACAGCTGCACACCACTTATATCTGGTTGTGATTTAGACCCGTCTAATTTCCTGCTGGAATAGCACATAGTTGTGAGGGGAAATGTGATTCCGACGAGTTGCGTTTTTAATGAGTATTCATGACTTGTGAATGCATGCAAATGGTGCTCCCAACATGGATCGGGAAAGCTGATCTACCATCATCCCACCATGAAAGTGGTAAGGGGAAAATTCTGACTCGTTTTCCACCGGCAGGGAACGGGCTTTTGGCCTCACTCTGAATTTTCCGCTCCCGTCGGCAACAAAGTCCGCCATCACTAAATTAGATTATTTGGTTATTTGTCTTTTAGCTGTTTATGGAAGTGTGCTGCACACAAATTGGCTGCTGTATTTCCCTATTTAACAACAATGACCACCCTTCGGAAATACTTAATTTGCTGTAAAATACTTTGGGATGTCATGAAAAGCTTTGAAAGTTTTCAACACAACAGCCCCCTTGTGCACATGATAGTTTCCACAAACAACAAATGAAAGAAAGGACTGGATAATCTGTTTTTTAGGTAGCATTAGAGTTAAACAGCTAAATGATCAATGTTCAATATGAACAATATAGTCATAGTAGTTACAACCTTTAGTCTTCTCTTTGATCTGTAAAAATAACAGAGACATGTCTCTTGCACTGCTTCTCAACATAAAACTGATCCTTGAAACCTTTTAGATGGCAAAATGCCAACACAGAGCCAGTGATTCGGCTCAGTTTTCTCCATTGGCTGCAGACTGACTCCTGAGCTAAGTCCAATGAAGCCCACATTCAAAAGCTCCAGGCCACAGAGATGTCTGTCAGAGGAACTATGCAGAATCATTGGTACTGTCCTCTTGTAGACCTGACCAATGTCTTCACTCCAGGTACAGCTGGCAGTCAAAGATAATTCCCCAAGATGTCAGTAAACTGAAACCTTTGAAATGGATCAGCTTAATTCAATGATCTGTGCCAAATACTTTGAATTATCCACTAGATGGTCCTCCTCCAAGTATAATGTGAATGCATACTAAGGAACTACACATTTCTCTGTCTTGCCCTGAAATGAATATTGGCAGAAGGTAATGTCAACTCTTTGCAGCTTAAAATGCCTTACAATATCTAACTGTAACCTTGTGTATATTATGGCTAGAAATAAAATCCAGTAAGTATCTAAAAAAGAAAAAAAAAATACTTAATTTTTGATGCACCTTTAAGTTGTACTATGGGATATTTTCCATTCATCTAAATGGGCAAATAGGGCCTCAGTTTAACAGCTCATCCAAAAGATGACACCTTCAATAACGCAAAATTCTGTTAGTCATGCATTAAACTGTCAAACTAGATTTTTCTGCTTAAGGACTAAAGCAAGGTTCAGAGCCACAGCTTAGAATGAAATAGTGCTACAACCTGAGCTGAGCTGACTCTTAAATTTGCTTTTAGAGATTAAGCAAGGAAGGCACGTAAAGGACAGCACAAGCTTGTGTGGAATGGCAATAGTAAGTGGAATCAGCTTTTAAAATTACACTGAAAACAATGAATGCTGTGAGTCTTGTTGCTAATCAGACTGTAACACTGTCCAGCAAAAGCTTTTAATTCCATTCTGATCAGGATGGCACTGGTTCCTACAATTCCAGGATTCAGGTTTTCTTTTTCTATCTGTACAAAAGCCACGGCTTAAATCTCCTATTGAAATGGATGGAATCCAAAGCTAATTTCTGGCAGACCTCAAATGAAGTTACAGCTATTTCCATGTTAGAATAATTCACAGGAGGGAGTCATTCACACTTCCCAAATGATGTCATTCTGTCTTAATTAACATGTTATTACAGTTTGGGAGCCAAAGACTAAAGTCATCTCCTGGTAGTTAGATATGTTGAAGCTGGGTGGCCATCTTTTTTGATATCTTAGGCAACAAGAATGCAGAATCAAATGTTCTCAAGATCTAATAATGCAAGTGATATGAGACTGCAGAATGAATTTTCAGGCTTTGTACTACTTACAGTGGAAATGTGGGCAAGCGCTGAGAGTCAGAAATAAACTTTGTTAATTTAAATGGCTGGAATGTCATCAGTGGTATGTGACTGTCTTTTTGACATGCATTGTCTGAGGGTCTGGGTTCCTGTCAGAAATACAAAGTTGGAAAATTATCTCTTGCATTTTTGATTCTTTTCTAGGACTTCAAAACTATAAAACTTCCTATTGCCTTTAGCTACCATTTACAAACATTTAACCAAAGCTTGCTCTTTGATTTATCCTATCTGACAGCTTACTCTTTTCATTGTAGAAAGCTTCTTGCACTATGGGCCTTAGTCCTTTATCTTGTTTTTTTAATTAATAAAGGTCTCATCATTAATCACCCAGTAACATTTTAATTTTTATTCCCTTCCTTGAAATAACAGTAGCTCCACCCTGAGTAGAGAACAACTTCAACCATTGAATCATTGTAATCAAAAGACAATTATTACAGTTGTATCTGGCCCACACTTAACTCCATAGAAGAATGCAAGTCTAAAACACAAAACACTATTCAGCCCATTCTGCCCTGCTGATGCTTCCCACTACCTTGTTCTCTCCTCACAAACTTGTAGTTGACTCTTCTAGACATATTTATTTAACTTGTGTTTTAAAACACCCCTGTGAAGTGTCTTGGTACACTTCATTATGCTAAAGGTGCAATATAAATACAAATCTTATTGACAAAAAAAATCTCTCACGCGATGAAACTCCTGGACCAGCTGTCTCTTTATCTGTCCAGTTTAAATATTCCCCACTTCAGACATCAACAGGAATAGAAGTAGGTTATTCACTACCTGGGGCCTGCTCCATGATGCAATTACATAAATAGCTAAACAGCATCTCAACTTCATTTTCTCAGCTTTGCTCCATTTCCCTAACAAAATTAAAAATAAAGTTTCAAAATAATGGTAAAGGATTACTATCCATCATGCTGCAAACCACTTTATGATTTCCTCATTAATTTTAGCACTGAGCCAATTAAACTGTTAAAACTTTGCTTAAAATACAGTCAGCTGCTGCGGTAGATAACAGCTCAGTTTTAGCCAATCTGAGTGTTATAGAGTTGATCTTCCAGGCAACTTTCCTTGGTGGACACATCTAACTTTATTTACAAGACAGCAGCAGCAACTGCTTGTAACTGCATCAAACTCTATAGCCAGAGAAGAACTCTTCCAAGAGGTTCCCTGCGCTGCCAACACATTGATTTACACAGATCATGTGATCTTACAACACAAGATTATTCTTAAAGTTACAGTTGTACATTTATCAAAACTATAACTACTATATTCCTCCCCTTTTAACTTTTCTGTGCATTTTGTATTTATGAAGATATTTATCTCATGACATTATAATATTTACACAGGTCATGAAATTACAAGTTCAGTCTTGCAGGTGGTTTCCTGATCCATAAGGAATGTCGCAGCTCTACGACTCCTGATTCTTTTGCAGGAACCACATTCTCTGAAACTGCATTAACATCAGGTACCTCATTAGGCATACGCAGTTCAGTGTCTTCCACTCTGACAGAGACATTGGGCATGTCTGTCTTCGGTTGAGCAACTTCAACAGGATCCACATGTTTAGCAATGGTTACAGGTTACATCATTTTGTTTGGGCACCTCCCTTTTTCTTAAATGATCCACATGGTTACGGGTGATCCGGCCCTCCACTTCCACTACAATGGTCCGGTCACAGAGCTTACTTTACCAGGTAACCACCTCGACCCTCCACTGTAATTTCTTACATGTACTCCTTCTCCAACAGCAAATTGTCACTCATGACTATGCAAATCATGAGTCGCTTTTTGGTTCCCTTGACTTTTCGCCGCCTTCCCCTCCAAATTGGGAAGTATTAGGCTTAGTCAAGTTTGAAGATCGTACCATAAGACCATAAGACATAGGAGCAGAAATTAGGCCATTCGGCCCATCGAGTCTGCTCCGCCATTCAATCATGACTGATAAATTTCTCAACCCCATTCTCCTGCCTTCTCCCCTCATCAATAATTCTGCAGGTGTTGCCCTGCCATGGTTTGGGGGGGTTGTTCAGTAATGAAATAGGAAACAAGAAAGTCTAGTTTCCAACGATTCACCTGTTAACTTTTTCATTCCCAATTTAAAAGTTTGTGCTGTTCTTTCCACCAATCCATTAGATGATAGATGGTACTGTGCAGTCTTCATGTGGTTGATACCATTGAGGCTGACAAATCATTGAAACTCAGTACTTGTAAATGCAGTACCATTATCTAAGATGATTACCTCTGGAAATCTGTGGGTGGAGAAGCTTTGGTGTCGTTTTTCTATAGTAGTGCCTGATGTAGGCTACTTTACCTTATAAATGTCTAACCACTTGGAATGAGCATTTATAATCAGTAGAAACATGGTTCCAAAGAAAGGACTGGAGTAATTTATGTGCAATCTCACGAAGGGTCCACCAGGCAACTTCCATAGGTGTAAAGGAGCTGCCACCGGCAACTTTTGTAGCTGTTGACATTGCGCACAGTGTTTTGCCACCTTTTCAATATCGCCGTCCATCCCTGGCCACCAAAGATAACTTTGCGCTTTCACCTTCATTCATGAGATTCCTGGATGGGCACTGTGTAGTTTTACCAAGAGTGTTTCCCTTCCTTGTGAAGGAACTACTACTCTTAAATCCTATAATAGAATACCATATTGACTGCTTATCTCATGTCTTCAGTTGAAAAATAGCATCAATTCATCAAAGTCTGGTTCCTGGGACCAACCATTTAACATTTGGTGTCTCACTCGATACGGGACTCAATCACGATTCATCCAGTTTCTTAAATGCCTGACACAGACTGGTGAGGAACCCAGGAAATTCATCACTAACATGAGCTCTTGGGGATTTGCGACATTGGCATTGGTCTCTTTCAAAGGAAGGCGACTTAGGGCATCGGCAGTTGCTATATGAATCCCTGGTCTATTTATAAAAGTGGATTCATATGCTGCCAAAATTAGGGCCCTTCTTTGTATTCATGCAGAAGCTATGAGAGGTTTAGCTTTTTCCTAAAAGTGGTTTGTGGTCTGACACTATCGTGAAATATCACCCATGCATGTATTGGTGGAAATTTTTTACACTAAAAATAATCGACAGACCTTCCTTTTGGACCTGAGAATATCCTTTATCAGCTGTGGTAAATGTTCTGGATACATAGCCTATCGGCCTCCCTGTACTATCGTACATCTTGTGAGATAGTATCGCTCCCACTCCATGGGGGATGCAATGCAGGTTAGCACCAATTCCTTTGTCAGGTCATAATGCACTAACAAATTTGAAGAGTGTAAGAGTTGTTTTACTTTCATCAAGGCTTCTTCTTGGGGTGACTCCCAAACCCAATGCTGGATTTTCTTTAGCAGTGAATGTAGTTAGAACCATTGATAAATTTGGTAGAAATTGGTCCTAATTAATTACCATCCCTAAAAATGATTTTAGCTCAGAGATGTGCTTAGGTGCAGGTGCCTCTCTGATTGCTTTAACCTTCTCTTCAACTGGGTGTAAACCTTGGGCATCTACCCTGTGGCCAAAATAAATGACGTCATTTGCCTGAAAAGTGCATTTTTCCTTCTTTACACACACTCCTGCTTCTAAAAATTGTTTCAGTGCTTCCTCTAGATTAGCCAGGTGTTCCTTTCCTGTGAATCCAGTTATCAGTACATCGTCCAGGTAGACGACAATCTGAGGTAGTCCCTGTAGTAAGCTCTCCATTGTCCTCTGAAAAATGGCACAGGCTGAGGAAATACCGAAGGGCAGGCGTGTACGTTGATATAACCCTTTGTAGGTATTTATGGTCACAAATTCTCAGGAGGTATCATCCAGCTCCAGTTGCTGACGTGCATGACTCATGTTAAGCTTTGTATACGTTGTCCCTCCTGCTAGATTGGCAGAGAGGTCTACCCGGCTATGTGGAAAATTGCCCAGGTATGTCCTCTGCACAAAAAGCAGGACAAATCCAACCCGGCCAATTACCGCCCCATCAGTCTAATCTCAATCATCAGTAAAGTAATGGAAGGGGTCATCAACAGTGCTATCAAGTGGCACTTGCTTAGCAATAACCTGCTCACCAGTGCCCAGTTTGGGTTCCACCAGGGCCACTCAGCTCCTGGCCTCATTACAGCCTCGGTTCAAACATGGACAAAAAAACTGAACTCCCGAGGTGAGGTGAGAGTGACTGCCCTTGACATCAAGGCAGCATTTGACCGAGTGTGGCATCATGGAGCCTGAGCAAAACTGGAGTCAATGGGAATCAGGGGGAAAAATCTCCACCGGTCGGAGTCATACATAGCACAAAGGAAAATGGTTGTGGCTGTCGGAGGTCAGTCACCTCAGCTCCAGGACATCACTGCAGGAGTTCCTCAGGGTAGTGTCCTAGGCCCAACCATCTTCAGCTGCTTCGACCTTCCTTCCATCATGAGGTCAGAAGTGGGGATGTTCGCACAATGCTCACCACCATTCGCGACTCCTCAGATACTGAAACAGTCCATTTCCAAATGTAGCAAGGCCTAGACAATGTCCAGACTTGGGCTGATAAGTGGCAAGTAACATTTGGGCCACAAAAGTGTTAAGCAATGACCATCTCCAACAAGAAAGAATCCAACCATCACTCCTTGATGCTCAATGGCATTACCATCACTGAATCCCCCACTATCAACATACTGGGGGTTACCATTGACCAGAAACTGAACTGGACTAGACATATAGATACTGTGGCTACAAGAGCAGGTCAGAGGCTCAGAATCATGTGATGAGTAACTCATCTCCTGACTCCCCAAAGCCTGTCCACCATCTACAAGGCACAAGTCAGGAATGTGATGGAATACTCCCCATTTGCTGGATGAGTGCAACTCCTACAACACTGAAGAAACTGGACACTGTCCAGGACAAAGCACCCGCTTGATTGACACCACATCCACAAACATTCACTCCCTCCACCACCAATGCACAGTAGCAGCAGTGTGTACCAGCTACAAGATGCACTGCAGGAATTCAGCAAGGCTCCTTAGACAGCACCTTCCAAAACCAAGACCACTTCCACCTCGAAGGACAAGGGCAGCAGATAGATGAGAACGCCGCCACCTGGAAGTCCCCTCCAAGTCACTTGCCATCCTGACTTGGAAATATATCGCTGTTCCTTCACTGTCACTGGGTCAAAATCCTGGAACTCCCTTCCTAAAAGCACTGTGGGTGTACCTACACCACATGGACTGCAGTGGTTCAAGAAGGCAGCTCACCACCATCTTCTCAGGGGCAACTAGGGATGGGCAATAAATGCTGGCCCAGCCAGCAAAGCCCACATCACGTGAATGAATTAAAAAAAAATCTTGGGAATAGGGTATCTGTCCAGTTTGGCTGCTCTGTTGACAGTTATTTTATAGTTCCACGGACCCGGACAGTCTGGTCTGGTTTAAGAACAGGGACTGTGGGTGCTACCCACTCTAAGAACTGAACCGCTTTTATGAAACCCAGCCTCTCTAGCCGCTTCAACTCAGCATCAACCTTCTCTCCCAGGGCGTATGGCACAGGATTTCCTTTCAAAAAGTGAGGGGTCGCTTCTGGGTCCATGTAAATCTTGACCTGTAGGCCTTGGATTTTTCCCAGTTCATCTTGAAGACGGTGCCATATTTTTTCAGCAGCTCCTGCAGGCCCCCTGCTCACAACTGTAAGATTTCGGACCAGTTTAATTTATCTCTATTCAACCAATCACGACCTAGAAGGCTTGGTCCTTCACCTTCTACCACCATCATTGGTAGCTGTGCCAATTGGTGTCTATAATGGACAGTTTTTTTAAATTCATTTATGGCATGTGGCTAGGCCAGCATTTATTGCCTATCCCTAATTGTCCTTGTTCAGAGGTCATTTAAGAGTCAGCCACGTTGCTGTGGGTCTGCAGTCATATGTAGGCCAGACTAGGTAAGGACAGCAGATTTCCTTCCCTAAAGGACATTAGTGAACCAGATGGGTTTTTACAACAATCGATGATGGTTTCAGGGTCATCATTGGATCGTTAACTTGGGTCTCTGGATTACTAGTCCAGTGACAGAACCATTACGCAATCACCTCCTTGATGTACGCATCATGACAGCTTCCAGGATACCTGGCACATACCCGCAATATCTGAGTCCTGTGGTCACAAACGAGCTGGCCATTCAGGGAGTGGAAACCCTTTCTATTTACAAAGGCACCCGGCTCACTAGTGTCTTTATGGTCACATGCGTGCAATCTATGGACTCCCTGGATGTGGGGAAACTCAGAAATTACAGCAAAGCCTTTGGTTCACTCAGCCTGACTGGCTTCGTCGGTCAGGAAGTCAATGACATTACTGACCCAACTGAACAGAACATCAGTGACCAGCTTGACACAGCTGTGGGCAGCAGATTGGGAACCACCACAAAGATCTCCCACTGACCCTTAGAAAGAACCAGAGGCAAAAAGGAGGCACTGGACCTTAGGCATGCCCAGGTAGCAAGAGCACTGCCTGTAAACTCTGCCTGCTGGAAAATGGCACCTTCTGCAAACCCTTCTGCCTTGCACTTCCTGCTGGTCCTGCACCCCTACTGACTACATCTCTCTTTCCACAGGCCATACTCTGAATACTGTCTGTGGGCACCTGACCTCCTCTCCCTCCTGATCCTCTCCTCCTCCTCTTTCGAGGAGGTCCCTTCAGCAGAGAAGAAAAAATGCCAGAAACTGTCTGTAAACCAATTCCAACTAACTCATGGCAAAACTCCTACCTATTCACCTTGCCAAGATCCTGTTCATCTTTTATCCCACCTTGGATTGAGGTTTCATGAATAATGTAAATGCTGCCTAGCCAAGTGGCCAATACGATGAGCGTGAAATTGCATGGGCCACATAAAATCGCGTTAATTTCCTTTTTAATTTGCCTAATTGCTCCTTTCATTGTCAGCGAGCACACTTCTGACATCTGCACGTACCTACCCACCAGAATATTGTGCAATGGCGCGATGTCATCGGGACGCCCTCCCAATGTCGTCATGCGCCATTTTACGTGAGATCGGGACTGCCGCGTGCCCGCTCCAACACTGTAAAATTCAGGCCATAATTACCATTTCTCAAATTAAAGTTAAGCTTTCAAAATACACAGACACACTCTTCCAGCAGATGTGATGAAAGCTGCTCAGTGAAGAAGACTACACACCAGCAATTAAAGCAACACGTTCAAACTAAGCTTCGCTCAAAGAAGGAAAATTGCTGGAAGCTGAAGATTACTGCGGGGTATTTCACCCAGCGCTGTCATAAAAGGTTTGAAATGAGTTACCCTGGTGACACCTTTTACCTGGATTTCTTTGCCTGTGTACATTTTCAACTTGGCAGATGTTTGTTCCAAATTTAATTGTTGATCATCTGTATTTAAATTTCTGAAAATGTGTTCTGCTATTACAGTGGTAGAAGCAACCGTGTCTACCTCCATTTTTAATGGTTTACCATTCACTTGTACTGTGACAATAATTGTCTCTGTCTTCTCAACTTTCATGTTGAATAATGAATAAATGTCAGAATTGGTTGTTTCTGGCTCTTAAACACTATATACTTCATTGGACTTTGATTGTTGCCTGGAAGACTATTTAATTCTCGCTTTGCAATGTTTCAATATGTGTCCACTTCTGTGACAAAAATAACACTCTACCTTTTTAAATTGCCAGTGGCTAGGAGAATGATTGTTTCCCTGTCAATAAAAATTAGTTTTTGATTTTGCTGCTGACCTGTTTCCTCTAAATTTTTGGCTAGCGGAGAGTTTGCGATAGAGTCCCAGCTTTTCGCACTACTTTCGGCTAACTGTTCTCACCCAACTAGGAAAATAGCGCGATTTGCGCCCCTTGAATTGCTTGTGAGTTCCTTACAGTGCTTTCCATCGCAAACACTACTTCTTAAAATCAAGATTCACTTCAGCCAGCAATCTTCGTTGATCCTAACTATCATACCAAACGATCCCTGAGCATGTCATTCAGGGCTTCACCAAAATCACAATATTCCATTAGTTGCTTTAATTTTGCAACGCAGGTAGCAATATTCACTCCCAGGGCTCTATTCTGTGAATTGAACCTGAACCTCTGCTTTGTGACTGAGGGCTTGGGTTGAAAATGTCTCTTAACAAGGTCTGAACTAATTCACTGAACACCTTTGAATCTGGGGCACTGAGGGCTGTCAATCTTTGAATTAAATTGTAGGTCTTACTCCCACAAATACTCAGGAGAATCACTCTCCTCTTTTCCTCCCATCTGATTTTGTTGGCTTAAAAGAAGAATGAAAGATGTTCTATATATTGAGACCAGTCATCTGTGGCTGGCTGAAAGGGATTGATTCTGCCAAACTGTGGCATCTCGGATGAGTATATCTTCCTTTCTTTTTAATGAACTGAGATAGTCACAATCGCTGGGCAAGGGACAGTACCAGATCTGATTTATCTTCGTTGCCAGTTTGTTTTGAGTTCATCTTCCAGGCAACCTTTCTTGGTGGACACATTTAACTTTATTTACAAGACAGCTGCAGCAACTACATGTGTGCATCAAACTCTATAACCAGAGAAGAACTCTCCCCTAGAGGTTCCCTGAACTGTTAAGTCTGGTTTACACAGATCATGTGATCTTACAACACAGGATTATTCTTAAAGCTACAGCCCTATGTTTATCAAAACTGTAATTAATACACCAAGTCATCATTTAAAAAGCTTTCTGCGGTTGAGCTTTCTCTTTTTGATGTGTAATGATAAGGAATAAATATAATTATATTTGCCAATATTACCGCTGTGTTTGATATGTGAACAGTTGCAGACTGTATGGGAATAAATGCCTTTATGGATTATTGTGATATGTTTGATAGCTTCTAATGTGTTTTATTGTTGGTTATTTTCCTGTGTGGTAACATTGATGGCTGATATAGGTAGAATTTAAAAGTTACTCGAGATACTCTAATATTATAGAAATGTTTCACCCAGTACTACTGGCTGATGATTATATCTGCTTTTGTGTCACTGTGCAGTTAGTATTTGTATTATTTGTTAACACTAAGGATCCCTGAGTTCTAAGTGTATTGGTTACATTTTTGTGTATGCTAATTATTATAGTTCTTATAGGTTGACTAGTTGATTTTTTCCCTTTTTCCAATTATTCTTTGGTCTTCCCTTGGGCATTTTTAAAACATTCATATTCTGTTACTGATGATTAATTCATTGATGACAAGTATGTTACATTTGGGTCTTTTAGTTAGCATACATTTCAATGAGAGTTTTATTTTCTTCAAATGTAGTGGTCTGTGCCATCTGCATTTATTCTCATCTGGGCATCATTTTATTGTATTTACTGGCAATACTTTGTACACAGATGATTATGAACGAGGTTGAATTAGAAACTATGGTGATTGTGGTCTCAATGGTTTTAGATCCAACGTACTTGAATTATTACAGAGTCTGTCAACTCTCCAGCTGTATTAGTTGATTCCTTTTCCCATCTGTTTGAGAGTAATTTGATTAGCTTCAATACATCATTTTCTATTTGACGAATGGTGATGCGTTAATGCTACATACTTATTTCTCCATTTCAGGTATAGTTCAATATTTCAGAATATTTCTTGAACTGATGCAGTTTCGTATTCAATTTATTGC
Organism: Cetorhinus maximus; assembly: GCF_964194155.1. Lineage (NCBI taxonomy): Eukaryota > Metazoa > Chordata > Chondrichthyes > Lamniformes > Cetorhinidae > Cetorhinus > Cetorhinus maximus. The sequence continues at coordinate 123,170,222 of NC_135879.1, read as the reverse complement.
AACCCTTTGTTTAGTATTGTGATAATTTACGAAAATTTGCTAATATATATGTAAATATAATATAAAACCATTGGCCAGTGTGGCAGAGAAAAGTGTGCTGGATACAAGAATGTTTGATGTCCCATCATGTTGCTGACTGAAAATCAGAGGACGCTATGTGGCTATGTGTCAGAGGAAGTGGATTTTCTCTGACATGAAGCAAAATACTGCAGATGTTGGAGAACTGATAGGAAAACAGAAAATACTGGCAAAGCTTAACAGGTTTAGCAGCATCTATAAAGAGAGAGGAAGGTAGAATTAAAAGGGGGGATTTTAATAGAACTCACCGAGTCGAAAACCCATGGGATCAGGTGGAATGCTGATTTACACTCTCCCAGCAAGGGCAGTGTTAATCTATTCCACATTCTGCTCTCCATAAACTTGAGGTCATCCAAAATTCTGTAGGCCATGTCCAAATTGACCTTTAATTATTCATTGAAATATGGCGGACGGGCTGCTGATTTTGGCTCCTGCCCAGCCCCCATATAATGGGCGTGAGCTCGGGAGTGAGCAGGAAGGTAGTGGGATGGGCACCCGCCCTATTTTACGTGCAGCCTGTGCGGGAAACACACCCACCGGGGGCATGTAAAATTCAGCCAATGTATTAGATTAAAATTGCACTTCACTGAAGCAGAAAAGGCAAAATTGTATCACTGATGAAGAATATATTGTTCTGGATAGATAGATGATTTATTTTCCAATAGAATTGCTGAAGGACAAAGCCAAAAAAAAAACTGTGGCCCTGTTTAGTTGTAAAATTTGAAATACAAAATTTGAAGAAAATAGCTCAGTGTGATAGGAGATTCACCAGTGTCCTGTCATAACTCCAGCAGAAACCTGGCAGAACCCCAAGGGAAATGGTGAAAGCTATTTTCCTGAGACACCTGCTAGTTGTCTGCTGGAGTTATAACAGGAAACTGGCAAAACTGAGTGGAATGTCAGAATTGTCATAGCCTTGAGATATGGAGCAAACACAATGGTGGTCTTGATCAGAGGACGTTGGAACTAGTGTTTGATAAGAAGAGGTTTATATGTTGAAATGGAGAATACATTATTGTGATGCTGTATTTTAGGTGCTCTTAACTGGGAAAGTAACAGTGTTTAAAAATAAAGAAATTAATACCAATTAAAATAAAATGTTCAGAGAGATATTGGTGGAATTTTATGCTGGTGGAAAGGTTCCGCCGAAGCCAGTGGACTTTTGAATGGCTTGTCGCATCTTACGGCCCCGCCCTCACTATGATGGAGCCATAAAATTCCTCAATTATATAGAAATTAAAATGAAACTAACTTAGGCTGGGATTTTCCGGTCCTGTCATGGGCGGGACCCACCGCGGGCGAGGCAGTGCCCCCACCAGAAGTCCATTGACTTGCGGCGGGACCGGAAGATCGTGGTAGCAGGCGTGTGTGGAAAATCCCACGATTAGTTGACTAGTCAGGTGAAATTGCACATCGGAATTTTTTTAAATACAATTTTACTTGCTTAAGAATAAAGGGAATGGGAGTTAAAATAAGCAAATGTGAAGTGTATTGAAATTTGGATAAGAAAGAAAGACTTGCATTTATATTGTTGATGGGGTGGAAGGTGAGGACATGGGGAACCTTATCATGGTCCTGGGAGGGAGGGAAAGTGGTGAGAGCAGAATAGCGAGAAATTGAACTGACACATTCGATGGCCTGTCAACCAATGTGGGAGGAAATCCTTGGTTGAGGAAAAAGGGACCAAGGAAATGCAGGTATGGAAGGTAGCATCATCTGAACAGGTGCAACGGAGCTGGAGAAACTGGGAAAATGGAATGGAATCCTTAAAGGAAACAGGATGTGATGAAGTGTAGACGAGGTAGCTGTGGAAATCAGTAGGCTTATAGTAAATATTAGGAAATATAGTCTGTCCACAGAAATGGAGCCAGAGAAGTTGAGTAAGGGAAGAGAAGAGTTGGAGATGAATCGGGTGAAGGAGAGAGAAGGGTGGAAATTGGAAGCAAAGTTGAAGAAATTTTCCAGTTCATGGTGAGAGCAGGAAATGGCACCATTTTGTCATTAATGTACCTGTAGTAATTATGGTTTTACCATGTGTGCAATATACCTTTAAGAATAATACTTGTTAAGGAAGATCACATGATTTGTAGTAGCCAGTAGGAGAGTAGTGCGGGCTACCTCAGAGTCAGGGTAGAGTTACAGGTAGAGTTGAAAGCACACATGTAGTTGCTGCTGAGTATATTGTAAATAAATTTAACATTTCCACCTAAGAAGTGTCTGCTGATCAACTCTATCGTTAATAGTTAATAGTACAACTCGGCCACCCGATAACAATACCAGAAAAAAGATGAGGGAGGATGAGTAGGACTGAACAAGAAATTTTCTACATATCCCACAAAAAGCCAGGCATAACGAAGACCCATATGGATACCCAGGGCAACACCATTTAGTTGGAGGAACTGAGTGGAGTTGAAGGAAAAATTGTTCAATGTGAGATAAAGTTTAGTCAGGTAGAGGAGGGTGGTGGTAGGTTGACATTGGTAGGTATTGTGTTATGATAATGATATAATATCTAATTGCTCATAAGGGATTGGGTAAACACGTTGTTGGTTCATTTATTAAGGCTCGGCAAATGAGAACAGCCTTACATAGTTGTATAACTTGGAGATGTTAGAAGCTGTGTCTGCTCTGCTCAAAGCAAGAAATGAAACCAAGACTGGATCAGGGGTAAAAAATAAAGACAGGATAGAGACTCCTGCAGAAATGGATCCTACTTTGTCACTGATATCCTGAAGGCATTTTAGCAGAGGTCTGGTCAGTGCCAGGCTGAAGCAGATTGGAAAATGATGGAAGGACAAAGAAGCTCTCCAAGTTAGTGCCAAGACTGCTTCTTCATGCCCTAGAGGAAGGTTGTAGCTTCCTCTGACCCAGGATTCTCCACTTCCCTACCGCGAGACCTTCCCTCTATCACTTACTGCAAGTTGGTCAGTAACCAAGATCTGCCCAATCTTCCCCTTCCGGCAGCTACTCTTCACCTTCTTGCAGCCCAGAATGGGAAAGAAATGGGTGATCAGTATCTGAGTGAGGCCCAGTTGTTAAAATTGCTGAGGTCTCTTGCTGCCTCTAACAGACGTGTAATTAATTTAACATCCTTCCCACTTTTGCCAGAACCAGGCCTGTCCACCACCAGGCAGGAGGACAGGGAAAGCTAATTTACACCATTCTATATGGTCAGACACTTGGTCTGATGGATAGATATTGTCCAGTTAAGTTGATTTATTCATTTTAGATTTTAATAATTTTATTTTCATTGTTTTGATGTTTAATTTCAACTATATGTTAATGCTATTGCTTGCATTCAGAATTGACAACATCTGACTTTTTTTTTGGACGGCATAAAATAGGTTCTTCATGGTTAAAATCTTTAGCTCAGCGGGCGGGTGCGTGCCCGACCTGACCGAGCGTAAAATGACACAATGGCATCGGGCGTGCATCCTGACATCTTCATGCACTTGTACAATATTTCAGTTGGCGGGCGCAAGCCAGAGTTGGCAGTGCACCCACCAACAATTAAAAGCCCTATTAAGGCCATTAAAAAGTTAATTAAAATAAATTTTTCGCTGCCCATCCAACCTACGTTGGCGGGCAGGCGAAAAGGCCAAGCAGCCTTTGCACTTTTTTGGAAACCTCATCTCGCCGGTGGGTGAGGTTTCCAAAAGCAAATAAAAATCAAATAAAAACTTTATTTTTCCATTAATAACATGTCCCTGCTCATGTGACAGAGCCACATGAGGGGACGAGTTTCATAACATTTATAAAACCTTTGATTCTTTTTTGAAATCAGTTCATCTCCCTGAGGCAGTTCTCTGCCTCAGGGAGATTATCAAACGTGCACTTGTGCGCATGCGCAAAGTTTGTGCTTGCCCGGCTCACCCTCCCCGCCACCCCCACTTGCACAGGCAGCGCTGAGCGCGACCGCTCGCATTTCATGCTGGGCAGGCCTTGATTGGCCTGCCAGCGTGAATTTGCCTTCCGGGCCCAATCGTGGGCAGTGCTCAGCTTCCTGACCGCCTCCAACCGTCTCTGCCGAGCCCGCATGCCAAGGGCAAAATTCTGCCCCATATATTACTGCAGAAGCTAGTTGAGAGAGGAAAGCTTAACAGCAAGTTCTTCTGGTCAACCTGATTGTTACTACCGACTGCTGTCACTGCCTGGAGACTGTTCAAATAACAGGAATATTTTGAATAACTTTGGCAAGATTTTGCCTGTCTTGTAATTTTAATTGTACAAGCTATTTGCGTTATATGTGTTGATTAATCCCTGTGTTTCCTAAGAAAGAGAGAAAAATAAAACCCACAGCTGGAGGATATTTTAATTCATTATAACTTGTTGCCGATTAGTTAACATTATTATTAAGCAAGGGTAAAACTTAACAGTGATAGAAAATAAGCCATCATAATTTAGATGCATTCAGGAGTAACAGCAATGTAGACCTACTTCCTTTTCACCAATATGCAGTATTGAATATACTGCCAGTGAATTGCCTTCTGCAAGTGGCAATGCTCAGCTACCACATGCTCGCTGCCAATATCTGCAACTGACAATATTGAATGAAGTTCAGTTTTGTGACTGTCAACCTCGACTCATTTTTCTTGATGACCCACACAGCCATTAGTAAGAGGTCATATTTCCATGCCATCTGTGGCCAGTATCTAAATCCACATGTGTGAGTGACTATGACTAACACACTTCAGTCTATACCTCTGTGTTTTGCAGTCCCTGGATGATTAATTATTGATTAAATTGTTTTGGAGCTTCTTTACTGAAATCTGCAGTAGCTTTCATTTTATATCTCATAATTTACAAGCACAGCATAATTGCAAGCTGACGAGTTGCTATTTGAAAAACAATCCCACCCCTTCGAAAGCTTTTATCAGTCAAAAAAAACTGTTCAAGTACTTTCTAGGTTAAAAATACAATATATTCACTTGTTCACACTTGCTATTCATTATAATGTATCCATTTCATAAAATAGAAAGTGAAGATTTTGAGGTCATATTTATTTTCATTCTCCTGCATATTACTCACTGTTTGTTATCCGAAACTGGATGGATCACAGATGTGGAGAACTTCCTGATAATGGATCAACCAGCTCAGCTCTCCTATGACTTTCCTCACTTCATGATCGTTACGAATGATTGGGGCATTGGTTTAACCCTGCTCTCATTCTCTGGTTTGGAATTCATTTCTTAGCCCAAACACAACAGCTGACTATCCGTCACGCATAGCCAACAATAGGCAGAAAAATGAAGCATTCTTTGCCAAGTGCAGCCAGATGGTGACCTCCATAAACTCTTACTTGAGAGCCATAATGACTCTTTAGGTATAATTTTTTTTACCCAAATTATTCCACACTGAGCTAAACTTAAGGAAAATGTCTAGACCATAGCCAACAAAAATTGCTTTTTGTCATGCCGTTTACTCTGCCTCATATTTTTGAGTGTAACAGGATAGATTTTCTGGTCACAGAGCGGAGAAGCTAGGAGCAGATCAGAGCGAGCGACAAAGTTCTACTGTGCACAACTTGGTAAAGTTGGATAATTTAAAACATCTCAGCCATGCTTACACCTGGAGATTGGAGTTCACTGAAGGGGAAGGAGGATAATGAAGCATGATTGCAGCCTTTAAAGGTCTGCGGTTAAAATTTAAATGGATGCAGTTCTGAAGGAAAGTGACTGCAAGGGATAAATATTAGGAGTCTTTAAAAATGTTACAAAATTGATCTTAAGTATTTGATCACCATTGCACAGTATTGTTAGGGCAAAAATGTGAAGAAAGAGAAACAAGGGAAGACAAATCCAATATGAATGCTTGGTTAAGTCATTAAGCAGCACAACATCTAACTCCTTGCTTAATGACTGGTATAGTGAAGATGTTGTTGTATTCACTGAGCACAAAAGGATTGTCTTGTTTGGAACTCCAGGCACTCTGTTGTGGACACCACTAGCAGGAGATGAGAACAGGTGACACCACTTAAGAAGTCTGACAAAGTAACTGTCAACAGTAATATTTACCATATAAATGGCCCAGGTATGCATGTCACAGAGTGTTTCCTTGTTCCAGATTTACTGCTGGACCTTGCCAAGCCCTGACACATTACATGTCTTTCTTTGTATCTCATCCAAATCCGTATTTCAACAGGGCACACATTCAAACTGCCACATAAAATTGAAATCCCTGATGAACTTGCATCTTTCAAGGCTTTCACACATAAAATGATTGTAGCACAGCCTAGATGAATGCTGCACACTGCTTGTTCATTTACTGATACACAGGATAAACTGCAGGGTCTACATTTTCCTGGAGTCATGGAGACACCGCACCTTATCCAAAATGACACTGGGAACCTTGATCCAGTAACCCCATCCCCATATCCAGCAGAAATCATTTTCACTGGTGGATTTGGGGGGCGGTGCAGAAGCTGGGAGTTGTTGCGGGGGAGCTGGGGTGGTGCAGAAGCTGGGAGTTGTTGGCGGTGGGGGAGGGAGGGAAACAGGGGTATGTGCATTTCCCAAAACTGGCGGGACATTTAAAAGTGCATCTGAGTTCAATTAAGCAATTTTTGTCAGTGTCATTGACAAAACCCGCCCTGTGTGACTTACGACTTGTGGAAAAGTTGTAAAGCTTTCGGGAGTCCACTGGTAGGTCTGTAACATTTTAGAGAGTGCAAAAATGTTAAAGAAGTGCCACAGAAGGTCCACCAGCACAAATACAGGTGTGTGGCTGACACCCAAGGCAGTTGGAAGGGGGGACTTGTGGCCTTGGATGGTCATATTTCTTCAGTCCTCCTGACTTGGACATCCAGGTGGGAGGGAGGATAGTGTGCCATTGTCATTAAGAGGACGAGTGTGCAGTGGGCCATGCCATCTGCTGAAATGGGGATGGTACCATCGCATATACGGGCCATAGAGGCATATGAATATGTGGCCAGAGACAGGGCACAAAGCCAGGAGTTGGAGGTAGCACAGTGCGCACAAGGCAGGAGGAGGAGTAGGATCGCAAGGTATTACACCAAAGTAAGAGTATACCGAACCTGAAGGTTATATCTGGACATGACCAAGAACCTGCGTAGGCGAAGGCTGAGAGTATGCTGAGAAATGGTTGCAGTTATGTGCCATGGCAGAGCAAGATCTAGCACTACAGTCTACAGATCCCCATACCCTGCCAATGGCACGCAAGGTGACAGTGGTTCTCAATTTTCATGCAGCCAGCTTGTTCCACTGGATCTGCCACAGACATCTACAATATTTCACCGTCAGGCACCCACAGCTGCATCAAGGCAGCTTGGGTAAAGGAGCACAAAAACTTCCCGATAGGTGTGTTGGCACAGACACAGAGAGCAGGGACTTCACAGACATAGCAGGCATCCCTCAAGTACTGTGAACTATAGACTGCACTGACACCATCATAATGGCACCAGTTCAGCAGCTGGACACCTTCATTTTCAGGAAATTGGTCTGCTCACTAAATGTCCAGTTGGTGTGTTACCACAACAAGGTGTTCCTGCACGTATGTGCACATTATCTACCATGACTCATTTATACTGAGGAATTAACAGCTGCCTCAACTTTTCCAGACACCAACACAGGTCCAAGGTTGGCTTCTGGGGTATAAGGGGCACCCCTTAGGGAGGTGGCTGATAACCACTTTTAGGCAGCCTCAGATGGAGCTCGAAAGGCAGCACAATAACAGCCATGTGCAGACCTGCAGTATCATTGAGCAAGCTATTGGCATTTTAAAGATGCGCTTAAGATGCCTTGACCACTCTGGAGGATCACTCCAGTATTCCCTTGCAAGGTTCTCCAGGATAGTTGTGGTGTGCCACATAATGCACAATATGGTTTAGCGGGGGGCCTTCAAACAGAGGGGGCAGCCGCCAGCCCTATAGTTATGACATCTGAGGAGCAGGACAATGAGGAAGATGAGGTTCAAGGTAATAAAGATGATACAGAGGAGGAGGAGGAGGAGGGCAACAGTAGAAGGGGCGGGCCCATGTACCTATGGCTGATTCCTTACAGGAGGGGATAATCACTAGAAGCCTTTAAATATAGAGCACATTCTCCTAGGCTCGAGATATGACAAGTAACCAAATACGTCAACCAGTCACCAGTGAGCAGCTTCCATATAATAAACCTTTAACATGGAAGCTACGCTTCTTCAGGGAAACACCCATCCCCAACCTGAGAGAAAGCCAACAGCACACAGTCAGCATCTACAGCATGGCTGAAACCATGACCATCAAAACACTTGGCCTCAACATACTGCACAAATATATCTTGAGAACTCCTTCAAAACCTGGACTGTGCACATTTATGTTAGGGCCTGTCAAAGAGCCAGAGAAAACATCAGTTGTGCCTAGTCAAACCATGCTCACTATGCCAAGAAACCCATCAGTGGCTGAGGAAACATGGCACCCTGCGCTCATAAACACTCCCGCGTAGTACCAACAATATTGCCTCGGAGGAGGTGGAGGCAGGCTGCTCGCCTCTCCTGCTATATGACGCTGAGGAGTATGGTGGCCAGCCTCGTCATGCATGAATCCATTGGGGACCATCTCAGACTGCAGTGTCTGCAGGGTCAGCCATTGTCACTGGCACATGTGGTGCAGACAAGGGCCCTGGCACAGGGGCCGGGAGTTAAAAGAAGATGAGGATGCTGAGATACTCTCAGAACCTTCATCCTCCATGCTAACTTCCACAGCCCTAAGTTGCCCTTCAGGTGGGTTAGGTGGGCTGGTTGCTGGTGCACAGCAGTCATCTATTCCAGCAATGGTGTGCCACCAGTGCAAACCTCCTGTTATTGGAATGTAGCTCCACATGTATGCTATGGACATCAGCAATCATACTCTGACCAGACTGCTCCAGGCTACCGAGTGAGCCTTGTGCCCTCTGCAGGGACTTATGCTGCTCTTGCATCCACTCTGAATGATACTGCAAGTGTCTCTCCATGAGAGTGGCCACTCTCTCATAGTTGGAGCTCATGCAATCGAGCCCCCAAGATAGGTCAAGCTCATTACCGCCATGGACCCCTCCACTCACAGTGTGTGAACTTGCATTGCCTCAGGGAACTCTGCCAGATGTTCACACATCTGCTGCTGATGCTCCAAATACTGTGCTTTGTAAGGTGACTCCTGAGGCTCTACCTCCATGCCTACTGGGGCATCATCATGACTTTCCTCCCTCCTGTGAGGGAGACTGTGCACAGATGTCGCTGACTCAGACACTTCCTCCTGCACTCTGGTATGGTTTCCTTCACCATGTGCCACTGACACTAAACATGAGATACATCCCTCCAATGTGTAGTTTCTGTGTTGACGGAGTATGGCCTAGTCAGATGTGGCACTGCGTCCTCGCTCACCTCTTCCTCCTGTTGATGCCCAAGGGATTAGGTGGTGTGGGGAGTAGGGGGCAGGGGGAGCGTTGGGGTGGGTAGTGAGGAAGTGCTGCTCAGATCTGTGTGAAATATAAAAAGGGGTAATTAAAAGGGGGTAATTATAGTTAGCATTTGACATCGTGAGAGCATGGTCAGAAACACACCATTGCCTTTAACTATAATTGCAGTGCCCTTATTATGAAACCCATTCTTTGCACTCCCTCTCATACCAAGGTCCCCTTTTGCACAGTGAACTAACAGGATCACCTCCACCATCAGCACTATGTTCCAAAGTGCCTCTAGCACTGCCTTTAGCACCTCCTTCGCGCAATTCTCCATCCACAACATCCAGCCAGGCAGATACCCTGGCTATCTCCATGGCTTCTCCCCCATGTTTCTGATTGCCTCTTGCATTGTGGACCCACCCCAAGTACAGGCCATCTCCCTGTTACTGTGGGTCCTTTCGTCCTGTAAAAACACCGTGCAAAATGATGTTATCCTATTATATAGTGCTGCCAGGGACAAACTACTACGGACAAGCACAAACTACCCAGCTGGTCTGCTCCTCTGAGCCACACTATGACATGACAGCTGTGAGGGTTCTGAGCAAGGTTCAGTTGCATTGCCACACCTGAGAGATGGGTGGGGAGAGGGTGGGTGAAAGGGCAAAGATTTGTGGCAAATGTGCTGTCTAGCAGTTATCACCTGAGGCATTATGGCAATCTGAGTCAAAACAGAGTGTCGTGAGCAGCTGATGCTGCCAAGATGCTGCCATCTCCATGGACAGGTTATTAAGGTCGGCGAGTGGGGGTAGGGCCCGCTCACTGATGTGTAAAATGACGCGGGATGACATCAGATGGAACTCCTAACGTCACCCCGCGTCAGTTCAATTTTCAAGTTGGCGGGGGTGCAGCCGAATCAACTGTACGACCAGCGACCTGTCAACGGCCAATTGAGGCCATTTAAAAACTAATTAAACAAGTTAAAGGACCTGCCCATCCAACCTTAAAGTTGGCGGGCAGGCCGGGAACCCTGGCAGACTTCAGAAAAAGCATATTACCTCATAATCACCACCTGATTGCCATTGTTTGTACATTGTCTTATTTGACAATACTTAATTTAAGTTTATCCGTTGTTTTAAATCTAATTGAAAATTACCTTTTCTCCCAAAAGCATCGCAAATCATCTTTGGTTCTTAATTTTTCTATCAAACTTGTTATGGTGACTGAATCCAAATACTTTCCTTTCCTTACATTATTCAACTGTTTCATTTCATTTTCCAATGCCAGACCAGCGCTGACCCTTGTTGATGTAAAAGGTAATGATCCACAAACCATCCTGGAACCATTGTAGAAACCTTTCCCTTACTTCCCCAATTATCTTACTTGTACCCCAATCTATCTTTGGATAATAAAAGTCACCCATTACTGTGACCCTATTACTTTGTTTTTCTCTCAACTGATCTCTCTGTTAACCTCCTTTCTACTGTTCAGCAATCGATATACTCCCAAGACAATAACAACTCTGTTTCTTATTTATTATCTCAACCAAATGAATTGAGCTTTTGCATCATACCTCGTATCATCTCCATGCTCCAGCTCAGTGATGGAATTTTTATTGAACAATGGTATCCTTCCTCCATTTTTAAAATTCTGTTCTTCCTTAATATTTTGTAACCAGCAATGTTCAAGTCTCAGTCCTGCCCGAGGGCAAGCCATATCCCTGTTAATTGCATCATATCATATTCCCTGTCAAAATTTGTGCTTTGCTCACCAGTTTTATTCACGATATTTTGTGCAATTTTTATGTCTTATTCGATTGGTTCCAATCCAAGTATCCAATCTTCCACTTTTGTACTTGGTTACAAAAGGTACAAAAAAACATTGGCTGGGATTTTCCGTACCCGCCAGTGTCAGGGTGTTCGGTGGCGTGAGCAGACAATATGGCATGATCGGTTTAACGATGGCGTGAAACCAGATTCTGATTGTCCACTGAGCCCACCGACACTGGGCCGCGTTTCCCGTCATCGGATGTCAGGAACCTCATTGTAATGCATCTGCACTTCATTATTATGTCTGACACTGGAATCATTCCCCCCCTGCCCACTCCCTGCTGGATCGTCCGTCCACATTGATGGGAAGGAATGCTGATGTGCTTCTCAACAGCACATATAAGGCATGCACTTGGCGGGGAGCACTTTGAGGGGAACTTGGAGGTGCAATGATGTGCAGCGCTCGCCAGGGTCACTTGTTGGACTTCAAGCTTGAGGAGCCTTGCTGAGGTGGGGTCAAGGGCAGCCCTCTCATTGAGGCCACTTGTGGTGGGCGGGTGCAAGGGCAGCCCTGCCGTTGAATAAAGGACACAAGCATTTGGAGTTGAGGGGTAGTTTGGGCGAGGGAAGCAGCCACGCATTAGGGAAACCTGTATAAAGTGACCATTCCTCTCCAGCTGAGACAGTTCAGGAGCAGTCACATTGATATGATTGGAGTTGGGTTTCTAGCTTATCTGCCCAATCAAGCAACGCAAAGACATCAATGTGCCATCAGGTGTTCCAGAGATTTTCACCACCGCACCCCCCAACCCCACCCCCGGCACAGACTGCAAAGTCATGAGCATTTTAGTGGACTGCAGAGCAGTTGGATGATCGGGCACGTTGTACAATCCCCTTGCTAAAGCTGGCCATGGAGAAGTCACTGCTGGAGTTGCTTACAGCCCTTTGCAATGTTATCATCCCGGTTTGGACCAGTCTCCCCAATGGTTCAAGCTAACAGTGCAGCCTTGCAGTGGGGTTTAGGAGAATGCCATCACTTGAGCTGAGAATGCAGCATGCAGACCAAAGGGCAGAATTCCCGCCAGGCTGTCGGATGGAGTGGGGCGGAGGTGGGTGCGGTTTTAGGTAGCCATACAGCGCACTAACCTCTGGCCATCTAAGTGGTGGACAGCACTCTCCTGGAAGCATTAACCAGCCTTTACACTTAACCAGGAAAGGTTCTTTGTACACCTATGCTAACCACGTGTCTCTATCTTTCATCCTGCAGGAGGAGCACACCAGGATCATGGAGCCTGGTGAACTAGCTGCCTCATGGCCTACAGAGAGCGAAGACGATGCAGGACAGAGCAACTGAGGCCCATAGTTGTGCAGAGGGAGGAGAAGCACACTCAGGAAGAAGGGGCAGCTAGGACTCCCGTACATGTGGCAAAAGAGCCACAGCGAACCGTCACCGGTTGGCGCCTAGCAACACCTAGGGTCTATAGACACTGCCTTTCATTCCTGCAGATGACCAGTGTCGCCGAAGACTGCACATGGCTAGGGAACTGGTAAGTCACATCTGTCTCCCTGTTATTGTGGGCCATTTTGTACTGTAAATACAACATACAATGTGATGTTATCCTATTATATAATGCTGTCAGGGACAAGGCTCTTAAATATGGCAGTGCATCACAGTGGCCCTTCCTACTTCAACCCATAATTGTGTGCACCTACAGGAGCAGCTTAGACATACAAATGTGCATGTTATAGGAGAAATATATGCCATGTTTCCCACCATAGGTGCAACATTCAATTGTGAATGATCGCTTGGAACTTATATGCTTGTGCCAAAAAACTTACCTTGCTGAAGTGCAGCAGGTATTGGAACATCCTCCTGCACTGTATCCATGATCTGGCATGGTCTCCTGCTGTGCTCAAGGTGGAGGCTATTTTCTGCCATGACCAGTTGGTCACTGTTGGAGAGTTGTACCAGCCAATAGGATATAATGTTTGCCGGTATCTCTGGACCTCATCGACCAGGATTTATAGGTCCTGGTCACTGAAGAAGGGCATATCCCCTCCTGCTCCTTTACCAATTGGTCTCCTTTGTGACATTCTGGCATTACAATTAAAAAAAAACATGGGCAGCTTTTGCTTCCAGCTTCAATTAGTATCACACAGAACATGCAGGAATCATGTTCTCCATCTCAGCAACACCTGATTTTGGGGAGTTTGGGGGTGGAGAATGCATCTGCATGAATGCAGAGTGGCCTGGCATCTGTTCCTGTCATGCACAGAAGACATGTTGTGCTCCCAAGCACAAATTACCCTGCTGGCATGCCCCCTCTGAGTCACTATTATGACACAGCCAATGGTAAAGGCTGAGTTGTTCAAATCCCAGAGGGAAACTTGAAACAACTGTCATAACCCATTCTTGCAATTTGTATGTTTCGAGGTGCAGGTTTTGAATTCAGGAGTAAGAAGACCACTGAGTCTCAAGAGGTTTTTTATATAAAATTAAGCTAAACATTTATTAATACAAAAAAATGTAAGCAAATACAGATGTCTACAAAATTACTACTATAATAACTACATAAATCGTCTTATTAAACTTACTCCCAGTTACACCCCCGTTAAGGCAACAATAAAACTCATAGATTTAAAAAGAGCCCAGGCAAAGCACATTTGACCTTACAAATTCAAAATGAGATAAAAGCAAAATACTGCAGATGGTGGAAATCTGAAACAAAAGCAGTAAATGCTAGAAAAACTCAGCAGGTCTAACAGCATCTGTGGAGAGAAAAACAGAGTTAACATTTCAAGTCCGTATGACTCTTCTTTAGAGCTAAAGAGAAGTAAAAATGTGATGAAATTTATACGGTTAAAGGGGGGTGGAGCAGGTGAAGCTGGATAGGAGGCCAGCGATAGGTGGACTTCAAAACATTAACTCTGTTTTTCTCTCCACAGATGCTGTTAGATCTGCTATGAAATTCAAAATGAGGTTCCATGCAGACACAGTTGCAGGCCTACGGACTGGTTAAATCTTAAATGCCTCTGACTTACACACACAAACTCCTTTCTGTTTATATGTAGTTTTTCATTTGAATGTAAATTTCCCATTGTATTACTAGGTTTTTAATTTTACCTCTTCAAACACAAACACCCTTTGATTCCACCAATTTTATTAGTAAGCCGAAAAAAATAAAGACATTGCTTGGCGTCTTCTAGCTAGGCGCAAGATTTCATGATTCTTTTGAATGCTTTATTTAAAAATGCAAATTGCCACCCTTGACACCTATGTTTCTAAACTTCCCCATGTTTATCTAATTACCATTTCAAGCCTACTTTTGCCTATACATCAAAGCACCCAGACTAGCTGGCTTTAATCCAATTAAGACACACACACGCATATGCACACATAGGGGAGAATTTTTCCTATGGTGGGCGGCCTGGTCGGGAGCGGGCAGGGGTGGGCATGGAGCTGATTGCCACCCGGGATGGATGCATGCCGTCATTTTCCGCAGGCGGGCCAATTAAGGAAGAGCACAGCAATCTCTCTGAGGCGCGGAGCTGATTAAGGGAGATTGAATAGATTATAAAACATTTAAATAAATGAAGTAAAAATTTATTTAAACATGTGACAGTGTCACATGAGCTAGGACATATTTTTGAAGTTTGGAAAATTATTTATTTATTTTATAAAATCGTCAGGAAACTTCATCCCGCCCGTGGGTGATGTTTCCTGAAAAACGCAAAGGCGGCCTGGGCTCTTCGCCTGCCCGCCAACCTTAAGGTTGGACGGGCAGCATTCTTAACAAGTTAAATTACTTTCTTAATGGCCTTAATAGACCATTGATATTTTGGTGGGCGCGCAGCCGTCTCCGGCTGCACCCGCCAGACGAAACATCGAGATGACGCGCGATGACGTCAGAATGCATCGGCATGTCGGGCCCGCCTCCTCACGCCAACCAGACGATTCAGCCCATAGACACAGGCACCACTAAACTCTATTTTAAAAAATAATTTCCAATAACATAAGAGACATTAATCTCTTCATGACAATCATGACATGACAGCAGTGAGGGTCCTGAGCAAGGTTCAATTGGATAGCTACACCCTGAGAGACGACTGGGGAAAGGGTAGGCAAAAGGGCAAAGGTTCGTGACAAATGTGCTGTCTAGCAGTTATCGCCTGAGGCATTATGGTAATCTGAGTGAAAACATAGTGTCATGAGCAGCTGATGCTGCCAAGGTGCTGCCATCTCCACGGTTGTGTCTCGTGAATCTTTTCCAGCCTTATCTTCTGGGAGTGTGCTCCTTCATTTCAAGGTGAATCAGCAGAAATGTTTTCAACATTTTCTTATGGAAGACCCAAGATGGCCAATTTTTCCACTGTCAGCAACCTCCAGTTGGATCAGTTAGTGCTCATCTACACATCTCCTCCCAGGACCAGTAGCTCTGTCATCAACTCCCTGGATTGCAAACTAAATGGTCTTAGCTGTTTATGCCGTCTTTAATTCTCCAAACAGGTTTTGTAAGAAGACTGAACCTTACAAAAAGGCTTGGAATGTTTTATTATCCTATGACCAGGAAATAATTTGCAGACAAATGGCATTTTGAACATATGGACATTGTCAGAGGAGTGTCTAATATCATGGTTTGAACAAAGAATTGGATGCCTCATTGGACAATTGTATGGTAATCTCGATTTTGATAGGACAGTATGATCTTGTCAATGAAACATCCTGCCCGCCTTGGAAAGAGGGTATAAAACTTGATGATTCACTGCTCAGCTGAGCAGACTGGCCAGCTACTAGAGGTAGAATGGACAGGGACATTGACCACTCAATGGGCAATCATATGTATAATATATATAGATACACACACAAATATGTATTTGTTGTAACATATTTGTGACTAACTGTAATGGGAATATTGTAATAGGGGTATTATACCATGATATCACATTGTTCAAATCCAGTAAAGACACTGGTGTTAAATTTGAGCTTTGAGTGCTGTCCCATTATTTCTTGTAATACTCATGTCTGAACCACAGAGTAACCTGTCAGGGTTAAAAGGTTACATCTTACAGCACCAAAATCAAGCTAACACTCCAATGCAATATTGAGGGAGCGCTGCACTGTCGGAGGTGATATCTTTTGGATGAGATTTTAAGCCGAGGCCCCATTTGCCTACACGGGTGGATGTAAAAGTTCCTATGGCACTATTTTGAAAAAGAGCAGCTGAATTATCCCTCTTGTCCTGGCCCATATTTATTCCTCAATCAACATCATAAAAACGGATTAACTGGGCAGAATTTGATGCTTTGTAGGTGGTGGGAGTGAGTGTAAAATTCCTTGGATGGGCTGCCCACTGGGGTCCCACCAGCCCGACCACTCTGCAATGTTATGGTGGGATGGGCAAGGCCTGAAACAACCCACCTACCCTTGCCCCAATTGAGGCCCTCAAGTGGCCATTTATTGACCACTTAAGGACCAATTCCCACCCAGCCTCAAATTTCAGGCTGGCAGGAAGAGTTCCGGGGTCTGGGAGAAGCCCGAAAATAAATCAGGTTCATTCATTGCAGGGGGCACCTCCCTCAGCAACCTGTTTTTAAGCTCTGGTGACCCCCTCCCCACCTTTAAGGTCAGGTAACCACAGGACCTCCCAGCCTCTCCACTGATACAACAATCTCCTTCTGTCCACCTCCCCAGGCCTCCCCTACCTACCCCCCACCCTGAGACTGCAAAAACTTACCTTGTCCTGGAATCCCAATTTATTTACCCAATTAAGTTACTTAGACATAATTTTCCTTTAACAAATACATTTTGGTCGTATTTAGCTTGTCTTTCTAGGTGAGTATTAATATTTTTCCTGAATTTGTTAGTGCTCATGCACTACCAATGATGACTGTACAATAGTTAACTGCTTAATCCCTTTGTTGCCTTCTCAAAAAGGTGTTGCATTGGAAACCTTCCAGTATTCTACAAAACTTCCATACCCAAGGATCTTTGAAAAATTTAGGGGTTTTTTTTGCTATTCCTTATCTGACTTATCTCACTATTCCAGGATTCGTGCATACAACAGGGCCTTCTGCCTCTTCCACCAATATCCCCCTCTATTATTCATATTCAGCCTGGTTTCCTTTTGCACTATCAGCCCTAGATTTGTCATATAACCCCTTTTTAAAGCCTTGTTTTAATTTAATTTCTTTATTCACCCAAAGAACCCTACGTTTTTTGACACGAACCTTTTTTCTTGTAGAAACATGCCTGACCTATTGCCTAATCACCTCCTGTTTGTCATTGTTTGTACATTGTCTTATTTGACAATACTTAATTTAAGTTTATCCATTGTTTTAAATCTAATTGAAAATTACCTTTTCTCCCAAAAGCATCGCAAATCATCTTTGGTTCTTAATTTTTCTATCAAACTTGTTATGGTGACTGAATCCAAATACTTTCCTATCCTTACATTATTCAACTGTTTCATTTCATTCTCCAATGCCAGACCAGCACTGACCCTTGTTGATGTAAAAGGTAATGATCCACAAACCATCCTGGAACCATTGTAGAAACCTTTCCCTTACTTCCCCAATTATCTTACTTGTACCCCAATCTATCTTTGGATCATTAAAGTCACCCATTACTGTG
Source organism: Cetorhinus maximus (assembly GCF_964194155.1). Taxonomy (NCBI): domain Eukaryota; kingdom Metazoa; phylum Chordata; class Chondrichthyes; order Lamniformes; family Cetorhinidae; genus Cetorhinus; species Cetorhinus maximus. The sequence goes on along the minus strand of NC_135879.1, from coordinate 123,152,370 downwards.
ACCCTATTACTTTGTTTTTCTCTCAACTGATCTCTCTGTTAACCTCCTTTCTACTGTTCAGCAATCGATATACTCCCAAGACAATAACAACTCTGTTTCTTATTTATTATCTCAACCAAATGAATTGAGCTTTTGCATCATACCTCGTATCATCTCCATGCTCCAGCTCAGTGATGGAATTTTTATTGAACAATGGTATCCTTCCTCCATTTTTAAAATTCTGTTCTTCCTTAGTATTTTGTAACCAGCAATGTTCAAGTCTCAGTCCTGTCCGAGGGCAAGCCATATCCCTGTTAATTGCATCATATCATATTCCCTGTCAAAATTTGTGCTTTGCTCACCAGTTTTATTCACGATATTTTGTGCATTTTTTAAGTCCTATTCGATTGGTTCCAATCCAAGTATCCAATCTTCCACTTTTGTATTTGGTTACAAAAGGTACAAAAAAACATTGGCCGGGATTTTCCGTACCCGCCAGTGTCAGGGTGTTCGGTGGCGTGAGCAGACAATATGGCATGATCAGTTTAACGATGGCGTGAAACCAGATTCTGATTGTCCACTGAGCCCACCGACACTGGGCCGCGTTTCCCGTCACCGGATGTCAGGAACCTCATTGTAATGCATCTGCACTTCATTATTATGTCTGACACTGGAATCATTCCCCCCCTGCCCACTCCCTGCTGGATCGTCTGTCCACATTGATGGGAAGGAATGCTGATGTGCTTCTCCTGAGCCATCACCTGAGCTGAGAATGCAGCATGCAGACCAATGGGCAGAATTGCAGCCATTTAAGAAAATAGTTCATGATTCATAACAAAGATATGTCCCAGTGAGGAAGAAGGATTCAAGGAAGGGGATAAACCAACCATGGTTAACCAAGGAAGTTATGGATAGTATCAAATTAAAAGAAAAGATATACAATGTGGCAAAGATTAGTGATAAGCCAGAGGATTGGGAATGTTTTCAAAACCAACAAAGGATGACCAAAAAATAATAAAGAGGGTGAAAATAAATTTTGAGGGTAAAGTGGCAAGTAATATAAAAATGGACAGTAAGATCTTCTTTAAATATATAAAAAGGAAGAGAGAGACCAAAGTGAACATAGGCCACTTGCAGAATGAGGCTGCGGAAATAATAATGGGGAACCAGGAAATGGCAGAGCAGTTGAAAAAATACTTTGCTTCAGTTTTCACAGTAAAAGATACTAATGGCATTCCAATACTAAATAATCAAGGTGCAAAAGAGGAGGAGGAAATAAATACAATAACTATTGCTAGAGAAAAAGTATTCGGGAAACTAATGCTGATAAGTCCACTGGACCTGGTGGGTTGCATCCGAGGATATTAAAGGAAGTAGCTACAGAGGTAGTGGATGTGCTGGTAGTAATCTTCCAAGAATCCTCAGATTATAGAAAAGTCCCAGAAGACTGGAAAACTGACAATGTAACACCCTTATTCAAAAAGAGAGGGAGATAAAAAGCAGGCAACTCTAGGCCAGTTAGCTTAACATCTGCATTGGGAAAATGTTGTAGTCTATTATAAAGGATGAAATAGCAGAGTATTTGGAATTACATAATCTAATCAAGCAGAGTCAGCATGGCTTCATGAAGGGGAAATCATGCCTGACAAATTTATTAGAACTTTTTGAGGAGGTAACTAGCAGGATAGATAAAGGGGGACCAGTAGATGTAATACATTTGGATTGCCAAAAGGTGTTCAATAAGGTACCACACATAAGGCCACTTAATAAGATAAGAGCCAATGGTCTTGGTGGCAGTATATTGACATGGATAGAGGATTGGCTAACTAATAGAAGCCAGAAATTTGGGATAAGAGGGGCATTTTCAGGATGGCAACCTGTAACTAGTGAAGTGCCACAGGGATCGGTGCTGGGGCATCAATTATTTACAATATACATTAATGAATTAGATGAGGGAAGTGAATGTACTATCACCAAATTTGCGGATGATACAGAAGTAGTTGGGAAGGCAAGTGGTGAGGATGAAACAAAGGGTCTACAGAGGGATACAGACAGGTTAACTGAGTGGGCAAAAAAGTTGCAGATGGAATATAATGTGGGAAAATGTGAAGTTATACACTTTGACTGGAAAAATAGAGGAGCTGAATATTATTTAAATAGAGAAAGACAGCAGAACACTGCAGCACAGAGGGATTTGGGAGTCCTTGTGCATAAATCCCAAAAAGCTAACATACAAGTTCAACAGGTAATAGGGGAGGCAAATGGAATGTTGGCCTTTATTTCAAAGGGAATGGAGATTACGTGGAGTATAGGGAAGTCTTGCTAAAACTATACAAGGTACTAGTTAGACCACACCTAGAATACTGTGAACAGTTTTGGTCCCCTTACCTAAGGAAAGATATACTGGCATTGGAGGCAGTCCAGAGAAGGTTCACTGGGTTGATACCAGGTTTGGAAGGATTTTCTTACGAGAAGAGGTTGAGTAGGTTAGGACTGTACTCATTGGAGTTTAGAAGAATGAGATGCGACCTCATTGAAACATATAAGATTCTTAGGGGGCTTGACAGGGTAGATGCTGAGAAGTTGTTTCCCCTTGTGAGAGAGTCTAGGACCAGAGATCATAATCAGAGTAAGGGGGCACCCATTTAAAACAGAGATGAGGAGGAATTTCTCCTCTCAGAGGGAAGTTAATCTGTGGAATTTTTTATTGCAGAGGGCTGTAGAAACTGGGCCATTAAGCATATTCAAGGCTGAGATAGACAGATTTTTAATCAGTAAGGGAATCAAGGGTTATGAGGAAAAGGCAGGAAAGTAGAGTTGAGGATTATCAGATCAGCCATGATTTTATTGAATGGAGGAGCAGACTCGATGGGCCAAATGGGCCAAATGCTCCTAGGCCTTATGGTATAATGGTCTTTCGTGGGCCAAGACATGGAGGGCCCCGGCCTGCTTTCAGGGCCCTGCTATGTGGCAGTGGCACCCTCCTCAGCCTGTGGAGCTGGAGCTGCTGAGGTCACAGGAAGAGTAGATTCAGATGTGCCAGACACTCCCGGAGCCACCTGAATGGATGGCCTCGGAGTGTGCACTTGCTGATACCCCTCCCATGGGTGCCCAAGGGCCCCAGGCTGACTTCTTGAGGAAAAGGGGTAGCTGGAGTGAGATCGAGCTGCCCTGCACCCCTTTCGCTTACATACTGTTAGAGGCCAAGTATGGCATCAGCGATGGAGTTGAGTCTGTACAGTAGTGCAGGAGTGACGCCCTAGACCAAGGCCTCCATGGCAGCTGCCATCCTACCAGTGTTTACCTCGGTGCATTGGTATGCTGGTGCTATCATCTCAGCCTGAACGCAGACGGATTCCTCCATCGTGCCTTGCAATCTGAGGAATGCATCCCTTCCTGATGTGCCCGAGTTTGTCTTTGCAGCTCCAGCAACTGTGACATGGCCGATTCCAGAGGCTCATCATCTGACTTGGACTCAACAAATTTCTGGCCTCCAGCAGTTCCCTGAATCACGGACAGCAGAAAACTCCCTGTCACTGCCCGCTGTGGATCAGACAGTGCAATGTGCTCAACAGATTGTTGTCATGAGGCTACTCTAAAGCCAGATCCCACCGAGGTGTGTGTCTCTGTGCTGGTGGAGCATGTGTGTGAGTGCTCTGATGGGACTTCAAGGAGTGTCCCTCCAGATTCCTCATCAGAGGTTTGTTTGGGGCTTTATTGGAGACTCTGGGTCATGGGCTCCGTCGGCTGTTTTCCAAATGTGCCTGCGGAAGCAAGGAGAGATAATTAGTGCATGGCAGTGGCCTGTGAAACAGGACACATCACTCACAGCATGGTTGTCTGATGGATGTTGCACTGCAGGACTCTCACTCGGTTGAGCAGCGCCGACCTCACCATTAGCACAGGAATGGTCCAGAGCGTCACTGGCCAGCTGGATGGCTCTGTTTCCAAAGTCCGTGAGGACCTTGTTGTCAGGTATTCCTCCACCAGTCAGCGACCTCTCACTTTTGTTGTGTGTCAGCTTGTTTTGCGTGGATAGAGATGGAGAAATTGTAAGCAGGACGCTTGCCAGGCCAAATGATATATATGTCTGGCATGTATGGGTGGTAAGTGGTCCCATGGGCGAGTTGAGGACAATGATGGTGAGTGTGAAAGAGTAATGATGATGTCCCTTGCGCTGGCAGTGAGTGAGAGCCCTGTGGATGTGTGATGGGTTTGTGTGTGTGTGAGTTAAGAGTGATGAGAAGAGTGACTTCCCCTGGTGGAACAGAGGAGATCATTCATCCTCTTGCGGCACTGCGTGGTTGTCCTCTTTTGAAGGGCATTGACGCTGATCACCTCTGCCACTGCATCCCATGCCTGGTTGTTCATGCCGCTGCCCATCCCGTGGCCAGAGTGGGGATACAGGACATCCCAATGGGACTCCACAGCATCCAAAAGGCATTCCAGTTCCACGTCGCTGAACCCAGGGGCTGCAGTCTTTTTTCCTTTCATGGACATCTTCCCTGCAGCAATCGTGTGCTGGAAGCACTGAGATGTGTGTGCGTGGCTGACTTTATATATGACGCCCGGCATGATTAAGCAGTGAGGTAATGGTGGCAAGCAAATAGGAGCCCGCTCACCATGGAAGCGCAGTGATTCCCGGGTATGCATAAATAATGTGGCGGGTTTGTGACCATACGGCATGAAAATCTGCCATTGCGGCCGGCAGGTAAAATGTGGTTTTACCCACCCGCTACCGCACTTAGTGCAAATCTAGGATGATTCCACCTATTGGCTCAGAGTACCTTCTAAATGGGCATGTCACCCTGATTACATTATACAAGAGGGCCCTCAAGAAATGTACAGCCATCTCTTTGGAACCTAAAGAAAAAGTTAAATGTGGATTTCTGTAAAAGCTAATGATTAATTGTTCATTTTCTTTCTGGCAGTATAAGGAGTAAAATATGGTTTTGACAACATGACAAACATTGGAGTGAATTTTTTGTATTTTAGACCCTCTCATAATATGCAACAATGAATTTTTGCATGATTTTTTGCAGAGAGTGCTTTGCTGATGCTCTTTATCTCAGCCACAGCATTAGCATCCCACTTCCAGATTTCCTGACCAGTCACAGAGCGTGGGTGTGAGGATGACCCTTATCTGTCAATGGAAAGAGTCCAGTTAAAAGGATTTCTGCAAAGGTCAGAATAATTGAATTCTGCATTGATTCTTGAGGCTTCAGTGGCCACAGGAATGAGAAATTTGTGCCCCAGTTCTTGGACTTTTCTCTCCATGTGATGCTGTAAGTTGTGAGAGTCTGAGGAGAAGTACTGTATCACCTAGAAGGGAAGAAGATACCAGCCTCTCAAACCAAACTGGCATGGATGGAAGTTGCAGAAGCAGTCAGCAGCAGAAATGTGGTTCCTAAAACTTTGATTCAGTGGTGGAAGAGGTTAAGCCACCTCATAAGGGCAGGAAAGGTGAGTGGTATCCCACTTTCAGGTGCCAACACCCACACTCTGAATTCTCCAGCATTCTCCTACATAGCACTCCTCAGAACAACACAACTTGCAGCTCCACTCATTCCTCTCTCTCGAGGCACCTCATCACATCCCTATTTGAACAGTCAACACTCACACTCACCCTCATCTTATAGCCATCTCACACCCACCCTCACAGTCAGTCTCCACAAATGTTGCCATTGCATCCTCTCCACACAATCTATTTCTCACACTCAACACTTTGCTTTCTCTCCTTGCAGAGGGTGAGCATAGAACTCCAGTGAGAGACAGGGAATCCTCCAGTGAGAGCCATCCTGACCATTGCAGAGGAGATTGGCAGGGTGGTGGAGTTTGTGGCCATTGGCGATGGAGAAATATGGTCGCCTTGTTACCTAGCGACACAATTAGAAATCGCACTGTCACTTGGTACATAACAATCACTTTTGTTGATTTATTGTCACCATTAATTGAAATTAGAACTTCTGCACAATGGTTTTATCCTTTTTATCCTTTCCTCATGCCAGTTCTAATTCATGTCTTTTAAATCCCACAAGCTCTTCAAGTGTGACACAGGAGCTAGAGTGGAAGGCAGTTGACGTGTCCTCAGAGAGATTGCACACTCTGAGGAGGCACCATCACGTTACTTATGCTTATCTTCCGTCAGTGCTGATGCACAACTTTGCTGGGGATTCCAAGGGAGTTATCACATGATGAAGCACATATCACAAGTGTGCATGTGTTGGAGACAGGGACAGTCGTGGAATGTCCCTGCTAAAGAACATAGGACGTTCAATGTTCTGCTCAGCTAGACACAGATACTGAGCCTCATGGGTCACCCATGAAGCAGACTATCTGCAAGAACTTCCAGAGGCAGTGTGCACCTTGGAGAGATGTTTGAAAAGTCCGTCTCTGCCATGAGTGCCATGAAGTCTCAAGCTGATGTCCACCTCCATGGAAGGAGTGGCCATTTGCATGGAGCCTCAGATTCAGCCGGCAATCAAATGCAAGATGGCCCTGACCATTTTTGATAACCGGAGTGTGACAGGAAGGGGCAGCATACAAACATATGGATTTACCAGCCAATAGGGTCATGGTAGGGAAAAATGGTAAAAAGACAGAATTAAAGGTTCTTCAGCTGAATGCATCCTTCATTTATAAAAAGATGGATGAATTGATAGCACAAATAGAAATAAACATGAATGGTATGATAGCCATTACAGAGACATTGCTACAAAGTGACCAATGCTGGAAATGCAACATTCAGGGGTATTTGACATTTTTGAATGATAGGAAGAAAAGAAAAGATGGTGGGGTAGCTCTGTTAATAAAGGATGAGATCTGTGTGATAGAAATAAATTATCTTGCCGCAGAAAACCAAGGCATAGAATCAGTTTGGGTGGAAATTGGAAATAGCAAGGGAAGGCAGTTAGAAGTAGTTTATCAGCCTCTCTAAAAGTAGCTACACTGTAAGACAGATTGTACATCAAGTAATAATGGGGGATTGTAAGAAAGGCACTGCAATAATCATTGGTGATTTTAATTTACATATAAATTGGACAAATCAAATTGGAAAAGATAGCCTTGAGGATGAGTTCATAGAGTATTTATAAACAATTTCTTAGAACATTCATGATTTCATAGTAAAGGATACTGTAGGCAAGAGAGATCATATCATGATAGAATTTCACATTTAGTTGAAGGTGAGAAACTTGGATCTGAAAGTAGTGCCCTAGCTTAAATAAGGGCAATTAAAAAGGTATTAAGATAGAGTTGGCTACAATGGACTGAGAAAATGTGTTAAAATCTAAGACTGTAGATAAGCAGTGCAGGTATTTAAGGAGATATTTTATAATTCTCGACAAAGATCTATTCCATCTATGAAAAATATGCATTATCTGTGGCTAACTAAAAAATGTAAGGGTGGTATCAAATAGAAAGAAGGGCATACAAGGCTGCAAAGATTAGTGGTAGGCCAAAAGATTGGGAAAGTTTTTAGAAACCAGCAAATGGTAACAAAAATTAGAATATGAGTCGACTGTTAAGAAATATAGGGTGGGATTTTATGGCCCTGCCATGGTGGGGCGGGGCCATAAAATGCAGTGAGCCAAACAAAAGTCCATTGACTTCAGTGGGACCGGAAAATCCCACCAGCGGAATGGGCCAGAAATTCCGCCCATAAAAGCAGATGGTAAGAGCTTTTATAAGTACATAAAAATGTTTGACAGTAGCGAAAGTAAACATTGGTCCCTTAGAAGATGAGACTGGGGAATTAATAATGGGAAACAAGGTAATGGAAGAGACTTTGAACAAGTATTTTGTATCTGTCTTCATAGTAGGAGACAGAAAAAGTATTCCAAGAATAGAAATCAAGGGGCAAAGGAGAGAGGGGAACTTCAAACAATCGCTACACTGGAGAAAAAGTGCTTGGAAAACTAATGAAATTAAAGGCTGACAAGTCCTCTGAACCTTCGTGCCCTTCATCCTAGGTTTTTAAAAGAAGCAGCTACAGAGTTAGCGGATGCAGTTGTCATAATTTTCCAAAATTTCCTAGATTTTGGAAAGATCCTAGCAGATTCAAAAGTTGTAAATGTAACATCCTCTATTCAAGAAAGGAGGGAGATAGAAGCAGTAAACTATATAACAGTTAGCCTAATGTCATGAAACTAACATATTTGTTGTTCAGAAAGAATATTGCAAGAACAGGTGGGGTTCATGGAGATGCTAAACCTATTCCATTGTGGAAACTAAATTTAAAGATAATTGGAAACATGTGAGGTGAATGTTGGAAAAATTGCCCATTGTAGGAGTTCAATTTATTCTAGGTAATGATATAGATGGGTCACAGATGTTGGTGATGCCTACGGTAATTGAATAACCTATAGATGTGCATTCCACAGAACTATTGCAGAAAGAGCATCCTAGATTGTTTCCAGATTATGTAGCAACAAGATCACAAGATCACAGGTTGAAATAGGAATAAGAGGAAGTTAAAAGGCAGGGAAAAGGTGTTGAAGTTCAATTAGCTGATACTATCTTTGATAAGATTGTTCAGGAAGAGAGAACGGAAGAGTATGAAGTTGAAGTGTTTAGCTCAAGGTAGTAGGTAGGGCTACAACTAAAGGATCCATGAATAAAGCAGTTATAGCAAACAGCTTACTCAAAAACAGAGGGAGAATATGTTCCAGAATGTTATTACCTTAAGTGTAATGTGTTAATGCGGAAATGGCGACCATATCAAGTTTCAGCAGATGAAAAATGGATGGAAGTGCATCAAATTGTTATACCATTTGGATATAGAAATGAGATACTGAGAATAGCTCATGAAATTCCAATAGGAGGACATTTAGGAATTAGAACGACACAGGTGAAAATATAAAAACATTTCTATTGGCTTGGATTATATAGACATGTAGTCAAATTCTGTAGAACATGTCACACATGTCAGGTGAGAGGGAACCACAAGCAATGATTAAGCTGGCATCTTTAATTCCAATTCAAGCATTTGAGGAACCTTTTACTAGGATCATGCCTGATTGTCTAGGACCCCTGCCGAAGGCTAAAAGTGGAACCTAGTACTTGCTGACAATAATGCATATGTCTACAAGGTTTCTGGAAGGGATACCTCTGAGAAATACTACAGCAAAGAGAATTGACTGACTAATTTTTTTTATATATGGCATCTGGTGTGGTGAAATTGATGACTACATTTTTTACAGATATGGTTTGCTAAAAGAAATACAATCAGATCAGAGTTCAAATTTCATGTCACAGCTGTTTAAGGCAGTGATGAACAGTTTGAAGATAAAACAGTTTAAATCAACAGCTTACCATCCTGAATCACAAGGGGCCTTGGAAAGATGGCATCAAACTTTAAAAATCATGATGAGGGCTTATGGTGAAGACTTTCTACAGGATTGGGAAGGGGAATTCCATTCTTGTTATTTGCCATTAGGGATTATTTTAATGCATCGACTGGTTTTAGTCTTTTGAATTAGTCTATGGTCATGAGGTAAGGGGGCTACTAAAGTTAACTCATGAGAAATTGGTGGGTCAAAATTCAGAAACTACTCTCTTGGGTTATGTATCAAACTTCAGAGAAAGATTGAACAGAGCATGTGAATTAGCTAGGGAACATTTAAAGATATCACAGCAAGTGATGAAAGTAAAGGCAGATAGGAGAGCCATAGCTCGTAGTTTTGCTGCTGGGGAAAATGTGTTAGTTTTGTACTGGGTGAATTGTTAAAGGCAAGGTTTAGCGGGCCTTACACGATTGAAAAGGAACTGAGTAAAGTGAATTATTTAATAAATACACCAGATAGAAGAAAGAAGCAGAGGGTGTGTCATGTAAATATGCTTAAAAAGTACTTTGACAGTGAAGAGGACCAAATATTAGTGGTGGTAGATAAGGAGAAAAAAGTAGAAATGAAGGATTCTGAAATTGATTTTCCTCTAACCAAATTGGATAATGAGAGGGTTCTTTAAAAATTGAATGTAATATTGAGTTACCTTCCAGACAAGTGTCAAAGTGATTTTGAGAAGCTAATGCAGTCACACAAAACTATTTGTTGGAATAAGCTGAGGAGGGCAAATTTAGCTACACATGATGTGAGTATTGGAAATTCATTTTCAATAAGGCAACATCCTTATAGATTAAGTCCAGTAAAGTTATCACAAGTACAGAAAGAAATTGTATTCATGCTTCAAAATGACATCATTGAGCTTAGTTGCAGTAATTGGAGTTTCCGATTGTGATGGTAACGACACTGGGTGGAACACAAAGACTGTGTGTGGATTAATGAAAGGTGAATGCACTGGCAAAAGTGGATTCATATACTATACCACGGTTGGAAGATTGCATGGAGAAAGTGGGACAATCAAAATTTATCATAAAGATTGACTTGCTAAGAGGGTATTGGCAAGTACTGTTATTGGAGACAGCAAAGGAGACATTGGCTTTTGTGATGCCAGGTGGGCTATATCAGATAAAGTCATGCCATTTTATATGAAAAACGTACCAGCAACATTTCAAAGACTGACAAACAAAGTAATTGTAGGGCTGAGCAATTGTGTTGTTTATATTGAAGACTTGATAGTTTTCAGTCAAACGTGGGAGGAGCATTTACAACATCCAGAAGAATTATTTAATCAACTTAAGAAGCTAATTTGGTGATGAACTTGGCTAAAAGTGAATTTGAAAAAGCGTAAGTTACATATCTAGGCCATAGCATTGGACATGGTAAGGTGGCTCAGAAAGATGTGAAAGTCAAAGCCATGATGGGTTTCCTTGTGCCCACAACAAAATGAGAAGTTTTGAGATTTATGGGCATGAGTGGGTTTTACTGGAAATTTGTACCAAATTTTAGCAGTGTTGTTGCTCCACTGACTGAACAATTAAAAAAGAACAAGAAGTTTCAGTAGACACAGGAGTGTCAGAAGGCATGTGACTGTTTAAAAACTGTATTGACTATGGCACCAGTTTTGGCAGGACCAATTATGCCAAGCAATTTAAGTTGGCCATTGACGCAAATGATGTAAGCATTGGTGCTGTACTGTTGCAAGAAAATGAAACTGCAATGGGGAAACCAATGGGTATTTTTCATGAATGAATGTACAACAGAGAAAATATTTAATGATCAAAAATCAGACTCTGGTTCTGATGTTGGCGTTGCAGGATTTCAAGGTTTATATTGAAAATAATTCATCAGGAGTAATTGTTTATACAGACCACAATCCTTTAAAATTTCTGTACAAATTTTGAGACTAAAGTGTACGGCTGTTCAGATGTAGCTTATTACTGCAACCATTTAATTTACAGATTATGATTGTGGCTGGATGAGAAAATCTAATTGCGGATGCATTGTCGAGAGTTTGAAGTTCAAAGGAAAATTGAACATTTAAAACCTGGACACTGGCCTGAACTAAAATACAAATAATTTATATATATATATTGTTATGTTAATGCATACATCTGGTAATGTAATGGTTTGGGTATATGGATAAGTATAGCAGGTAGTGTAAGATGGGTTAAGAAAATGAAGCCTTCTTTTTAAATTATGATGGTTCATTTTGTCATAAGGATAGAGGTGTCATGAAACTAACATTTGTTCCAAAATATTTTTCTGGTTTATTGTAAAGTAGGTTTATGGGGATAAGTATAGTTGGGTCTGTGTGTAATTTTATTACATTTTGTTGTCAAGCAGACTGCAAGACTTAAATCATCAAAAGAAGCTAAGTGCTTGACATGTTAATGAGTAAACATGGTTTCTGGCTTAGCATGTAAGGTGTGAAGGCAATTTGCATTTTTAGATAAATGAATGGATATTTGGATTTCAAAGGGATCTTAGTCTGTTTGCAACAAGCCAGATAAGCAAGGCTAAGGAATGTGTTTATCTTTGCCAAAGGTTACTGATAATATTGGCAACATTAAAGTTTTATATTATGAGGAAGATACAGTTTCAAAGACATATGGAACAATATAATTTACATATTAGAAAGAGAGAAACATATACTAAGGAGAATGAAATGTTATGTGTAAGGCCATGTAAGATCTAACAGGAGTGTTTGAAATAGGCTTAATGAAGCTTCCAGCATTTATGCATAAGTCTGCTGTCTTATGAAACTAGAGTTGGGGAAAAGCCATGTGGAATTCCACTGTCCAGAATATTGTGTTAACTTGCTGAGCCTGTTTTAAGTCTAAAATCTATTTCAGACCATTGCCTTAAAGGGAGTGTAACAGGGAGTCAGGTTAATTAGAAATTATAGGGATTATCATGGTAGTAATTGTAGTCTTATGTATATGCTTGACATCTTTTATTTTGTTAATAAATATTTTAATTTAACTTTTTTTAAAAATCTCTAAAGGTCTTGGTGGACTTATTACTTCTGAATTCAGTGCACACATCTTGTAATAATTACAAATTACAAAACCATTGTGATAGTGTGACCAAGTTTCGCTCATGTATTTGGTCCACCTAGCACACATTATCTGCCACTAATATCTGTCATTGGGAAATGCTGGAGTCCATTGTTAGGGAAGTAGTAGCAGGACATTTGGAAAATTATTATACAACAAGAAGAATCACATGGTTTGTGAAAGGGAAATCATGTTTGACAAATTTATTTGAGTTATTTGAGGATGTAGCAAGCAGGGTAGACAAAGGGGAACTAGTAGTTCCAGTGTGGGCATTCACTAAGGTACCACTTAAAGGCAATTGCACAAGTTAAGAGCTCACGGTGTTGTGCGTAGTATCTTCACATGGGTAGAGGGTTGGCTAATTAACAGGAAACAGAGAGTTGAGTTAAACGGGTCATTTGCAAGTTAGCAAACTAGTGGGGTGCCAGTGTGATCAGTGCTGAGGCCTCAACTGTTTTCAATCTATATTAATGACTTGGGGCAAGTGACAGAGTATATGGTAAATCACATTTGTTGATAATATAAAGATAGGTAGGAAAACAAGTTGTGAGGAGGACACAAAGAATCTACAGAGGGATATAGATAAGGTAAGTGGGCAAACATTTGGAAGATAGAGTATATTGCAATAAAATGTTAGGTTATCCACTTTGGTAAGAAGAATAGAAAAGTAGAATATTATTTTAATTATTTAATGAATGTTGTGGTACAGAGGGATCTGGACATCCTCATACATCAGTCAGAAAAGGTTAACATGCAGGTCAAGCAAGTAATTAGGAAGGCAAATGGAATGTTAGCCTTTATTACAAGGTGAATGCAATATAAAACTCAGAATGTTTTGCCACAGTTGTACAGGGCATTAGTGAGACCTCATCTAGAGTACTGTGGATAGTTTTGATCTCATTAATGTAGGGGAGGATAGATTTGCATTTGGAGGCAGTTCAAAGAAGGTTCACCAGGTTGATTCCTGGCATGAAGGGGTTATTTCACGAGTAAAGTTTCAAGAGGTTGGGACTATACTCATTAGAGTTTAGAAGAATGAGAGATGATCTCATTGAAACATTCCGAGGGGGCTTGGCAGGGTAGATGCTGAGAGAACATTTCCCCTAATGGGGATATCTGGAACTAGGGGGCACAGTTTTAGAATAATGGGTCTCCCATTTAAGAAGAAGATGATGGGAATTTCTTCTCTCAGAGGATTATTATTATTTAGAATTCTCTACCCCAGAGAGCAGTGGAGCTGGGTCATTGAGTATATTAAAGGCTGAGTTAGACAGGTTTTTGATCTACAAGGGAGTAAAGGGTTATGTGTGGGTTGGAGGGAGTGGTAAGAAAATGAAGTTGAGGCTACAATCAGATCAGCCAAGATCTCATTGAATGGTGGAGCAGACGCAATAGTCCAAATGGCCTACCCCTCCTCATATTTCTCATGTTCTTATACGTGCAATCTATGACAGGACCTGCTGGAATGCAGTAAAACTGAGAGACCTCTCATTTTGACTGATCCATAGCAAACTAGTCAAAAGTGGCAGCCCTGGCATCCGGGAGATACATGAGTGAGTATCAGATTGTGAGATCCTTCAGATGTCACAAGCAGGTCCCTGCAAGGGGCTGGAGGTGAAGAAATTCAGGGCTGTTGTGACCTTGATGGCCACTGGCAACACATTCCTACCCGATCCACTGGTGAGGAGATCTTGTTTCAAGAAGTTGCACATGTCAACAATGACCTGCTGAGAAAGTTTGAGCTACCTGAGGTGTGGTTACTCCATTATGTCGACATGCCTGTGCTGGGGGTATCACCTCATTTTTGATGGAACTCTATGTCCATCCCCTTTGTCCTGTGTGGAGTGGCATGTGGCTGGGGAGAAGGCAGTTGCTGTTGCTGGCGTTACTGCTGCTGCTTGCATTGTTAATGTTGGTGTTGCTGCTCCTCATTAGGTGCAAGGTATTGCTGCATAAGCTGCTCCCATGTTGCAGTGATGGCTGACAGCAGGGAAATTCAGATTAAGGTGAATAAATTCTAACATCGAGGAAATGACTTCCAAACAATTTCAATAATCTATAAAGCAGTTAGAGCACACTCTTAGAAGAAATCCTGTAACCACCAGCCTTTCATATGGGTGGGGAAACAACTATGTAGTTTCACCCTTTAAAGGCTTCTTTGCCTCTCAATTTAATTGAGCAATGAATTCTCTCTGCGCTCTTGCCTTATTGATCCTGGCAAGTTTCACAGAGTTCAGGAATCCTTTACACTGGCTGCTTAAACCAGATTGCTGGGTCAAAGCCAGAATAATTGGCTCATTACATATCTAAATTCCAGATCTGACAGCTCTGAATGAATGCACCTTGATAAAAGGCAAAAGTGAATAGGATCACATCAGGCTTCCAACATATTCCAACAAAACACTATGGAAAGAATTTTGCCGTCGGCGAGCTCGCCGACACGTAAAATGACACAGGATGATGTTGGGCAGAACCCCCGATGTCATCCCGCCCCATTTAAAGTTTCAGGAACGTGGGCCCGCAGCAAAATCAGCTGTGCGCCCGCCGACCTGTCAATGGCCAATTGAGGCCATTGACAGGATCATTTAAACAATTAAAGGACCTGCCAATCCAACCTTAAGGTTGGCGGGCAGACCAGGAGCCCTGGCGGCAAATAGGCAAAATAAGAAACCTCATCCAGCGGCAGGATGAGGTTTCATGCAGGGTGTTAAAAATTTTAATATAAATTATGAACATGCCCCATCCCATATGACATTGTCACATGAGGGGGGCATGTTAGGAATTTTTTTTTCCTATTTTTAACATTTTTCAAAGTGGAAGCGATCTCCCTGAGGCAGCACTTAGCCTCGGGGAGATGTGCGCTCTTTTGCGCGCGTGTGCGAAAGAGCGCACTCTCGATTTTAGGGATTTCACCCCCGCCCGTACGGGAAGCGCATAATACTTCCCGCCGGACGTCATGCTGGGCGGGCCTTAATTGGCCCACCAACGTAAAATGGCGGTGCTGCCCGCTTTTCCGGCGGGGATCGGCTCCCCGCCCGCAGAGATTGGGTCGGGCCCGCCCGCCCAACAGACTCACTGCCTCTGCCCCTTGTCAGTTATAATTCTGCCCATTGTTAGTAACGGAGTCATTCAAATTCTGCCCATGGGAATGATGTTTTCCAGGCTCATTGATCAATCTGCTGGCTCTAACTTCTTTGTCATTACCTAATGTGCTATCAACTGCACCAACTCTGCAATGTCTCTCTTATAACCCACGCATTAGAACAAACTTACAGATGCTGGCAGGATCTTATCCCTTGAGGGTACTGCCACAAATACGTGTATGATTATGTATTTCATGATTTAACAATGAAGAAGCTCGTACTCAGATAATCATTAGATTTTCATTTACACTGTGCCATGCATTTCTCCTGGCTACTGTCATTCTTGTGGTGGGTCTGATTTAATTCTGAGGAACTGTGTTAGATATACTTTTGAAATTAATCACTGATTTTATTACTGCTGTTGTTGCAGCTGACTAAGATCTTGCAAGCATTCTGCTATCTAAAAGAGCATGTCTGCATTGACATCTCTTAAGCAGTCCACATCTTGAAACAACCCATATACTTGACGTTCTCAGTGGGTTCCATATCACAAACACATGGCTTGTTTCCATGAGCCATGTGATTTAAACGTTAAATAACTCAGTTATCAACAAACGTTCATGAATAAAAATCATATTTGGCACAAATCTTTAAAAAGGAAATAAATTAAATTGTACAACAAAATTCAATGGGTGGAATTTTCCATGCCCTCTCGCATTGGGCATGCTTGGCGCTGTGAGCGGACGATACGGCAAGAAGACCAAAAATTGTTTTCACGACGTTGTGAAGCCAGTTTGCGATCGTCCGCTCTGCCTGTCAATGGTAGACCATGTTTCCCACCTTCAGAAGTCAGGAACCTCATTGTAATACATCTGCATATCTTTATATAATTCCAGCCCGCTGAAATCATCCTTCCACGCTGGACCATCCGAGCACGTCGGCATAATTGCGTGCTGGTAAGTTTCACAAAAGCATATATAAGGCATGCACTTGGCGGGCTGCACTTCAAGGGGGAACTCAGAGGTGAGTACACAGTAACATTGTGCAACACTCGCGAGGATTGGCTGTTGGAAGTTTGAGGCGCCGCAAATTCAGGCAAGGGCACAGGCAGGTCACTTTTTCCCAGCCAGCTGACAGTGCGGTGCAGGGGCAAGGAGTGCTCTGCAGTTGAATCAATTTAGGGAGTTGGGGGTGCAATGGCTGCCCTGCGGTTGAGGCGTCTTTGCAGAGGGGAGTGGGCAGTTACCACAGTAAACTTATGTACAAGTGATTAATACCCATGCCCAGGCTGTACAACTCATCTTCTTCACCTTCCTAACCCCGCCATTACATTTTGGTGCTCCTACGGCATCCACAGCGGAGGTGGAGGCAGCCTGCTGACTGCAATACACTGTCTGTGATAACTTTGGTGGACGTCCTCTGGAGGATGGGACCTGGAGAGCCCCGGCCTGCTTTCACAGTCCTGCTGTGTGGCAGTGGCACCCTCTTTAAGCTGTGGCGCTGGAGCTGCTGGGGTCACAGGAAGAGGGGATTCGGATGGGCCAGAAACTCCCAGAGTCACCTGGGTGGATGGTCCCAGGGTGTGCACCAGCTGATCCTCCTCCCTATGGGTGCTCAAGTGCCCCTGGCAGATCCTTGAGGAGAAGGGATAGCTGGAGTGAGATTGTGCTGCCCAACACCCCTCTTGCGTATGCACTGTTGGAGGCCAACTATGGCATCAGCAATGGAGTTAAGCCTGCGCAGCAATGCAGGACCAATGTCCTGGGACAAGGTCTCCATGGTGGCCACCATACTACCAGTGTTGACCTCATTGTGTTGCCATGCCAGCGTTATCACCTCAACCTGAAGGCAGACCGACTCCTCCATCGTGCTGCGCAATCTGAGGAGTGCAGCGGACATCCCTTCCTGATGTTCCCGAGCTTGCCTTTGCAGCTCCAGTAACTAAGACATGACCAAGTCCAGAGGTTCATCATCTGACTCAGACTCAGCAGATTTCTGGCCTCCAACAGTCCTCTGAGTGCCAGAGACTTGGGAAGTCCCTGCCTCCACCTGCTATGGATTAGACAGTGCGATGTGCTCACCAGATTATGCTCCCGAGGCTACTCTAAAGCTAGATCCCACCGAGGTGTGTGTCTCTGCACTGGTGGAGAGTGTGGGTGAGTGCTGTGATGAGACTTCAATGAGGGTGCCTTCAGATTCCTCTTCAGAGGTTTCTTTGGGGTTGAATGGAGGCCCTGGGTCATGGTCCCTGTCAGCTGTTTCCCAGATGTGCCTGCGAAAGCAAGGAGAGACAATTAGTGCATGGCAGGGGCCTGTGGAACAGGACACATCACTCACAGCATGGTTGCCTGATGGCTGTTGCACTGCTGGATCCTCACTTGGCCAACCTCACTGTCAACACAGGAATGATCCAGATCCTCGCCGGCCAGCTGGATGACTCTATTTTCAAAGTCCATGAGGACCTTGATTTCAGGCATTTCTCCACCAGTCTGCGACCTCTCCCTGTTGTTGTGTGCCAGCTTCTCCTGCATGAATGGAGATGGAGAGGGTGTAAGCAGAATGTCTGCCGGGCCAGACGATAAGAATGCCTAGCATGTGTGGGTGATGAATGGTCCCACAGACGGGATGAGGACAATGAAGGTGTGTGTGACAAAGTAAATGGTGATGTCCCTTGAACTGGCAGTGAGTGAGGGCCCTGTGGATGTGTGATGCGTTTGTGAGTGTGTGAGTTGAGAGTGATAAGAAGAGTGAGTGGGTGGAACGGAAGAGATCATTCATCCTTTTTTGGCACTGGGTGACTGTCCTCTTCTGTAGTGCTGACCACCGCTTCCACCGCCTCCCAAGCCAGATTGATGATGTTGCTGCTCCTCCTGCAGTCAGAGTCGGGGCAGAGGACATCACAGCCTCCACTGCATCCAAAAGGCTCTTGAGGGACGCATCATTAAACCAGGGGGGCTGCAGTCTTCTTGCTTTTTGGGGCTATGTCTTCTTTACACTTGCCTGGAAGCCCTGAGGTGTGCGCACAGCTGCACTTTAAATATGGTGCCCGGCATGATAAAGCGGTGAGGTGATGGTGTGGCAGGCAAATGAGAGCCGGCACGCCATTGAAATGGCATGTTTCCCGAGAATGCATTATTAATGAGGTGAGATTGGGCGATACAGCATGAAAAGCCACCATTGCGGCTGCTGGGTAAAATGTCCTTTCTCCCGCCCACTACCGCACTTAGTGCAAATCTGAGGCAATTCTTCCCAATGTGTTTAAGTCTTCAATTACAACAACTCCTATGTCACTGTACATATAGACTGGAAGTGAAAAATAAGGAGTAGTTCAATTAAGAGAGTAGGTTTTCTGATCACAAGGAATATAGGGCAGAATTTTGCCCTCATAGGGCGGGCTCGGCAGGGGCGGGTGGGGTTGGTCAGAAATCTGACCGCCGCCCACAATCGGGGCCCAACTGCGATTTCACGCTGGTGGGCCAATTAAGAGCTGCCCAGCGTGAAACGCGGCTCGTCACTGGCCGGGAAGGGCTGAGCTGGGGCGGGGGCCTGTCAGCCACCCAGTCCAATGGCAACCCAGCGGCCTGTTTAAAAACGGCCTGGGCAGCCCCAGAAAGGCTCCCAAAGAAGGACATCTGTCTGCCGTTGAAAGGATGGAGTCGAGTGTGTCAGCAAACGCCAAGCGTGAGGGCATGTCGGGTGTGCACTAGGCCCCCCGTTTTTCCGATGAGTATCTCACTGCCCTCCTGGAGGTAGTGGCTGCCAGAAGGGACACCCTTGTCCCTACAGATCGGAGGAGGAGGCCACCGCAGCTCAAGCTCACCAAGAGGACATGGGAGGAGGTGGCAACCCGGGTGAGCAGCCACAACATGGGTACAGAGCTAGAAGCACTTCAATGACCTGCTGTGATCAGGAAGGGGGAGTACCATGTTGGCATGGGTCAGTGTGTTCAACTGTTTTGGGCTGGCTGTCCCCCTGTGGAGCTCAGGGGTGTTAGAATCTGAATGCCAACTGTCAATCACACTGGCGCTGGCCAAGGGGCTGAGTCCTGGCTGTTTGGACTGAGTGACTTGCGGCTCGAGGGCCAAGGCTCGAATGTGCCCTGCAAGGTGTTCCTCAGCTGGGGTTGGCCAAACTGCAATGGTGCTGCAGGTAGACAGTGGACTAATCAATGCTCTTTTGTCTTTCAGGAGAAAAGATATCCCATAAAAATACTGAGAAGTCATGGACTGGCAGATAACCCCCACACCTCCTCATCCTCTCCCGTTATGAGCAGTAGACCTTGGAACTCGAGAGGCGCCTGCACCTCAATCAGAGACTGCCCGGGGCGCCTGCAGTCAGAGGACTGCTGGGGACCAGGCTGATGCTCAGTCGAAGGCTGATCATGAGCCTCTGGAGTCGTCCATTAGGCAGCAGGTGCTAGATGTCCAGCAGGGTGCATGGGAGGATCTTGCAGAGATCAAAAGGGTATGCATGCCATGGTCTCTGTTGTGGAGGAGTCCCTGTGGAGCGTGAGCACTACGTTGATCCTCATGGCCAAGCGCAATGCCCCCTCCATGGAAAGAGTGGCTCCAGGGACAGAATCAGGGGCTCCTGGGGCTGCGCCCTGACCTGCAATCCCTCACACAGGCACTGACCTCAGCTGGTCAGTGTCCATGTGTGAGATGGATGGAGCACCCAGTATCTCAGCTAGATACCCGTCCATCAATGGCGAGCAGGGAGGTCCACAGTGACCTCACATTGGTGCACAATCTGCCTGTCAACTCTGCGGGCTCCTCTCCGGGTGCTCAGGATGACAGCAGCAGCTGCTCCGCCCCTCTCCCAGTGACCATGGCATCTGATGAGGCAGTGGCGACTGGGGAGATGCCAGCCATGGCACTGGCCTCTCCCTCCCAAGAGGGTCCACTGGACAGAGGACGACCGCCAAGGTCATCAAGGCCAACAGAATAGCACGGTTAGGAGGCTGTCTCCAATGCCGGTGCCAACAAAGAAGAACCACCTAGACGTAACGCCCGTAATTGTAAGTTAAAGTACCTTAAGCACAAGAGGGGCTGGTCATGGGTGATCTTTTGCTCCCCCATTTTGTTTTTCTTTTTTTAATGGTGTGACTACCAACACCGTTATTTTTCCGTTCAAGACTATGTGAGTTCAAACATAAAATTAATTTGCTTTTGTGTTATTGATCTGAGTATGCTTCATTATTTTGTAGGTGCAGGATAGGCCAGTATGTAATGCTGAACGTGGGTGGCTTGAACTTTTATTGCACAGGCACTGAGTGTTTCTTGGGGTCCAAATAAAGGGTGGTTTCTGTGATCCACGATGGAGGCGGCAGCCCTGGCATGAGGTGGTAATTCTTATTTGGCAGCTGAAGGAGCATTTGTTCAAGGCGCCTCTGGTGTCCCTGCCTCCCTGGAAGTTACCAAGGCCTGGCTCTATGCCCTCAGCATACTCCTCACTGTGGTCTTCTTCTGACTCACTACTAGATTCATCTTCTGTGGCCTGTGCAGCTGCGTCAAGATCCTCTTCCTCCAGTGGGTCCCCCCTTGCCAGTGCCAGATTGCGGAAAGCACAGCATGCAACCACTATCAGTGACACCCGCTCTGGGGGGCTATTGCAGTGCGCCCCCTGAACGGCCAAGGCTTCAGAAGCGCATCTTGGGAAGACCGATGGTTCTCTCTACCACTGCCCTTGTGACTCCTATTGTACCACTTCTCTACCTCTGTTCCCTGGGTGGCAGAGAGGCATCATTAGCCACCTTTTCAACGGATAGCCCTGGTCACCCAGAAGTCATCCATCCAGTCGGGCTGGAGCACTGAAGAGCCTCAGCACCTGGGAGTGTCTCAAGATGTACATGTCATGGGATCTGCCAAGGCACCTTGCACAGACTTGCAGAATCTGCATCCTGTGGTCACACACTATCTACAAGTTCATGGGGTGGAATCCATTCCTGTTGACAAAGGCACTCGGCTGACCTGCTCATGTCTTGATGCCACATGTGTGCAGTCTATTGCACCCTGGACGCGGGGGAAACCAGCAATCACTGCAAAGCTTCTGGCTTGCTCAGCCTGGCTTGCCTCATCCATACGGGAATGAAGGAAAGTCAATACCCACCTAAACAGAGCTTCTGTCACTAGTTTGACGCAACTGTGGACAGCTGATTGGGAGATGCCACACAGATCCCCCACTGACCTCTGGAAAGAGCTGGAGGCATAGAAGTTGGGGTCCACTGTGACCTTCAGAGCCATTGGCATGGGGTGTCCAACCACACAGTTGGAGGTGATCTCAGGCCCGATCATCTGACAAATGGAGGTCATGGTCTCCCTTGAGAGGCGGAGCCTCCTTTGGTATTGCACCTCAGACATATTGAGGTAGCTACATCGCCGCCAGTAAACTCTGGCAACAGGATAGTGATACCTTCTGCGGCCCCTTCTGCCTTGGACTTCCTGCTGGCCCTTGTGCCTGCTTCTCTCCTCCCACAAGTCCCTCCCCTGGAAGCTGCACAGGGACGCATGGCCTTGTCTTCCTTCTGCCCCCTCAGGGGAGGTGCCTCCAATGGAGACCACAATCCCCATTGCCAGGGTAAGGGAAGGCTATCTGATACCTGGAAGGGTTCACACGGTTCATGAGGATGACATTGGATGACACCAATGAGTCTAGAAACGAAGCCTGAAAATGCTAAGAATGAAGCCCCGATCAAAGACTAAGCTACCAAGTCTGAATAAGCCACCAGCAGCAAGTTATCTCCAAAACTCCTCACTAGTCACATTGACAATGCTGCTGACCCTTCACATCCCACCCATGGATGAGGTTTTGCAGATTGTGGGATGCCCACCTGCCCAGACTGATAGAGCGGTAATTGGCCGGGTTGGATTTGTCCTGCTTTTTGTGTAGAGGACATACCTGAGCAATTTTCCACATTGCCTGGTAGATGCTAGTGTTGTATCTGTACTGGAACAGCTTGGCTAGGGGCATGGCGCGCAAGTCATCAGTACTATTGCCAGGATGTTGTCAGGGCCCATAGACTTTGCATTATCCTTGCTTTCAGCTGTTTCTTGATATCACATGGAGTAAATAGCATTAGATGAAGCCTGGCATCTGTGATGCTGGGGGCCTCCGGAGGAGGCTGAGATGGATCATCCACTAAGTACTTCTGACTGACTGAAATGCTTCAGCTTTATCTTTTGCACTAATGTGCTGGGTTCCTCCATCATTGAGGATGGTGATATTTGTGGAGCCTCCTCCTCCAGTGAGTTGTTTAATTGTCCACCAGTATTCACGACTTGGTGTGGCAGGATTGCAGAGCTTGGATTTAATCCATTAATTTGGAATCGCTTAGCTCTGTATACCCAGTGCTGCTTATGCCTTTTGGCGTGCAAGTAGCCCCACCAGGTTTACACTTGGTGCTGCTGCTCCTGCACTCTTCATTGAACCAGGGTTGATTCCCTGTCTTGATGGTAATGGTAGAGTGTGGGATTTCCAGGCCATGAGGTTACAGATTGTGGTTGAGTACAATTCTCCTGCTGCTGATGGCTGAGCAGTCTTGAGTTGCTAGACCTGTTCAAAATCTATCCCAATTAGCACAGTGATGGTGCTACACAACACTATTGAGGGTATCTTCAACGTGAAGAATGGACTTTGTCTCCACAAGGACTTTGTGGTGGTCAGTCCTACAGCCATGGACAGATGCATCTGCAGCAGGTATGTTAGTGAGGATGCAGTCAAGTATGTTTTTCCCACTTGATGGTTCCTTCAACACCTGCCACAGACCAGCAGCTCTGTCCTTTAGGACTTGGCCTGCAGTGGTGCTACCAAGCCTCCCTCAGTGATGAGCATTGAAGTCCCCCACCCAGAGCACATTCTGCTCCCTTGCCACCCTCAATGCTTCCTCCAAATGGTGTTCAACATGGAGGAGCACTGATTCATCAGCTGAGGGGGGATGGTACATGATAATCAACAGGAAGTTTTGTTGCCCATGTTTGGGCACTCAGGTGCAACTTGCTCTTGGCTATATAGCACACCTCTGCTGGGTTTGTCCTGCCAGGGTGAGAGGACATACCTCAGGGTGGTGACAAGGAGTATGACTATGTCAGGTTGTTGTTTGATTAGTCTGTGAGACAGCTCTCCCAATGAGGACTTCTGCAGGCCTGCTTTTAAGCAATTTGATGCAACTGAGTTGTTTGCCACACCCATTTCACAGGGCATTTAAGAGTCAACCACATTGCTGCAGATTTCCTTCCCTAAGCAGGGCATGAATGACCCAAATGGGTTTCCACAACAATCAACATGTTATTATTAGACTTTAAAATTCCAGCCATTATTTATTTATAATTATTAAATTGAATCATTATATATTTATTTAATTGAAACTCCACCATCTGTGGTGCTGAGATTTGAACCTGGGGTCCCCTGAACTTTACCCTGAGGTTTCTAGACTAGTGACAATACCACTACACCATTGCATACCCTGCACATTGTCTATCCTTTTTAGGTCCAAAGAGGATGATTTCACATTTGCCTACATTGAAATATATTTGCCACAGGTTTGCCCATTCACTTAATCAATTAATACCTCTCTGCAATTAGGTGGTAACAGTGGCTTGATAATAATATCATGGGGTAATTAATCTAGAGGGTCAGATTACTTCTCTGAGGACATGGGTTCAAACCCCACCATGGCAGCTGGTGGAACTTGAATTCAATTGATTTTTTTTAAAATCTGGAATTGTAAGCTAGCCTCAGTAATAGTGACCGATCATTGATTTTGTTCACTGATATCCTTTAGGGAAGGAAATCTGCCTTCCTTACCTAGTCTGGCCTACATGTGACTCCAGATCCACAGCAATGTAGTTGACTCTTAACTGCCCTCTGAAATGGTCAAGCAAGCCATTCAGCTCAAGGGCATTTAGGGATGGGCAACAAATGCTGACCTTGCCAGCGACAGCCACATCCCACAAAAGAATCAAAAACACTTAAACTTCTGTCGACACTATTAACATAATTTTTCATGTGCAAAGTGAGCTATATAATTGGAACACGTGCAGAAATCCATCATGCTTCATCTGCACTAATTTCTTTGCCCCATAATATTCTTTGATTACAATGTTAGTGACCCTAAGAAGAATCTGTCATTATTTGGACAGGTATTTTTTATTCATTCATGGGATATGTGTACTACTGGTTAGGCCTCTTACCCAGCCATCTTCAAGACAACATGTCAGTTCCACCTACTATCAGGCATGAAATGGTAAAAGGGTCTTTTCCTGAGCCATCTCCTCTGAAACCATTCGCACCTCAAAAGCCATCAATCAACCAAGTTCAGTTCGACACAAGGTTGTGCGTCTGCTTCCCTTCAGATCTCAGTTACTTAATCATGTGACATTGCATTGCAGTTACATCAGTAGTTACATCAGCATCAAGTTCCCCCGATGTTAACCCTCGACTCTACACCTCCCCCATAGTTTTTATCCCAATTATAGACATCCTTCCACTTCTCCACTCAAACTCTCACACTTCACAGGGTTAGAGCGGAATGTTCCGTGCCCGCTGGCATCGAGTGTGTTTTGCGGTATGAGCGAACAAGAAGGCCAAAAATCGGTTTCACAATGTCGTGAATCCAGTTTGCAATCGTCCACTCTGCCCTTCAATGGCGGGCCGCGTTCCCTGCTGCCGGACGTCGGGAACCTCATTGTAATACATCTGCATTTTATTATAAGCCCAGGCCTCCGGAATCATCCCCCGCTGCTGGATCATCCGCCGACATCAGCAGGAAAACATGCCGGCACAGAAGACATCTTGGCAAGTGTGATGTGCGGAAGTTGGGACTTGCTGTCAGGGCCTTGCTCACATGGTGGACATCCAAGGAGCAGAAGATGGTGGAGCCAGATAGCAACGGGACACTGGAGGAATGTCCATGGCATGCTGAGTGGATTCTCATGGACATGGCTCTGCCGCAAAGCAGCTCACAGAAAGCGGAAAGTCACCACTGAAGGGCTGCACAAAATGGGTGATCGTCGAGGGAGTGGAGAGGAAGGTCCAGCTGTGTTTGGGACAGGAAGATTGTTAGGAAATAGAGACAGTTTAAGTAAGTTATATTTGTATTGGTGGGTATTAGGAATGAATTTTACCTTTTAAGTTTAGGTTTGATTTATATTTCTGTATTTGTGTGTTAAGAAAGGTCAATTGAGTTTTAGTTTCACTTTTAAAAAGCGCCTGCATTTCTAATGAGTGTTTTCTGATTTTAAGCTAAGGTAAACAAACAAGATAGAAGATTTGGGCTGTTGCCTAGCAAAAAGGGCTCAGAGAGCCAGGTCCTTCCCACAGGTACACACACAGAAGAAGAAAAACAACAGTTTGATTTTGGAAGATGTTTGAGTTCAGTTGGTTTTGAAAGTAACTGCCAGGAGAAACTGGAGCAAAGGGGGCAGATAGCAAGTCTCAAGCTAAAGAAAGACCCCAGAAATCCAGGGGAGTGGAGCAGGGGAAAGTCCCAAGCAGATCTTCTAGTCAAAGGAAGGACAAGAACCTGGAAAGGGTCCTGTTAAGTGAAGTTAAGAGTAAGGGGCAGAGAGAAAGGCTCCAAGCTTCAGATTTAAAGAGACAAAAACTGCGGAAAGCAGATTTAATGTGAGAACAGCTTTCAAGAGGCAAGAAGACCCAAAGAGACGACTGAACACCTGTCACTCTTTTCTATGGGCATGTGAAGCAGTAGTACTGTTGACGGCTGGGCCAGTGAGAGAGAGTGTATGGAAGACAGCTTGAATGCATGTTGTGACCCAGGGAAGAGGAACATTGAAAGGAGAGTTTGAAACCCTGGGGGTGAACCCTTGCGGAAGGTACCTAAGAGAAAGCATCGGTTTGGGAGATGATTCTGAGGCAAGGTCTTGGAGAGCAATAATTGGATGTCCTCATGTGAAAGACGGAATGCTGTGAGACCAGCTCGCTCATGGTGTGACAAGCATCTGGTAGGTGTGGGGGGAGGGGGGGTGCAGGGTTGCAGAGAGATCCATAGCATCTGCTTGAGGTGGCATCTGTGACTTGGTTTCACAGTGTGGATGTGTATGATGACAGGGTGCCATTGGTACATGGACTGTGTACTTACTGTGGACATTAGAGAATAAGATAGCTTTTGTAACTTGTGTTATCCTTATAAATCTGCATATATTTGTAAAGGTATATTTGTGGGTGAAAGAGTATTGTAATATAGTTCATCTTTTCTTGTTTAAATAAATACTTTGAATAAATACTTATTCTTCTGTTAAAAGTTCATCAGCTGACTCCTGTAACTCTGTTCTGTAGCTACTCTCCACATATCTAAACAAACAAATAAAAGTTAGGATCTAGCAAGCTGGGTTCCGCCCTCCGATCAGGCTTGTCCAGGGGTAATCTCAGCTGGGAACATAACTAGACGCACTGTGGGATGGGAGAGGAAAGTCTAAGATCGACTGGGAGAGGAAGGTGTCAGGGGGGTTGTGAGGTTTGGAGGAGGAGAATGAAGACACTGGGGGATGAGATTGGAAGGGTGGAGGGAGTACAAGGGATGTACGAGGATAGATCACTGCTGCCACCGCCTCCCATGCTGGATTGGTGACCTTGCTTGCTGGTTGCATACTTTTTCTCTATGCCCATGAGAGATCTTGAGGTGTAATGAACTGGTCTTCTTTTTGCATTTTTTTGAACTTGAAACAACACTGTGCCCAAGCCTGTAGATGCCACAATTTTTGGCAACACTGGATAGTAGAACACTAGAACTGCTGTGAAAATTAGGAGATTTTGATCTCATCAAAAGCATTTTGCCGGCCCATGTTCCACTGTTGACCTTGTTTCAACAGCTGCCATAACAGCTCATTAATTCTATCAAGTTTGGTAAGAACTTGCCTACTTGATTGACCATTCCAAGGAATCTTTGTAATTCTGTGATGGTTTTAGGTTATGGGAACTCTCTAATAACCTTGGTTTTCTGCAGGTCAGCTGTAATTCCCAGAGTTTCCACAATGTGGCCTAAGGATTTTATCATCGGCTTTGCAATGAATATTTGTTGTTCAATGTCAAACCTGCTTCTTCTAGAACCTCGAGCACTGCTCTCACCCAACAGTCATGTTCTTCCCTCGATGAATTGTGTATGAGAATGTCATCCATATGGCATATTACACCTTCCATTGCCTTCCAGGTTCTGAGACATCATTCTTTGCAATATCTCAGGTGCAGAAGCAATTTCGAATGGTAATCTGGTAAAACAATAATGACCACATGGGGAGATAAAAGTAGTTAGCAATCTGGATTCTTTGTCTAAAGGCAACTGCCAAAAGCCATTGTTCACATCTAATTTTGTAAAGAGGTTGCTCTTTGCTATTTTGGTGAGATTCTCATCCACTGATACCATTGGGTGAATCTTGTGCCCTACTGACTTGTGTTTTTGAGTCAAGGTCCTGCAGATTCTAATTTAAGCATTAGACATTGGTACTGTGACCATTCCAAAATACCTTTGTCGGTATAGTTACTGGAGAGATAACCCCTTCAGTGTAACATGTGTTCAATCTCGCTCCTGGCTTTGCCTAGAACCTTCATCACTGTGAAGAGGCATATAGGTTTAACACCTGCCTTTAGGGTTACATGATATTCTGCTTCAGTTTTCATAGGCCTGAAAATAGGGATGAAAATTCATTTCTGAATACATTACTGGACTACTCGTCAGCAATTTCATCAACCTTGTAAACCAGCTTCAACTGCAAGCATGCACCTCTGCTCAGTAATGATGACTCCTGGTTCTGTATAGCATACAGGGGTTCAATAACTTCTTTATCCTTGCACCTTAATATTGTTAAGTGTTGGCCTATTACTTTCAGTGTAGTCGTTCCTGGGCCTTGCAATTGAATGGAGGTTGGCTATAATGTGATGTTTTTAAGCTACTTCATCGGATAATACTGAAACAATTGCACAGGTATCTAGCTTGAATTCTGTGGGGTGACCATCAACTTCTCAATTAATATTCCAGTAATTATTTTCTGTTTTGTTAACCTCCCCTAGGAAGGCCGTTTATTTTTTCTGTGGCTCTTTCACATCTTGAATTTGATATGGGCCTGTTATTTTCTCTTTCTTCCTATGAGGTATTTGCATTTTAAATTGGCAGACAATTTAAAATCTCCTAACTTGCCGCTGTTGTGACAATCTGCTCCCTTGCTAGGCATTCTTCTCACTTGTGAAGAGCTTTTCCGCCTCACAAAGGGCATCTCAAGATGGCGGTAGGCACGCAAAAAGCAGGAAAAGCCCCATTTTGCGGGCTTTTGCTTCACTGCGCTTTCTCTTTCTTGTCCAACATATTGAATGGCTTCACTCATTTTTTCTCCAAGGGTCATCACTTTCCCTACGAACAAACGCACTGTTTAGCTTTCTAAGCTTGGTCTGTCATGCTATTTGTATCACCTTCGTAAGAATTAAAGATTGGTAGGAAAACAGTTGTATGGAGGATGCAAAGCGTCTGTAAAGGAATATAGAAGGTTAAGTGAGTGGGCAAAAAATTGGCAGATGGAGTCTAATGTGGGAAAATGTGAGGTTGTCCACTTTGGCAGGAAGAATATATTTAAATGGAGAGAAACTGCAGACTGTTGCAGTATAAAGAGATCTGGGTAGCCTTGTACCTGAATCACAAAAATAGTTGTGATGCTGGTACAGCAAGTAATTATGAAGGCAAATTGAATGTTCGCCTTTATTGCAAGAGGGATAGAGTATAAAAGTAGGGAAGTCTTGCTACAACTGGATGTGTACAGTTTTGGTCTCCGTACTGAAGGAAGGATATATTTTCATTGGAAGCAGTTCAGAGAAGGTTCATTGAGTTGATTCCTGGGAGGAAGAGGTTTACTTATGAGGAAAGGTTGAGCAGATTAGGTGTATACTCTTTGGAGTTTAGAACAATGAGAAGTGATTTTCTTGAAACATATTCTGAGGGGGCTTGACATGGTAGATGCTGAGGGGTGCCGCCTCTTGTGGGGCAATCTAGAACTAGAGGGCCCAGTTTAAAGATCAGGGTCTCCCATGTAAGATGAAGATAAGGAGGAATTTCTTCTCTCAAAGGATCGTTAGTTTTTGGAATTCTGGTCCACAGAATGCAGTGGAGGCTGGACCATTAAATATATTCAAGACTAAGTTAGACAGATTTTTGCTTAACAAGGGAGTCAAGGGTTCTGGGGATGAAGCAGGAAAGTGCTATTAGGGCCACAATCAGATCAGCCATGATCTTATTGAATAGTGGAACCGGCTCGAGGCTCCTGCTCCTATTTCTTATGATCTTATGGTCATATGATCTCTTAAGATCACTGTGTCCTTGAGCTTTTATGCATTTGGGTATTTACAGGACATATGTGGCATATCTCATTGCATTATACCATATCATACCATTGCACAAAGGTAGTTACTGTTGCAATGTCGAGCAAATAACTTCATCTCTGTAGTAACTGTAGCTTTAAGGAATGCAGTGGCTATAACTTTAAGACTTATTGCAATGTGTAGTATCATGTGACAGTGTGAACAAATCAGCCCTAAATGCAGGGAACCTTGAGGGAGGAGTTTGTGTCCAGTTGTGGACCTTGATGGAAGCATGTAACTGCTGCTGAAGCCCTGTAAATAAAGTTCACTGTTTCTTATGAGAAACCTGCCTGGAAAATCAAGTAACAACTGGCGATAAGAATAAGGTTCTGGTGCTGTCCCTCACCCAGTGAATGTGGTAATCTTGTTTTAAACAGAAGAAAGGGAAAATATATTGACCAGATATGCCTCTTTTTGGCAGGATCAACCCTTTTGACTCATCCACAGAGGACTGGAGTCAATATATAGAACACTTTGGTTTCTTTTTCCAAGTAAACAAAATAATGGTGGAGGAGAAAAGGAATGCAATTCTCCTAAGCATCTGTGGGAGTAAAACTTATAATTTAAAACATAGTTTGATGGCCCCAACTGCTCCCGATTCGAAGACCTTCAGCGAATTGGTAGACCTTGTAAAGGGTAATTTTCAACCCAAATGTTCCGTAATCATGCAGAGGTTCAAATTTAATTCAAGACTAAGAGCCTCGGGGGGAGGCCATAGCAACATACGTAGTGACGTTGAAACAGCTAACTGAATATTGTGACTTCAGGGTGCCCCTAAACGATATGCTAAGGAATTGTTTGGTCTGTGGTGTGCACAATGATGCCATTCAACGACAGTTATTAACTGAAGTAAATATCGATTTTAAAAGATAATTGGAAATAGTGTTTGCGATGGAAAGCGCCGAGCGGGATTCACAGGCCTTACAAGGTGTACAAAATGGTGTCGTTTTCCACCTGGGACAGGCCTGGCCACAGGCGTGGCGTGAAAACCAGGGAGTCAGCTGCAAAGCAGGAGACAGTCCCTGCTACCCAAAAATTTTAAAAATATACAGGAGACAGCTCAGCAGCAAATCTGAAAATGAATTGTTACCGATGTGGAAGTAACCCGAAACTTGTTGTTTTAAAGAGGTCAAGCGCCATTATTGTCACAAAAGACGGCACATACTGAAGCAATGTAAAACAAGATTGAGACAGACTCCCAGGCAGCAAACTAAACTGATCAAAGTACATAATGTGGATGAACCAGAAAGCACTAATTTCGATGTTTATTCCCTATTTAGCGTGAAAGTAGGGAAAACAGAGCCAATCACTGTTACTTTGCAGGTCAATGGAAAACCTTTGATTATGGAAGTGGATACCAGTACATCAACCATTGTAGTGGGGGAGGATACATTCAAATATTTAAACAAGGGTACACAACAATTGAATATGGAGCAGACTTCAGCCAAATTGAAAACGTATACTGGTGAAGTGTCACGACTCACTGGGAATAGTGCACTGTAATATCAAGCCCCACTGCTCCCTGAGCCACGAGAAATGTGAAAAAGTTTGATCAATCCACCTAACTGTTTCATTTAGGTTAACAGAATGCGAGCATCAGGTTTGTAAACTTAATAAGTAAATAACTGTTTATTGAACAAATTGTCTTTAACCAGTGGCAAAACAAAGAAATATGAACTGCTAATTTCTAACCATAACATAAACTCTATCCCTTCTTAAATCCCCATACACACACATACAAGATGCATAAGACACACAAAAACATGGATTTTAAGGGTGGGATAAAACAGTTCAATAGCACCAATTCCGGAGTACAAGATTCAATGGGTTGACTTTGATCGATGTCTTCCAAATTCCTTTCAGTTCTTTGTTGATGACATGAGGTGGTCTTCCAGCACTTTCAGTCTTTAGTTCATTTGTTGATCATTTGCCCTTCAATGTCTCTAACAGTGATTTTCGCCTTTGTCTTTTGACAGGGGTTTTCAGAGAGAGAGAGCAGGTTATAGAGATGTATGGAGAAAAAGCCAGCTAGCTATTATTGTAGAATTACTGGAATCTTATACACACAGGGGACAGAGGGTTTAGGTCTTTTTCCTTTCAGGCTAGGAACTATTCTGCTGCACTGTTCTCACTCAAACCCTGGTCACCTGGTCAGGAGCCAATTAAAATGTTGCTGCCAGGCAGTCCCGCATTAGACCAAACTCCTCCTTGGCACCATCCTGTCTTTCATGGCACACTCTGTTCCAGGACAGCAACATTGTATATATCCCTGGCACTGTTCCAATAGACATGTCCTTCAAACTGCAGCCATTGTAATTTTAATCCACACTCCAACAGAAATAAAAAGATATGTTTTTTTACAGAATTCATACATGTGAAAGGTATTACTACTTTACCTATTTATTACAAGCACTAGACAGCACAGCTCCCTGTGATTATTGTGGAAGGTGAAGGACCAAGCCTTCTAGTTAATAATTGGTTGAGGGAAATTAAATTTGCTTGGCCTGTGAGATTTCAAACGGGAGCTGGAAGAGTTCCTGAGTTGGAAAGGGGACAAGGCAAGGTACTTCAGAATGAGCCTGGAGAGTCAACGGACCTTAACAGGATGCAAAAGGAGTAAGTAGCCATTCAGCAACCTGAGAAATGACGACTGTCTTAAACAGCGGCATGAAAGAGCAGCATAAGAGGCTAAAGGAGACTCTGCTGAATGACAGAGTTCAAGATGAAGTGAGTAAACTTCGCAAAGTAATGAAAAACCTGTTGAAAGACCTTCACACACTATAAGGATCTCTCAGGTCAAAGTTTGTACCTCAGGAAAATTATGAAAAGAAGCAGAATGAATTTAACATCATTCTGAACAAACTGAAGAACCAGTTGGCAGAAAAGAGGCAGCAATGTTCAAAGTTCCAGGAGGAAGCCAAAAAATACAGGAAGCAGACAGAAGAGCTGAATAATCAGCTGAGTGAAACAAAAGAGGCATTAGGAGGAAAAGCCTTGGAACTTTCCAAAATGCAAGTGAATGATGAAGCCATTGATAGCTCAACCCCGGAGCCGAACCAAACTGAGAGCTCGCCTGAGAGAAGTCTGGCTGACTGTGAAGTCCAAATGAAGGATGAAACTAAGCTTTGTAGACAGAATAAGACAAGATGGAAGATGGTTCAGGAAAGGCAATGAACAACCCTCCACACAACTACAGGTTCAACACCTTCAGAATTACTAATGAAGTGCCATCTTCATAAGAGATTAAGTCTGGTACTTCCCAATTTGGAGGGAAGGTAGAGAACAGTCAAGGGAATCAAAAAGTGACTCATGATTTGCATGGTTGAGAGCGAGAAGTTACTGTTGATGAAACAGTATTTGCACAAAACTTCGGTGGTGGATTGAGTTGGTTACCTTGTGTAATAGTTTCTATGACCGGACCGTTGTTGTACCACGTAGAAGTGGAGGGACAGATCACCTGAAAATACATGGATCATTTGAGAAGAAGGGAGATAGCCCAATAAATTGATGTTCCTCCTATAACCGTTGTAGAACCTGTGGTCCCCGCTGTGATTGATCAACCAAGGATAGGCATGCCAGATGTCTCTGTCAGAGTGGATAACACTGAGCTGGCTGTGCCTAAGGAGGTACCTAATGATGCTGCAGTTGCAGAAAATGATAATTCAGTGAAAGGTTCTAAAGTTGTGGAACTACGACATTCCACCCAGATCAGGAAACCCACCTGAGAGACTGAACTTATAATTTCATAACCCGTGTATATATTTGTAATGTCATGAATGTGGTTGTCCTTGTAAGTGCAAATTGTAAAAAAAAAACATTAAAGGGGGGAGGAATGTAGTAACGGTAGCTTTAAGTTATGTAGTGACTGTAGCTTTAAGACTTATTGTACTGTGTAGTATTAGTGACAGTATGAACGAATCAGCCCGAAGTGAGGGGAACCTTAAGGGCTGGACTTTGTATCTGGTTGTGAATCTTGATGGAAGCACATAACTGCTGCTGAAGCCCTGTAAATAAAGTTCACTGTTTCTTATGAGAAACCTGCCTGCAAAATCAAGTCTATAACAATCTCCTTAATCACCGATGATTTTAGTCAGGCCGAGCGAGCCAGAGGCTTCGCCTGTATTGCTGGATTTCCCCAAGTTCAAGGTGTGATAGATTACACGTGGTCATCAAAGTTCCATCTGGCCAACCAGAGGCATTTGTCAATTGTAAAGATTTTCATTCAAACAATGTCCAATTTGTGTGTGACCATCATCAAAAGAGCATGCAGGTGTGTGCATGCTTTCCTGACTCATACGTGCTGAGGCACTGCCAGCTGCCATGGGTTTTCAGTCCACCAGAGCCATTCAAGACTTGGCTTCTTGGAGACAAGGGATACCCACTGAAGAGATGACTCATGACCCCACTGAGAAATCTGCAGACAGAGGCTGAGATGCATTATAGTGAGTGCCATGCATCTACTTGGAATGTGCAGCTGGCTTTCTGCAATATTACATGGCTTATGTCTCTCTAATCATTGTGGTCTGCTGCACCATGCACAACCTGGTGCTTCAGAGAAGGGAGGCCCTGACAGTGATGATCCAATGAAGTGAGCCACCTCCTATAACAAGTCTCAGAAAGAGTCTGCAGATGAGCAGGAAGTCATTGCTGAACCCTGGGGCCATCCATGGTCTCAGCCCCTCCATTTGGCCTGGTAGCTGCAAGAGGTGAGGAGAACTTGAAGCAGAAAATGCAGTAAATAGTCAGGAGGTGTCTCAGCCTCTGTGGAGAGATAGTGTTAAAAGGCAGAATATGGCATTTTTTCTAAACACTTATTATTGAGAAGGAGAATGGGACAGGTGTGCCAAAATGTTATTTCCTCCCTGACAAGGGTCCTGAATGAGATACTGTAAGTTCAATAGCCCCCCAGAATGGAAAGAAATGCTCCCATCTGCTTCTGCTCCATGCTTCAGTGTCCGCCATGGATGCAGCCTTCTTCAAAGAGTGCTGTCAGCAAACGTGGATTTCTCGTGACTCTGTCACAACCCGATGCCAGCGATCCTTTAAATGGGTGACTATGACCAACTTCCAGCTTACGGCCTAACCCCACTCCCGTCGAACGATTGGGCTTGGATTCCCCCCCCCTTCCCAGTGCTAATTGGCCGGCCTACCTCTTAGGTGACCACTAATTAACTAAATGACACTTGACTCGCCGTGCTGAAACGGCGGGGGCAGGATTGAGTGAATCACACATTTCCAGTTCCATCTAAATCACCCTGCCAGAAACGCTCACAAGGGCTCTGGGCAGAAAATCCATGGCATCTGGCAATGCCTCAGGATGTACGACTCATGACTTCTCCCAGGATAGTGGGCACACACCTGCGTGATCTTTTGATGATGGGTACACACAAGTTGGATATTGATGGAATGGAAACTTCACGATTAACAAGTGTGTCCCTCCACCTGCCAGAAACCGGAAAGTCCAGCCCCTTCCTCATGAGCAAGTAGTAGAACAGTTAAAGTTATCTGCTACTTCAGTACCTGCCTACCCGAATGCATGTTTCTACTCCTTTGGATTATCTCTTGCTGATAAAATCACCTATTTTTCCCCTGGATGATGATAACTGTGCAGCAGGAAATCATATTTTATTGTCTTTGTGCTTAATTGAATGAAGTAGTCATTTCATGAATGACAGAATTGAGTTTGATGCGTATCTGAGATGTGTACAGATGGGGTGAAATATCTCTGTACATTGGAGCTAGCACTTTAGATGTAGTTATGCTTATTTAATGCTAATGGAAAATTTTCCCAATTTTTGATGTTTCTACTAATGTACATTAACTGGCAGGCAGCTGTTACCTGTTCCATTTTCTTATCAATAGTTTGTTACACGGTATTTAACTGGATCTGTTCAGAATTCTCCTGGTTTGACTTCATTTCCATGTGACATTATTGATGTCCACAGCGTTCGAGCAGCTGAAATATCTGGCAGAGCCCAAGCATGTAAAAGAGGAGACATTGACAAGAGTCCCCACATCAGCATGGGTACATCAGCAAGCCTCACTTTGATAGACATGTTGTAAGAGAAGATGAAGCAGGAAGAAAAAGGGCAAAGAGGACACAACTGTCATAGCCTCACTGAGAGGTTCTATGTGAAACAGCAGTATTTCATCAAGCAAATGGTAGATTAACTGTACCATGGCATGGAACCACACCTGCAGCCAAAGAGCCTCATCAGCATTGCACTGTCAGCAGTTGTAAACATGAACATTTGAGAAGAAAAAATGACTCTTGAGAAGATTCGCTAAAAAATGCATTAATTTATTTTTTCAAATACTGACTGTGCCACAGCATAAATTGCAGCAATTGTTAGTTTAACTGCCAAGAGTTGAGCTCTAACCATTCTGTATGTTTCTAGGGGTGGAATCGTCCCAGATTTACACTAAGTGCAGTAGCGGGTGAGAGAAAGGACGTTTTATCCGCTGGCCGCAGTGACGGGTTTTCATGCCGTATCATCCTGGGAAACACGTCGGGTCGCTGGCAGTGCATCCTCTGATTTGCCCACCCCACCGTGACCTCAGGCCTTCAGTAAACCGGACACCATATTTAAAGGCTGCCCCTGCAAACAGCTAGCATTCTTCAAGGGATAGGAAGCTGCTGGAAACTGATGGCTGCCAAAGGGAGGAGACGTGCTGCCCCCAAATTTAGTGATGCCTCACTGAAATGCCTACTGGAGCAGTTGAGGCCTGCCACAATGTACTCTATCCCCCGCTCTGGGTGAAGGCCAGTAAGCAAGGTCACCAATCCAGCATGGGAGGCGGGGGCAGTGATGGTCAGCACCAGCGCCCTGCAAAAGAAGACAACCATCCAGTGCAGGGAGATGTCCTCTGCCCCTACTCTGGCTGCAGGAGGTCCACCAGAATCATCAATCCGGCCTGGGAGGCGGTGGTAGCGGTGGTCAGCACCACTGGAGCACAGAGGAGGTCAGCCATCCAGCACAGGAAGAGGATGAATGCTCTCATCCGCTGCACCAGGGTAAGTCAACCACCTCATCACTCTCAGCTCACATATTCACAAACCCACCACACATCCACAGGGATCTCACACCTCAAAAGAGAATACAACTAACTCCCACACACACCCTCACATCTCCATCAGGCTCATATCCTCAGGAGCTCACATCCTCATCCTGTCCATGGTGCAGATCACCACACAAACATTCTACACAATGCCATGCATCCTGCTTACACTCTCTCCATCTGTTTTCATGCAGGAGAAGCCTGCTCACATCAGCAGGGAAAGGTTCCAGAACGGTTGGTGGGGGCAGGGTGTGACATAGAGTGACCCATATTCCTCCCCTCACTCGCTTTGAGGAGCATGCCATCATGCTGACTGGTGAGGATGTGGACCATTCCTGCAGTGACAGTGAGGCCAGTGGCAAACACCCATGTGAGGATGCTGCACTACATCATCTCTCTCTCAATGCAACTGTGAGTGCTCTCTCTCCTGCTTTTGACTCTGCTATCATGCAGCTCCCACGATTCACAGGGAGCTCTGCCAAGTGACCGACACCTTCCACAAGCCAATCCCTCAGTTCCATCCAGGTCCTTATCTCCAGCCAAGAGGACACCTCCTCCATTGAAGAGCTGGAAATAAGCAGCCTGGATGACCCGTCACAGCGCTTACCCACACCCTCCACCAGCAGGAAGACACACACCTCGGTGGGACTTAGATCTAGAACAGGCTTGTCTTCACAAGCTGGTGGTCACCGCACGGTCATGTGTTCACAGCAGAAGGAGGCAGGCTCAGCTGAACTCCCCGCACTCGGACGACTGCTGGGGAAGAGGCATCTGTGAGGTCTGAGTCAAGTAACAAGCCTCTGGATTAGGCCTTCCAACTCATCCTGGAGAGTCAGCAGGAGGCGGGGGAACATCACGTTGGAAGCCCTGAACAGAGTGGCATGTGAGTCAGAGAAGTGTGTCTGCCTGCTCCCTGATGAAGTGTTGCCCACATGGTTTCCATGGGAAGGATGGTGGACACCATGGAGACCTTGGTCCAGCAAAACATGGAGATGCGCGCGGACCTGCACTCCAACATGGTAACTATGGGTCAGTTCCTGCAGTGGCAACACGAGGGGGAAACGGGGAACCTCAATGTCCCTGCAGGTGCTCCTTCCCCTTAAGGAGTCAGGCCGGGGCCCTCAGGAACCCGAAGCGAGGAGGAGTGGCAGCTGGACACCCCTGGCTCATCCACTCAGGAATTTCAGAGGCTATCCTCCCCCTCTGAGTCCCCTTTGCCTGTGACCCCTTCAACCTCATCCTCTATCATTGCAGAGGGAGCAGCTGGTCCACAGGAGGACAGTCAAAGCAAGCCAGCGCCCTCAAGACTGAGGGTCTCTGATGACAGTTCAGCAACCCACGCCTCTGGGAGAGAAATTCTAGGGTCACCATCCCCCTCCACTTTTGCTCAACTGCTGATCAGAGAGTCACAAATCTCCCTGTCACGTGTGTCAGTGTCCTGTTGTCTGGGCCTCCCCGGAGCCATCTTCATCGAGTGGCACCTCTTGAGGTTCCACATGACCAACCTCCTCCTCTGAGGATGCAGCTTGCTCAGTGTCTTCCTCTGGCTCCAGCGCTACTCCCCTCTGGATTATTGGGTTGTGCAATGCGCAGCAGGCAATAATGATGTGGCGTACCCTTAAGGGTGTGTATTGTAGGGATTCCCCCAGATCTATTGAGGCATTGAAACCTAATCTTCAAGAGGCGCCTGCTCAATGGTGCCCCTTGATGTGGCCCTTGCCTGAGTGTTGGCGATATGTACAGTGCTCAGAAGCCATGACTGCAGTGGGATACCACTTGTCCCCCAGATGCAGCCACAAAGGCACACAGGCAGCTTGAAGTGCTGAGGCAATCAAGATTGCCTAAGAATATAGGAGTTATGGCAGAATCCTGGAAACCTCACACACACTTGTATGGAAGCACTTACCATGGTTATACACTGCCTGAACATTGGGCGAGTTAAAGCCCTTTCTGTTCATAAAGATGCCTGGCTGCTGTGAGGGAGCCTTGATAGCCAAATGAGTACAGTCAATGACCCCCTGGACCAGGAGAAACTCAGCTCTAGCCCTGAAGCCAACTGCCCTCTCGAACTGATTGGCCTGATCAGTTGTGAACTTGATATATTCGCCCGCCTGATGGTACATGGCATCTGTGACCTGCTTTATGCCACGATGAGCTGCTGACTGAGAGAGGCCACATAGATCTCCAAGTGATCCCTATTATGACCCACTGGCTTAGAAATTGAGTGCCAATGTCACCTTTAACATGACGGGCATCGAGTAGTCAGCACTTCCCAGTGGCATCAACTCCTGTCCCATTATTCCACAGAGCTCCTCCAGTACCTCCCTGGAAAGATGTAGTCTGCATAGGCATTGGTACTCAAATATTTTGATGAAGCTGAGCTTCTACCAGTACACCGAAGAACTGGCTAGTGTCTTCAATGACCAGGCTGCCCTACTGGCTGCATGCATCCTCCTCATTCACCTCCAATGGCTTCTTCCAGCAGCTGGAGCTCCACTGGCTGCTACACATCTGCACCATGTGGCTGTATACCCATCTCTTGGCCAGTCTCCTTTTCATAGGAGGAGGAGGAGTCTGAAAACACTAACCCTATCACACCAAATGAAGCCTCCACTGCAAGAGACTCCAACTCACCTTTGCCCTGTCTCCAGTGGGTACTTAGGACCTGGGAGACACCTTTCCAGCAGCAGCACATTTCCTTGGTGCCAATCTCTGC
Source organism: Cetorhinus maximus (assembly GCF_964194155.1). Taxonomy (NCBI): domain Eukaryota; kingdom Metazoa; phylum Chordata; class Chondrichthyes; order Lamniformes; family Cetorhinidae; genus Cetorhinus; species Cetorhinus maximus. The sequence continues at coordinate 123,112,781 of NC_135879.1, read as the reverse complement.
TGAAGGACCAAAGCTGATAGCCTGGCTTGGTCGAGGACACACACTGTAGACAGGCTCATGGACCTGCCATTTATCCCCCTGACACTGCTGCCTGATTTCTCACCTTGTCACACTTGGCATGAATCAAACCCTCTGTGGCTTCCCATGCATCCCTGGTAAAATTGCAAATACCTGTAAACTCCTGCTCCATTGGCTTCTTAATTATGTTAAGTGCCTCCCTGCTTAGTCTGCCACCAAATGCCATGCTGGCTGCCTTTGGAAAAATCAGTAAATGCTGGCAAGAAATCAGGGAGAATGGGGCCCATGCTATTTCCCCACCTTCTCGTCTTCATGGGGCTGGTAAAATTCTGCCCCAAGATGCAGTGGTAGAAAGTCTGGTGTGCACATTGGATGAGTTGAATGTTGTTCTACTGAAACATTTATAGTCAGAGGAAGGGAAATGTGTGCTACAGTGGACCACAATGGTGTAACAGATCTCCAATGAATCTTGCGTTAATAGTTATCATATCTGGAATGAAAGTAATTAAATGAAAAAAACATCACATCAAACATAGTGCCACTAAATGTGACCAGTGCCTTACTGTTAAAAAAAAAATCAGATCACTGCACAGAAAACCTATCATATTATTAAAAAAACACATGTTGGTTGAAGTAGCAATATTTTATGAAAGAACATTACTGTTTTACAAAAGGAGGAAGAGAAGATAAAATCTTACCCAGGTTCAACATACAATTCCAGTAGTTTTCTCCATCTATTGCATGAATTATTTCTTATAAAGCCATAATGAAGACAATCAGTATTTAGCTGCTAATACTGCACACAACAGTTCCATACCTGACACTGAATGGCCCCAATGTGGGACTAGTAAACCACCAAGAGAATACCTATGAAAATAAAAACAGAAAATGCTGGAAAAACTCAGTAGGTCTGGCAGCATCTGTGGAGAGAGAAATAGAGCGAATGTTTCGAGTCCGTATGACTGTTTTTCAGAGCTCAGAGAATAGCCACATTGTATACAATTCGCTGCATCAAAATGTACTACAGGTAGTGAGGAAAGTTTTTTTTTTACCAAAATGAGGCTTTTCTTTTTTAAATTGGATTCTTTCAGTTGAGACAGTATTTAAAATAACCCAGCTCAAGCAAAGCATTTTCTTGTAAACAATTATTTTAATCTAGTCCAATAAAAAGCTTTAAATCTAATCTTGCAAGTGCTAGTATGAAATCTAAGCCCTGCATTATACATTATGTCTCATTCCCAAAAGATCTCTCTCATAATTGCAGTTTGCTCTTTAATTATTCTTCCTCATGTATTCAATTTATGAACTGGAACAATATTTTGCCCTGGAGGCAAAAATGCTGAGATGGACATTTGTGAATCAGCAAAGTTCAGAACCCCAAGCAATTTGTAGCCTCCCATAAGAGGTAGGCTGAGGATTTCAGCTTTGAACTTGGTACTGAATGTTCAGGATATGTGAATAACACATCATCAAGAGAACAGCCAATGATTACTCTCAGGAGTAAGAGGATTAAATACTTGAATCTGTGATGTCCTAGCTGACTTTAATGTCCTTTTAGCCAACTAACTATACACAACTTTACAAGCATAAATTTAAAAGTAAAAGCTATTTGTATAATTACCCATGCCATAACTTCTATCTTAGAATTGTTAATCACTGTTATTAGCATATTTTGATTATTATTCCACTCATGTTGGTACTGGATGAATTTTCTGTATTTTGCAGAAGTCTCTTACCAAACGTAACTGACAAAATGCAATGGTCTTAAAATTCATTCAGGCCCATTTTGGGGCCCATTTTCGGGGGTGGGGGAGGGTGTGGGGGTGGTGATGGGAGAGGGGGTTTGGCTTCCAGATTCATGATTTCATAATCTACTCATGTCTGTTCCCATTGAGGCAAGCAGCATGTAAACTTGGTGCTGCCAGTCATTTACCTGATTATAGCTTATGCCCAAGTGTGGCCCGCACGGCCAGCTGCCTGAGCTGCATAGATGGGGTGGGGGTGAGCAGTGTATGCTGATACCCCTTAATTCAACCCTCTTCAAGGCAGCCTGCCTCTCAAAGGTGAGCTGCACACAGTGGAAGGGAGCCACTGCTGGCTGCCTGTACCGACATAGACTGCTAATAGGAGCTGCAGAAATGGAAGCCCAGGGAAGAAAGAGGGTTGCTAGGCTCATGTTTGTGGCTTTGGAGTTCTTAGTAATGGAGGTTGAGCGTGGTCATGTTTTTGCACGGGCCAAGAGACCCTCAAGGCAAAATCAGCAGGAGGGAATGGGAACGGAAGGACAGGAAGGTCAATGTCCAGATTGTAATCCTGAGGATCTGGTAACAGTGCTGCAAGATATTCAATGGTCTCAAGTTGATGATCAAAGTCAGTGAATGCATCTTCAAAGGGACCTTAAACCCACCTCACCACCAACCACTCACGCTGCTTAATGCTCCACATCCCCATTACTCACCAACCTGCAGTCCTGAGCAGTCAGGACTTAGGCCAAAGATCCACGCCCCACCTCATGCTCATATCCATCCCAATGATGCTAGCCTTACACTCACCTTCCATTGCTTCCACATACCTCTGGCTATTCAAGCACAAAACCAAAACACAGTGCAACACAAGCAATTATATTCTTCCTACCCTCTTGCAAAACGAGGTGTTCTATAATCATCTGGAGCAGACATGAACACATGGGGAACAAGGACGCTTGCATCTCTGAGGCCTTATTTTTCTCAACATCATGGAACTGGCTGTCACAAAGCCCATGGCATCACTGAGAACATTGAGCATGATGGTATGTTCTTGCATAGACAAGTAGGCATTTCAGGGAACTTCACTGTAAATACCCACCAGCAAGATGAGCATAAAAATTAATGTAAATTGCTGCAGAATTTTGGGATAAATGGGATCAAGGAACATAAGAACACAAGAAGTAGGAGCAGCAGTGGACCATATGGCCTGTTGACCCTGCTCTGTCATTCAATACATGCATGGCTGATCTTGGGCCTCAACTTTCCTGCCTGCTCCCCATATCCCTTGATTCCCTGAGATACAAAAAAACCTGTCTACATCAGCCTTAAATGTATTGCATGATGGAGTGTCTCCCCTCTGGGGTAGAGAATTCCAAAGAGTCACAACTCTTTTAGTGAAATGATTCCTCCTCATCTCAGCCCTAAATGATCAGCACCTTATCTGAGATGTACAGTACCCTCTGCGTTTTAGATTCCTCGGCCAGTGGAAATGATCAAGGAAATTCTGGGCCAATGTCTTTCTCACTTTCAATTCCTCTCCTGACATAATTAATAAGTTGATGATGTCCTAGTGTGTTAGGCTTGCTCTAAGTAAGTTATTTAGCCCGTTTTAGATGGATTTTAATGAGGCACTGATCCACAAGTAGTGCTTCAAGGAACTAATGAAAAAGAAGATATTATGTCTTCTGCCTTCTTAGTTTCCATGACGCTGCGAGTATTTTGACTGCTTGTTAATGGAATGCGCTTAGAGCTATCTGCCATGGCAAAATTATCTCACATTCTTTTCACTGGAAATGCATTAGGATCTCCCAATTGGAGGAGGATAATTAATAACTTTGATCATGTACCAGTCTGTTAGCAGTGCTCTAAGGGAGTGAATTAGGTCATTTTGGATGGATTTTAATGAGGCACTGAACCATAAGATCCACAAGATTCCATTGTCCTTTCCATATTAACAGAGCTTTTTTTCTGAACATCAAACCTTTGGGTTGGGCTTTTAAATTGCAAAGAAATCAGGTTCCGAACTCACCCTGAGTACGCCATGTGAATCAAAGTGCAGTAATATTATATCCATGTGACTCAAATTACAGTGGTGTGTAATTCTATTCTAGAAAATAATACAGATAGATTACAAAGAGACATTATATGCTGATATATGTGTTATACATTTCTTTGTATAATACAAAGAAATACATGTACCATAAAGTGAGATTTTACATCTCAGTACTGTAGCTCTACTCACACATGTAGTGGGACCTCTGCCAGCAGGAGGCAACATGACAGGGGAAAGCAATGAGCAGAGGAACTGGTCAGCCCCTTCATGCAGGGAGCAGTGTTTTTGGCAGGCTGGCTGGGTGGGGGGCAGTTGTTTGGAGAGGGGTGTTGGTGGGTGGTAGGTGAAAGAGGAACCAGAGTGAGGGCTGCAGTAAGCAGAAGCCCAGGACCTGTTGCAGCGTGATGCCTAAGGCCAAGTATAGGGCAGCTTGAAGCCTCTGACAGTGGCTAGAAACCGGGAAGTGGAAGTAGGGAAGGCTTACAGTTGCTAGAGTCCTAGGCGAACTGCCTGGACAGCAGCCGTGAATTTGAGAAGCCACAAGGAGAGGAAGATTCCCTTCCTGCCTGGGAAACAAGATAGTCTGGTTCATGTGGTCACAGGAAATTAGCAATAGGATCTCTAACAACTGAACTCTGCTACCTGGCTGATTAGAGATCAGGAGTTAAGCTCTCAGCGGTCTCCTGATGGATCTGGAGTGTCGGCTGCAAATGTTCATTGTAAGTAGCTTGTTTCTTGGAGTTAAGCTTTTCTATTAATGTTTATAAAGATTTGATGCCAGTTGAATAAAAGATCCCTGTTTTATTAACTTTGTGCAGTCCATGTGCTTGAATCCCATATTACACAAAGAAATGAAATATAAGAAATTTTCTTCCATTATATATCTAGTTCTGAAGCTCAATGCAAATGCATTTTACATCTTTCAACCCACAGTTCATATTCTATAAATATAAATAAATGGTTTCTTCAGTTTAGTAACAACAATTTAGAACAGGACAAAATGAAAATAATACACTTTCTCATTTGTGTGAGAGCATCGAGGTGGGGAAAATACTTTCACACAGAGCTGTGCCCAAGGTCACAGATTTAATTCTTGTTAGAGATGTTATTTTGGAGGAGGCTGCATGAGGCAGTGAGATAACTCATTTCCCTTTAACCTCTGTCACCAGAGTTCAAATAGAGCTCAAATTGATGAGATGAAAGTTCCCTCTCTCTGTTGCACCTGTATAGTACAAAATCAGTTTGGGCTGAGTCCACTGCATAAACCCACACATTTTTCAGTACAGTCAGCATGAAATTGGCAATCCCACTCAGGGAAGCCATTCGGGTGTCTGGTGAAGAGAACTTACAATAGGTTATGGCATTCAAAGTTTACAACAAGGGTTATAGTTAAGACAAAGAGGGAGCTGTCTATCTAGCTCGTGCTAAACCTGATCTGGGCATACTTGGTGTTGGCATGAGGTGCCAAAGCTGAAGAATTGCTCCATTCTCAGAGCTAGTATGCTTCGCTTTGCTTAGCACCAAACATTCATCAAAATATACATGGAAAACAATCCTACCTTTTTGGCAACATTTGCTCATAAATGAAAAGTCTCATACTACACTTAAGGCAGATAACATATTTTGTAAACTATACTTGTATCATCACCACAGGTGGAAAATTGGGCCGAACAGTTTTCAAGAAATTTTGTAATCCCCCGCCTTAACTTTACTTTAGGCATTTTTTTGAGGTTTCCACTGACGGCAGCCCAGGATGAAGATCTGTAGAAATTCAAGGTGATTATCCCTTACCTTCTCTCACTTGTTAGCATACATCCTCACTCTGAAAAATGAGAACGGGATAGTCCATTCTGTATATTGCACCAATTTACCATCTCAAGTGCCAATCCATGACCTGTTGGCAGGACATATGATTGGAACGGGAAACTCAGATCGAGCTTTAGCATATGAATTTGGTCAAACATAAGCTCGTTACCTTGAAAATCAAACTTGGGAGGTTTTATTTGTGAGTAAAGTCCTCAATGGCTTCTGTCATAACCAACAAGGGGAGGTGGTGGCATAGTGGTATTGTCACTGGGCTAGTATTTCAGAGACCCAGGGTAATGTTCTGGGGTTGGCTGATGGTGAAATTTGAACTTAAAAAAATCTGGAATTAAAAGTCTAATGATGACCATCAAACCATTACTGGTTGTTGTTAAAACCCATCTGGTTCACTAATGTCCTTTAGGGAAGGAAATCTGCTGTCCTTACCTGGTCTGGCCTACATGTGAATCCAGACCCACAGCAATGTGGTTGACTCTTAAATTCCCTCTGAACAAGGGCATTTAGGGATGGGACAATAACTGCTGGCCTAGTGCCCACATCCCATGAATGAAAAAAACATAAGCTGTAACTACTTGGCTTTTATAACACATTTATTTAGTCATGGGGTAATTGCTTCAGTGTAGGGGCAGCTGATCAAAATAAGCGAGTGGTTGCTGTAGCTCTTCAGATTACTAGAGCTTTTAGTGTTAGAATGAACACAGAGATCAAGGCCAGAATTTTCAGCTTGGCGAGTGGGGATGGGGCCCGCTCGCCAAGGCTTAAAATGACACGGGGTGATATCGGGCATGCATCCTGACATCACCGTGTGCCATTTAGATTTTCAGTTCGGTTCCAGTTTCACCGAACTGTCAAAGGCCTATTAAGGCCATTTAAAAACTAATTAAACTAATAAACTGAGCTGCCTGTCCAACCTTAAGGCTGGCGAGCAGAAGAAGAGCCCAGGCGGCCTTCGCATTTTTCATGGAACCTCATCCACGGGCGGGAAGTGTTTATAAATTGAATAAAAATTTGAATAAAAATTAATTGACATGTCCCAGCTCATGTGACACTGTCACAAGAGGGGGCATGTCTTAAATTTTTTTCTTTTCTTTATTTAGATTTTTAAAACTAAAACTAGTATCCCTGAGGCAATTCTGTGCCTCAGGGAGATTTCTGCGCCCTTTCACGCGCATGCTGGGTGGGCCTTAATTGGCCCACCCACGTAAAATGGGGCGCCGATTGGGTCTGCGCCTGCCCCAGCCCACTCCACACAACCCTCCTGATGGGAGGAAAATTCTCCCCCAAATATATGATGGCTCACATGAAAGCAATGTGGAATGGGAGTACATGCCAGAATCAATTATTCGCTTCACTAAGATCTCTGAAATGCTTTTCAATTTGACTATCTAACACAAAGATATAATTTTGCCTTCACATCAAACTGTCTTTCAAACTCTCCTATTTTTTTTCACTCACAAGAGGTTGTCCCCTGCCAAACTGTGACTGTCAGCGACTAGTGCAAGGTGTCCCCAGTACTTGTTTTAACTGAATAGTGCTTACATACGAAAGGAAGTGCAGTAAAATAAAGGAGCCTAGGAGCATTCTGCGTTGATGCATCAGAAATGCACAAACCCTCATTGTTGCATTATGATGGAAAGAGGCATGTGGTATCCCAAATGAAGATGTCAAATTCATGCCAAAAGACTTGAAGCACTTACTGTGGCAGGTCTCTTGAATAGATTCCTTTTTTTCAGTTTGGTATAGAAACAACTGTCAATATTTGCAACATTCAATTTGCATTTTAATAGTGATACATTTTCTTTATAGAATACAAATTAAGTCATGTTTACGAACTGGAACTTCTGAAGTCTTGTGTTACAAAAGCAACAATGATGAATATTAACAGTTATAATAAACAAGTTAGGATGACCATGATTTTGAGAAATCAGCAGGGAGAGATTATGTTAGTGTCAGGGGTTAGTATGCTAATCCTCATTATATTGTCTTTAGATTTGTGCAGTTTGTATATTATTCGTACCGCAATTAAAAGTGCCTAGGAACATTTTCTGGTAGAGCTGATGTGCCCATGCAGGAAAGGGTCACTTAGTAGTCTGCAGAAAAATATGTATGTTAAATATAAGGCCAAAGAGACTTTTTAAATGAAATATATCTTCATGATTTAACGCATTGAAAGTTGCCAGATGGAATATTTTTCACAAAGACGCAACCACTCAAAATTACATAGACTGCATTATAACCCTTGGCCCTTGTCTTGGCCCTTAATTGTTAAAAATCAAATTAATAAAAATGTAAAGTGAAAAATGAGTGGAGGCAGTATTTACACCACTGCCTAAGATGGGCAGAATTGCCTTTATTCCAGTTACTGCCTAGTTATAGTAGAATGGCTATTTTGGCACTAATCATATTATTTTTAGTGCAACTATTACATCGACACCCTGTTCGGTTTTCTTTTTTACTAATTTTAACTGAAAAGAAATCTGGGTTGTGTGTAAAATAGCCAATTTGCTATTATTCATTTAGTGAGACCACCCAAGTCAAATTTCACTCCTAAAATCAGATTTTCCATATTATACAATGACAACGGATTTAAATAATAACTAATGGATGAACCAAACCAGCATGTGACAATTTTTCATTTGCTGCAGTTTATCTACACTAAGCAAATGCCTTATAAAAGACATGTGAAGGGTGCTAAGCCTTCCGCCTCTTAAACATTTTTGCCACAAATCTGCCACATACATTCTGCTCCATATGTAACAGTTGCAATTTTAAAAAATATTGGCACTTGTTTTGTTTTTACTCATTCACGGGGTGTGGGCTTCGCTGACTTGGCCAGCATTTATTGCCCATCCCTAGTTGCCCTTGAGAAGGTGGTGCTGAGCTGCCTTCTGGAAGCATTGCAGTCCATGTGGTGTAGGTACACCCTCAGTGCTGTTAGGAAGGGAGTTCCAGGATTTTGGCCCAGCGATAGTAAAGGAATGGTGATATATTTCCAGGTGAGGATGGTAAGTCACTTGGAGGGGAACTTCCAGGCAGTGGTGTTCCCATCTATCTGTTGCCCTTGTCCTTCCTGGTCGGGGATTTGGAAGGTGCTGTCAAAGGTAAATTCCTTGGTAAACTCCTGCAGTGCATCTTGTAGATGGTACACACTGCTGCTACTGTGCGTCGGTGGTGGAGAGATTAAATGTTTGTGGATGTGGTGCCAATCAAGCGAGCTGCTTTGTCCTGGACGGTGTCAAGCTTCTTGAGTGTTGTGGGAACTGCATTCATCCAGGCAAGTGGGGCGTATTCCATCACACTCCTGACTTGTGCCTTGTAGATGGTGGACAGGATTTGGGGAGTAAGGAGGTGAGTTACTCATCGCACGGTTCATAGCCTCTGGCCTGCTCTTGTAGCCACAGTATTTATATGGCTAGTCCAGTTCAGTTTCTGGTCAATGGTGACCCCCAGGATGTTGATAGCGGGGGATTCAGTGATGGTAATGCCATTGAACATCAAGCAATGGCTGAGTTCCCTCTTGTTGGAGACGGTCATTGGACACTTGTGTGGCATAAATGTTACTTGCCACTTGTCAGCCCAAGCCTGGATATTGTTCAGGTCTTGCTACAATTGGACATGGACTGCTTCAGTATCTGAGGCATCGCCAATGGTGCTGAACATTGTGAAATCATCAGCGAACATCCCCACTTCTGACTTTATGATGGAAGGTAGGTCATTGATGAAGCAGTTGAAGATGGTTGTAGCAAATGTTTCAGCCTTATCTTTTGCACAGATGTGCTGGGCTCCTCCATCATTGAGGATGGGGATATTTATGGAACCTCGTCCTCCAGTGAGTTGTTTAATTGTCCTTCCTCATTCATGACAGGGTGTGGCAGGACTGCAGAGCTTAGATCTGATCCCTTGGTTGTGGGACCTCGTAGCTCTGTCTATCACTTGCTGCGTATGCTGTTTGGCATGCAAGTAGTCCTGTGTTATAGCTTCACCAGGTTGACACCTCATTTTTAGATATGTCTGGTGCTGCTCCTGGCATGCCCTCCTTCATTGAACTAGGGTTGATCCCCTGGCTTGATGGTAATTGTAGATTGGGAAATATGCCGGGCCATGAGGTTACAGATTGTGTTCAAGTACAATTCTGTTCCTGCTGATGGCCCACAGCGCCTCATGGATGCCCAGTCTTGAGTTGCTAGATCTGTTCAAAATCTATCCCATTTAGCACGGTGGCAGTGCCACACAACACAATGGAGGGTACCCTCAATGTGAAGGCAGGTCTTCGTCTCCATAATGACTGTGCGGTGGTCACTCCTACCGATGCTGCCATGGACAGATGCATCTGCAGTAGGCAGTTTGGTGAGGACGAAGTCAAGTATGTTTTTCCCTCTTGTTGGTTCCCTCACCACCTACTGCAGACCCAGTCTAGCAGCTATGTCCTTTGGGGCTCAGCCAGCTTGGTCAGTAGTGGTGCTACCGAGCTACTCTTGGTAATGGACATTGAAGTCCCCCACCCAGAGCACATTCTGCACCCTTGCCATCCTCAATGCTTCCTCCAAGTGGTGTTCTACATGGAGGAGCACTGATTCATCAGCTGAGGGAAGATGGTACATGGTAATCAGCAGGAGGTTTCCTTGCCCATGTTTGACCTGATGCCATGGGGTCTGGAGTCGATGTTGAGGACTCCCTTGGCAACTCCCTCCCTACTGAATACCACTGTGTTGCCACCTCTGCTGGGCCTGTCCTGCCGCTGGGACAGGACATACCCAGGGATGGTGACGGTGGTGCTTGGGACATTATCCATAAGGTATGATTCCAAGAGGATGACTACGTCGGGCTGTTGCTTGACTAGTCTGTGAGACAGCTCTCCCAATGTTGGCACTAGCCCCCAGATGTTAGTAAGGAAGGCTTTGCAGGGAAGACAGGGCTGAGATTGCCATTGTCGTTTCCGGACCCTAGGTTAGAGCTAGGGTCCTAAGACTCAAAACATTAATTCTGTTTCTCTCTCCGCAGATGCTGTCAGACCTGCTGAGATTTCCAGCATCTGCAGCATTTTGCTTTTATGACATTGAAAGACCTGCAGTTTCAGAACATTGTCCTGATGAAACGTAACACATCTAATGACTTACTTTTCAGTGTATCCACTGTTGTAATATTGGAAAATGGAGCAACCAATTTTGGTGGTGCTGCATGAGGGTTAAATATTCAGGGCATCAGGAGAACTCCTCTGCTCTTATTCAGATAGTTTAATGCGATATTTTATCTTCACTTGATACAATTATGGAGATCTCAGTTAATGTCTCAACAGAAGATGGCACCTTGAAAGGTGTGCAGCAATCCTTCTGTATGGCACTGAAGTGGCACTCTTGATTATGTGCTTGATCTCTGGAGTGAGCACTGAACCTTCTGTCTCAGAGTGAGTGTCCTGCTACTGAACAAAGGCAGATGTGAAACAATATTACATTGCCCAGCAATGCTTTTTTAAAAAAAAAATTCCCGGAAGAAGGCAAGCCAGCTTTTCCATACATATGAACTTGAGTAGGAAATCGAGAACACATAATAAAGGGTTAACATTTCTACCAAAACTCTCCAGAAAATGAGATTTCACAGTCTCCTTGGACAAATCAGTGCACTTTTTTTTTAGTATTTTCAAATTATAACTAATTTTGATGTGAAAAGGATGTGGAGGGAGAAATTCAAAACATTTCTGAGAATCCACTCTGTTGGTCTAAGTGAGATGAAACAGAAACATTGCTTGCCTTTGCAAAAGGTCAAAGGCTTTATCTTAAATCCTGGGGAGGGGATAATTTGCATAACTGCAGTAAACAACTAGTGCTTTGCAAGGCGCATCAGTGGCACCTGCCCCGCCATGAATCAATTCACCCTGCTAAGGTGAAGGTCCAAATCAGCCAAAAGAAATATAATCATTCACAAAAGTGCAGTAGAAGGATCTGATACCTGAAGGGTTAACATGAGACTGAGTACAGTACTGCCCACGTAGTAATGTAAGAAGGCACATGACCTAAGCTAGGGCAGTCCAGAGGTGAGTAGCAATGTGTAAGGACCTAGTTTGGAGTCCTCTCCACACCAACTGTAAATATGTACATTGTTCAGTATTGTTAATAAAGACCTCCTTGTAACTTATACAAAACTGCTTCATGGTGTCCAAACAGTATCCTTAAAGCATAGCGGCAACAAAGCACATCATGGTAAGAATGGTAGAATCCATCAAAAACATTTATCTGCATCCATTAAACACTTCTGAGCATGGCCCACTAAGCTCTGCAATCTTCCTCAATCCTGTTTACCATCCTGAACGTGCCATTCACCTGAGTCTGATCTTTGATGCATCGCCCCTTTCTTTACCCCATCATTCTTCAACAACCTTCACTCTACACTCTGAAATTTTCCTTCCCAGTGCCTCTCCTCCGTTAATAGCTTCTTCTACCCCATTGTTCCATTAAACCTTCTGACAACCTTCACCATATCTCCTTTCTAGATTGGTAATCCATTTTTCTTGTTTACATTTGCTTGAGAAGTGCCTTGGCATTTATTTATATTAAAGGTGTTGGATAAAGACAAATAGTCATTGTTTTACATAAATAAATTTGTCACCAAAATGAATTTTATCCATATTATTATCTTTATGAAATTATTAGAACCAGGAATAGTGCCTTAGGATTGGAAAGTAGCTCACATAAAATCTCAGAATCATTTGATGGTTACTGCATAGATGGAAGCTAATTGACCAGTTGTGCCTGTGCTGGCTCTCTGAACGGAAAATTCACCTCGTGCCACTCCCGCTTTCTCCCCATGGCTCCGCAATTCTTTCTTTTCAGATAGTAATCCAATTTCCTTTTGAATGCCTTAATTAAACTTGCCTTCATATCACTCTCAGGCAGTGCATTCCAGACCCTAACCATTCATTGCATGAAAAGATTTTCCTCATGTCGCCAATTTTTGCCATTTAGCTTAAATCTGCGTCCTCTGGCTCTATTTTTCTACTAATGGAAACAGTTTTTCCCTATCTACTCAGTTCAGCCCCCTCATGATTTTGAGTACCTTTATTAAATTTCCTCTCAACCTTCTCTTCTGCAAGGAAAACAGTCCCAATTTCTCCAATCTATATAGATAACTGAAGTTCCTCATCCCTGGAACCATTCTTCACATCTTTTCTAAAGTGTGGTGCCCAGTACTGGACACAAAACTCCAGTTGAGGCCAAACCAGCGTTTTATACAAGTTAGCTATTTTGCTTTTGAACTCTATGCCCCTGTTGATCATCAGGCCAATTTTGTTTGCTCTGGAGAAAAAGGTATTTATTATTCAAAATGCTTAAGGGAATAAATAAATTTGGCCTTGATACTATGTTTGAGATTGTCACAATCTAGAGCCAAGGCACATAGGTTCCAATGAGATGTGTAGTCTGTTTTGGTTTAATAATTTTATATGGATTGTGGAGAATAGGTTACCTGAGGAGATGGTGCAGGTGGATAGCATCGAGTAGTTAAGGAAGATAAGAGATTTGAGAAGTGAGTGATAGAGAAGTATTTTATGGAATAAAAGCAGCAAATACTGGAAATACTCTGCAGTTTTTTGCTTTTGTATAATTTTTTGGTATGGGCCAAAGGCCTGCACTGTATTTTCTAGTTCTGTACTTTTCTTTGTTTCTACATTGCCTTGTAATCTTGCTAAATGATTTTTAAAATTTGTTAACAGAAAGGATGGTTGGGGCTTTCTAAACAATAATTTTCTTTTACTGACTAATTGTTGCATACAGACATTTCATGGCAATTCTGCACCTAATTCAATGCTGTAGAATCACCTGGGCTCCTTGCCATCTCTTACATAACTGTGACTTCATTGGCAGTGTGACAATTAGCAATATCTAATTATAGATTTACAAAAGGCAGACAACTTTCTTTAAAACTCAACCTTAAAATTATAAGCAGATTAATCACGTTTAAATATTTGACTTCAGCTATCCCAAATTGAAATTTAATTACAATCTATTTTTACACTATTTTTCTACAGACCATTGTGTTTCAATATTCTTCCTGCTAGGTTTCTTTGTGATTAAAAAAAAACCCTTTAAACAACATAGAAGGAACATGATCTGGTTTCAGCTGACCCTTAGGTCTTTTCTTTCTACACATCAGTCACAGCTCTGTGCTCCACACAGCTGGCCTGACAGTTCTACTAGAGCGATCCACTCTCTGCCTCCCGCCGTCTGCGCTGTATAGAATGTCTTGCACTTCAAGGCAATCATTGTTCCTTGATGGTATAAAAAGAACCACTAAATGATGTAAGTGGAGAGCATTTCTATTAGCATTTTAGCTGCTTTTCCATAATATTACACTCAGGGCACATGCTATTCGTATTGTAAACCCATAAAATACTTATGAACTTTCACCAGCTGTTGAGCATTTTCAGACTTGGAAATTGTCAGTTTCTTCTGTTTACAGGTGTTTCTGCTCCTTAGGTCTTGGAAATCCTCATCCATCATAACCACTTCATATATCCTCTGTGTGTTCCACAGCATACCAGAAAATGAATAACCTGCCTGCCGCAAAAGGCTACTTATCAGGAATGCACATCACAGGACTTAAACATTAATACACATAGGGAAATCTGTTGTGCTTTCAATGGCAACATAATACATTTATAGAATATATATATTTGTTATCTGACACTTTTGTATTTGTTTCTTTTTCAAATAAAAATTCTGCACAACAGTGATATAGCAACAGAAGCAAAATGGTAAGTTATAGGCTCTAATTGTGGTGAAATGCTGGAGAGAAAAAGTTGCACTTAAAGAAGAAAGTAACTGGGGAAAAGGTTCTTTCAGTAAAAAGTACTTACAACCTTATATGTTCCACATCATTGTTTTTTAACAGCTTCCTTATTTGGCAGAGGAATCATTAGTTGAAAGACTTCTTTGTTGAGCCAGGAGACAGACATTTCAAGCAGAAAAAAGGGGACCCACTCAATTGGTATCAGTTGGGGAAGGGGTAGGGGTGGTGGCGAATCTTCACTGAACTCTTCACTAATTGCTGAATGGTTGGTCTGTATATAATCCATCCTTTTAAATGTAGTCTCTGGTGATGTTTTGTTTCCTGACTAAACATGACAAAACTCAATGGAGATTGCATTAAAAATAAACACAGTTCTCCATTGGTGTGTAAAAGACAATCTGGATGTGGTCCAGGAGGATCCACATGGCTCACAGCAGACAATCTAACTCATGAGAGTCCCTGTTTCCTTGGGTTTATGGAAGATTTCTCCAAAAAAGGTCTTTAATAATGCTAGGAGGCAATTACAATATATATTTTGACTATATGCAGGTAAAAAAAAAGACCCAGAAATGCAGCAGTGATTGCGGCAATGGAAAAAGTGCGGACCACAATGAACCGTTTAATAGGGTGAGCATAGAGATTGTCAGTCTCTTACCTGCTAAGAGTCAGTTGGTGAGATGGAACATATTAACCATGATAGACTAATCATCTTAGAATCCAAATGCAGAGTTCTTTTGTCTTTGGAGGCAGATACCATGACCCTTGAATTGTTAGAAATGCTCTCTCAAGCTGGTTTTCCAACGAGTTTCTAACTGGGCAGTGTCTAATTTTATGCCCCAGTTAGTCACTCAACTATGGCAACAGTGCCATATGAAACAATTCTGATACACACAAGAAAACATGCTGGTTGGGAGGCTCAATGGCACACTGGTTCTGCACTCATGCTAAGCAAAGGCAATAACTGGAATGAAACATTTCAATGTTCATTATTTGCTTACAGGGAGATACCTTGAGAAACTACAGCATTGTCAAATTTGAATAACTGCATAAGCTACAAGTGCACGTCCATTAACACTAATCAGAGTCACAGCATCAGGGAAGGCCAGTGGGGAAGACAGAAACCTAGTAGAACATGTACTCAGAATGAGGGATGACCAAACAGGCAATCCATAACACACACAGGGCAAGAAAGGCTGGTGTAATTGCAATACTAAGCAAGGGGATATCAAACAGGCCTTGGCATGTTGGTGTTGCTGCCAGTGAAGAGTATCATAGACCCACTGGGCATCCTATGCATAGTGATAGAAAGATATAATGAGGTAGTTTCTTCAGTCAACATACCAAAACAACCCATAAGTGCCTGCTTAATCACATGAGTCTGCTTAAATCTTACCTCACTTGAGGTGGTTGTCCACGGTAGCAGCAATACCCTGAAGAAGGTGAAATTATATTCAAGAGGAGAACTAGTTCCTCGGTAGACATGATCATTCTGTCAACTCAGCTCCCTCTTAGAAACAATGAACTAGGAAATTATTGTTAGATTTTGTTGATTGTTGGTGGGAAAACTATGTTATGCAAATCAGTTTTATCTGAGGCAAAACTTGGCACTTCAAATCCAGTGCAAAAGTGCACATAGCCTATGTGAAAGGGTGGAGTTAGTAAAGAAGATGTTGGACCTGATGTTGTCACCCAAAGCTCATGGGTGTCACTGAAGGTGCTGGGCTTTAAATTGGACAAGACCAGATGGTTCCGCACAGATTATCAGAAACTAAATGGTCATACAGAAGCTGGCAGATATCTGTTGTTTCACAAGGGAAAGACATTTGATAAACTAGGGAGCAGCAATATAGTTACTGAAAGAAAACTGGCAGAAAGCTAATAAGTTCAAAGGCCTAAATGGACTCTGATTGTTATATCGTCAAAGCTATATTAGTTTACAATTATATCTTTTGGAATGAGGATTCTATCTGTCATCTGTTTCACTGACTGATAGATTCTGTTCTCACAGAAGCTAAAGGTAACATTGATGACTTTGGCATTTACAATCAGATACGGGATGAAAAACTCACCCAAATCACGGGCACACTAACATAGTTAACAGCTAAAGCCAACAAAATTGTGGGGAGATGGTGGCATCAGGGCCAGGGAGAGATAACATGGGCCATGGTGCTTCTCCTGTTTCCGGGCCTATTATTCCAACACTGCCCTCCCCACCCACCCCACTCCACCAACCATCCCCACCCCCCACCCCCCCTCCCCCCACCCCAATGACTCTACCGTCCCACTATCTCTTTAATCATCCCCTTCAATCATGCACAATAATTTTTCCCCTTTCCAGATTCTCCAATCAATTCACCAAACAATCACAGAAGTTCCTGGTAAGATTATAAGACCCATTGTTGGAATCTGGTTACAAATATTGTCCAATATATATGCATGGGTCATTAATAGTAAGAGCAGCAACAATATAATGCGTGTTCGTATGTGTGCACCTATACATGATCCCACCGCAACTATTAAACAAACCAGAAATTACAAATTTGACTTTAATAGCATCATGCAATAGTATAAATTTGACAGGAAAATATTCCATTGGTTATTTATAACACTGTTCAGATGATAACACTGATTTCAGTGACTGCCTCAGCCCTCATTAACATGTTCAGAACATTGCACCAAATGGACATTGTGAGAGTAAATTTATACTTGGAGAAAGATTCAATACTTGCGACCCAGATAAACTGCACATGATCTTTTTCATTGTGTAAAAGAAGTAGAAGGCTTTGTCCTGCCTGGGTGCATGGTATTATTCAATGGAATTATTTCATTCAAGGGGTGTAATTGGATTCTATTTTATCAATAATCTCACAGGGTAGAAAGATCAAATGACCCCTGAGGGCGGGAAATTGGAGTTGAGGCCGAAATGAGATCAGCCATGATCATAATGAATGGCGGGGCAGGCTCGAGGGGCTGAATTGGCTACTCCTGCTCCTAGTTCTTATGTTCTCATGTTCTTATTACGCACTCCTGAACTGAACCTGCTCTAAATCTAGGTCCCACCGAGGTGTATGCCTCTGAGCTGGTGGATGGTGTGGGTCAGCGCCGTGACGGATCTTCCAGGCTGCTTATTTCCAGCTCTTCAATGGAGGATGAGCCCGCTTGGCTGGAGGTGAGGACGTGGATGGAGCTGATGGAATGGCTGGCTGAGGGTGTCGGTCGCTTGGCAGAGCTCCCTGTGAACCAAAGTAGAGATAATTAGCGCATGGCAGCTGAGTCAAAAACTGGAGAGAGAGCACTCACAGTTGCGTTGAGAGAGAGTTGATCTGGTACAGGATCCTCACGTTGATGTTCGCTGCTGACCTCACCATCACCGCAGGCACAGTCTACGTCCTCACCAGTCAGCGCCATGGCACGCTCCTCAAAGCGAGTGAGGGGCCTAATGTGGACCACTCCACCCCCACCCGCCCCGGTCTTGGACCTCTCCCTGCTGGCCTGAGCCACCTTCTCCTGCATGGAAAACAGATGGAGAGAGTGTGAGCAGGACGCATGCCACAGCAGATCATAAGGATGCGTGGAATTTTTCTGTGATGAGCAGAGTCATGGACGGGATGAGGGCGCAAGCTTCAGAGGTTGTGAGCCTAATGGAGATGTGAGGACGTGTGTGAGAGTTAGTGGTGTTTTCCTTGAGGTGTGAGATTCTTGTAGATGTGCAATGGGTTTGAGTGTGTGTGTTGAGAGTGATGAGGTGGTTGACTTCCCCTGGAAGAATGGGTGAGAGGATAAGATCACTCATCCCCTTCCTGCTCTGGATGGCTGACCTCCTCTGTGCTCCATTGGCACTAACCGCTGCTGCCACAGTCTCCCAGGCTGAATTGGTGACACTGGTGGACCTCCTGCTGCCAAATCATGGGTTGACGAGTTTGCAGCATTATTCCACTACATCCAACAGGCTCCCCAGAGGGGCGTCACTAAATTTGTAGGTTGCTGTCATCTTTGCATTCCAGGCCATTCAGTTGTCATGAAGAGATTAATGTCCATAATGATATTAGAAATAGTTTTTTAAAAATAGAGTTTAATGGTGTATGTGTCTATGTGTGTGTATGTGTGTGTGTCTTAATTGGATTAAAGCTGGCTGGTCTTGGTGTTTTGATGCATAGACAAAAGTAAGTTTGAAATGTTAATTAGATAAACATGGGAAAGTTTAGAAACATAGGTGTCAAGGGGGCAATTTGCATTTTTAAACAAAGCATTGAAAAGAATGGGTGAAATCTTGCGCCCAGTTACAAGATGCCAAGCAATGTGTTTATTTTTTTCAGCTTACTAATAAAATTGGTGCAATCAGAGGGTGTTATTGTTGGAAGAGGTAAAATTGAAAACCTAGTAATACAATGGGAAATTTACATTTAAAGGTAAAGCTCGGTATAAACAGAAAGGAGTTTGTGTGAGTAAGGCAGAAACATTTAAGATCTAACCAGCCTGTACTCCTGCAACTGTGTCTGCAAGGAAACTCATTTTGAATGTGTAAGGTCAAATGTGCTTTGCCTGGGCTATTTTAAAATCTATGAGTTTTACTGTTGCCTTAACAGGGGTGTAACTGAGAGTCAGATTAATTAGGGGATATTTGTAGTTATTATAGTAGTGATTTTGTAGACAAATGTATGTGCTTACAAATTTTCTTGTATTAATAAATGTTTAATTTAGTTTTATAAAAATTCTCTTGAGACTCAGTGGCCTTATTACTACTGAATGCAAAGCCTGTATCTCAAAACATACAAATTGCAAAAATGGATCATGACAGTTGTTTCAAGTTCCCCTCTGAGATTTAAGCAGCTCAACCTTTACCATTGGCTATGTCATAATAATTGGGGACACTTGGCGGGACATATTTGAAATTCCTTGATTTTTTGGGGGGTTTGGTGAATCTTAAGGCGGTGAGCATGAGAAACACTTTGAATTCAGGAGTGGGTGTGAGGTTTTTTTAAGTGATTAGACTGCATGGTGGCTTTGGTAATTGCTAAGACTTGTCTGGAAGTAGAAGATATAACTCTGATTGGGTTACAAAAAGTATCCAAGAGTAAGTTAAGAGTAAGTTCCATATGAAAATGTTAGCAGTTAAAAAAGAGATGCCAGGAGGTGAAGAAGGACTTATCTCCAGAGTAGAACCCAGTGGGGAGATGTTTAAATTTGTACAAGCTCTTCCAAAGTTTGAGGAAAGGGATGTTGAAGCATTCTTTATTTCATTTGAGAAGATAGCTAAACAAATTAAATGGTCACAGGAAAACTGGACATTATTGTTACAGTCTAAGTTGGTGGGTAGACCACATGAGGTATATGCTTCGCTGTCTAAAGAAGCATCGGTGAATTATGATGTGGTAAAAAAAAAGCTATCTTGAGTGCATATGAATTGCTTTCTGAAGCATACAGGCAGAAATTTAGGAATATGAGAGAACAGCCTGGGCAAGCTTATATTGAGTTTGAAAGAGTAATACAAAGTAATTTTGATCGGTGGATACAGGTATTAAAAATAGAGACAACATATGCAGCTCTTGCAGAAGTAATTCTTTTGGAAGAATTTAAAGGTTCAATCCCTTCGACAGTGAGAACTCATGTGGGGGAACAGAGGGTTCAATCTTTAAGGCAAGCAGCAGAGATAGCTGATGATTATGAGTTAGTTAATAGAGCTAAATCTTTTTATTGTCACCCTTTTGAGTCTGAAAAGGATAGAAAGCAGGAAGGTGAAAGGAAGGTAGGTAGTCAGTGAAGAGGAGTAGCTGGAAATTCCAAGGAAGTTTTTTTTCAGAATAAAAAGGAAGGTGCTGAGGGTAGGAGTGACATTCAAAAGTCGAGGTGTTTTCATTGTAATAATGTGGGACACACAAAGTCGTGTGTAGGAAATTGCAGGAAAAATCTGTTGGAATTATTGGGGTGAAGGAAAGTTCTGGAAGTAAAAGTACTGTGGGTTCTAAGGTTCAGGTATGGGAGAAACCAGTGGTTAGTGTACAAGTAAAACACGGAGAATCAGTGATAGGTAAAGAGGTGGTAATGTGTTCACAGTTTACCCAAGATAATTCTGAGGAGCAGGTTACAGAAATGTTTAAAGATTTTGTGTGTGAAGGGAAAGTCTTTCCATGTGTACAGGGTGGAGTAGGTTAAAATGTTAAAATTTTAAGAGACACAGGGGCTAGTCAATTCTTAATGTTGTAGGATAGCGATATTTGTTGTTCAGGGGGAGCATTGCAGGAACAGGTAAGTGGCATTCATGGAGATGCTAAACCTATTCCATTGTGGAAGGTAAATTTAAAGAGCAAATGGAAGTCAGGTGAAGTTATTGTTGGAGTAGTGGAAAAATGCCTATTACAGGCGTTCAATTTATTCTGGTAATGATATAGCTGGATCAGAAATGTGGATGATACCTAGGGTAGTTGAGCAGCTTGTAGAAGTGTTTTCAACAGAAGTGTTATAAAAGGAGTATCCTGGATTGTTTCAAGATTGTGTGATAATGAAATCACAGGCTCATAGTTTGAAACAAGAAAAACAAGGAAGGGAGGCAGTTCAAAGGCAAGAAGAAGGTATTGAAATCCAATTAGCTGGCACTGTGCTTGATAACATTGTTCAGGAAGAAAGGCTACAGGGCAATCCAGCTGAAGTGTTTACCTCAAGGCAGTTAATTGCAGCAGGAGGATTTGCAACTAAAACAGTTATAATCAGATAGCTTACTCGGAAATGTTATTACCTTAACAGTGATATTTTATGGAGAAAATTGAGGCCGGATTATGTCTCAGCCAATGAAAGCTGGAGGGAGGTACATCAGATTGTTATCCCTTTAAAGTATAGAAATGAGATTCTGAGGACTGCTCATGAAATTCCCATGGGGGGACATTTAGGAATTAGAAAGGCACATGCAAAAATACAGAAACATTTTTATTGGCCAGGATTTCATAGGGATGTAGTCAAATTCTGTAGAACATGTCATACATCAGGTGATAGGGAAACCACAAGCAGTGATTAAGACAACACCTTTAATCCCAATACTAGCATTTGAAGAACCTTTTACTTGTGTCGTGATTGATTGTGTAGGACCCCTCCCTAAGACTAAAAGTCGAAATCAGTACTTACTGACAATAATGGATGTGTCTACCAGATTTCTTGAAGTGATACCTTTAAGAAATGTTACAACAAAGAAGGTTGTGGAAGAGTTAACTAAATATACAAGATATGGTTTACCTATAGAAACACAATCACATCAGAGTTCAAATTTTATATCGCAGCTGTTTGAGGAAGTAATCAACAGTTTGGGGATAAAACAGTTTAAGTCAACAGCTTATCATCCTGAGCCACAAGGGGCTTTGGAAAGATGGCATCAAACTTTAAAAACTATGATGCAAGCGTACTGTCAAGGTTATCCACAGAATTGGGATGGGGAATTCCATTCTTGTTATTTGCTATTAGAGATGCTCCTAATGCATCGACTGGTTTTCGTCCCTTTGAACTAATTTATGGTCATGAGGTAAGGGGACCACTAAAATTGATTTATGAGAAATTGATGGGTCAAAAGCCAGAAACCACTCTCCTGCATTATGTGTCAAACTTCAGAGAGAGATTGGACAGAGCATGTGAGTTGGCTAGGGAACATTTAAAGATATCACAGCAAGTAATGAAAGTGAAGGCAGATAAGAAAGTTAAATCTCACAGTTTTATTGCTGGAGAGAAAATGTTAGTTCTGTTACTAGTACTGAGTGGCTCATTAAAGGCAAGATTTAGTAGGCCTTACAGGATTGAAACAAAATTGAATTAATAAATACAAAAACAAAAATATCTGGAAAAACTCAGCAGGTCTGGCAGCATCTGCGGAGAGGAATATAGTTAATGTTTCGAGTCTGAATGACCCTTCAACAGAACTAAGTAATTGAAGGGTCATTCGGACTCAAAATCAGTGATAAACATGGATTCATATCATATACCATGGTTAGAGGACTGTATTGAGAAAGTGGGACAATCAAAATTTAACACAAAGATTGACTTGCTGAAAGGATATTGACAAGTACCATTATCGGAAAGAGCAAAGGAGATATCAGCATTTGTGGCACCAAATGGACTATATCAGTTTAAAGCCATGCCATTTGGTATAAAGAATGCACCTGCAACATTTCTAAGCAATTGTGCTGTTTATAGTGATGATCTAATAGTTTTCAGTCAGACATGGGTTGAGCATTTACAGCATCTGGAAGAATTATTTACTCGATTACAGGATTTGGTGATGAGCTTGGCTAAAAGTGAATTTGTAAAAGCGCAAGTTACATATCTAGGCCATACCATTGGACATGCTAAGGTGGCTCCAAGAGATGTAAAAGTCAAGGCTATCATGGATTTCCCAGGAAATCAAGAAAACAATAAGTTTTGAGTTTTCTGGGCATGAGTGGGTTTTGCCAGAAATTTGTACCAAACTTTAGCAGTGTGGTTGCTCCAATGGCTGAACTATTAAAAAGGAACATGGAGTTTCAATGGACACTGGAGTTTCAGAAGGTATTTGATAGGTTGAAAACTGTATTAACTACGACATCAGTTGTGGCAGTTATGCCAAGCGATTTAAGTTGGCCGTTGACACAAGCGATACAAGCATTAGGTCTGTACTGTTACAAGAATATGACACTAGAATTGAAAAAAAATGGAAGTTGAATGCACAACATAGAAGGTATTCAACTGAGGAAAAGGAGATGTTGGGTTTGGTGTTAGCATTGCAGTATTTTGAAAGCTATGTGGCAAACAATTCGTCAAAAACAATTGTTTATACAGACCACAATCCTTTAAAGTTTCTGGACAAATTTTGAGACAAAAGTGCAAGGCTATTCTGATGGAGTTTATTACTGCAACCATTTAATCTACAGATAATACAAGCTGCTGGATGAGAGGATCTGTTTGCAGATGCGTTATCAAGAGTTTGAAGCTTAAAGGGAAAATTGGAAATTTTAAATCCTGGACACTGAACTGAAATGATTTCTGCTGATACCAAGGATTTGTACATATATTGTTATGTTAATGCACACATCTGGGAGTGTAAGTATATGGTTAACCATAGGAGATAGTGTAAGATGGGTTAATAAAAAATGAAGCCATCTTTTAAAATTATCATAGTTCATTTTTTGATAATGAGAGGGATGTCATGAAGAGATTAGTGTCTATAATGCTGTTGGAATTTTTTTTAATAGAGTTTAGTGGCGTATGTGTCTATGTGTGTGTATGTATATGTGTCTTAATTGGATTAAAGCCAGCTAGTCTGGGTGCTTTGATGTGTAGAAAGAAGTAGATTTGAAATGGTAATTAGATAAACATGGGAAAGTTCAGAAACATAGGTGTCAAGGGTGGCAATTTGCATTTTGAAATAAAGTATTCAAAAGAATGGGTGAAATCTTGCATCTAGCTATAAGATGCCAAGCAATGGGTTTATTTTTTTCAGCTTATGAATAAAAGTGGAGGAATCAAAGGATGTTATTGTTAGAAGAGGTAAAATTAGAAACCTAGTAATACAATGGGAAATTTACAGTCAAATGAAAAACTAGGTATAAACAGAAAGGAGTTTGTGTGTGTCAGGCAGAGACATTTAAGATCTAACCAGCCTATACACCTGCAACTGTGTCTGGAAGGAACCTCATTTTGAATTCATAGGGTCAAATGTGCTTTGCCTGGGTTCTTTTAAAATCTATGAGTTTTACTGTTGCCTTAACAGGAAAGTGAGGGTGGGGGGGGGAGGGTTGCGTGGGGGTTCTAACTGAGAGTCAGATTAATTAGGGAATTTTTGTAGTTATTATTGTAGTAATGTTGTAGACATATGTATGTGCTTACAATTTTTCTTGTATTAATAAATGTTTAATTTTATTTTATTCAAAAACCTCTGGAGACTTGGTCTTATTAATACTGAATTCAAAGCTTGCATCTCAAAAGATATGAATTGCAAAACTGGATTATGACAGTTGTTTCAAGTTTCCCTCTGGGATTTGAGCAGCTCAGCCTTCACCATTGGCTGTGTCATAATACATTCAAGAAGCAAGATGCTGAGAAAAAACACCTGAGAAACTTCAGAGACAGAAGGGCCTGGCAGCAGGAAAAAGGCAGGAGTTAAGCTCAAACAAATGTCTCCACTGAATCCCTGTAGAAGATCAGCTTCAACAAAGCAGAGCCAGCAGCCAACAGCTTGCTGGGTGAGTCAAAATCCTTTTAAAGTTCCAGGTAAGCCAGTCCTGTCAAACCTTTTTTAAAAATCCAGTCAGACTGAAACTCTGTTATGCATTTTGGCACCAGCCCGAAACCCAACTCAGCACCCTCCGCATGTGCCCCACCCTGCCCGAGTCTGAAAGGCACCAAAAAAGAGAACAAAAAAAGAGATTGTACATGGAGGAATTAAAAAGAAACAAATTGGATGTCATGTGATTCTTCGGCCTCCTAGCCAGCAACAATTCTGTCCTCCTGACTCGTCCCCAATCCTCAGCACACCATCGTGACTAAAACGACTCTCAGCAGCAACCCAACCTGCAGCCATTTTGAGGCATCTCCTTGCCCAGCAGACCGCCACCGCCATTTTGAATTTCATGGCGAAAGTGCGAAGCTCACGAAAATCCCATCTTTATCAATACATGTTGTAACACATACACCCACACATTAAAATATTTTAAAGATGGAACACAATTCTTCCCTAACACTTCCAATGTCCCTCACCTATGGCCCGGACCAATCTCACAATTGGAGTTATTGGAGGGACGATTCACTCTCTGACCTTCTCCAAGCCATAGATCACCTTACTCTCAACAAGGCTGAGTAGGTAGGCACATCACCTGGAGTTAACGTCAGCCCAGGGGGAGGTAGCAACATGTAGGGACCTAGTATAGGGCCCTCTCAATTTCTTTACCCTCTACTTTAAATATGTACATAGTTCAGTACGGTTAATAAAGACTTCTTTGTAAATTCAACAAGCCTGCTTCACAGTGTCGAAGCAGTACACATCACGGGTAGCGACAACAGAACAGATCAACTCTAACGTGGGTCAATGACCTCCTCCACACTGCCAGGATGAACATGAGTGAATAATGACCATGCTGTTGTTGTCTGGTGGGCAAAACAGAATGGGTCTCAATTTCAGGAGGGATTAGCCAGGCAGATGAAAGAATAGCATGCCCCAGCAGCAGCTGACTTATGAGGAATGGCTGCATGGGGGTGCCAGGTATTTGACCCTTAATGCCAGCATCCTCCAACTCCCATGAGAATGGATGTGTGAACGAAACATCTGGGAGCCTGTGCCATGTGCCTAAGGGATGCCAGCTGAGTAGGAGGGCAGTTAATCATGTCATGGTGAATGACATTACCCTGCTGCCTACAGGAAAGAGCCCACAGCACCAGCAGAAGGATGAAGGCAGGTGGACATCTGAACCCTGGCACTCACTGAGGAGGAGGTTCTCGACCTAGCTGGAAAAATAGTGAAGGATGAGATCAGAGTGCTGTGGAATGAGAGGGGAAGAAGCCTCAAGTCTGGTGTCCACCACTGAGCAGAAATTAAGCATGTGGGAGGCATGGATGGGAGGAGGGAATGGGAAGACCCTATTGAGTTATTTGTGTTCTCTGATGCAGGTATTTGGTCTCTGGAGGAACAGGTTGCTGCTTTGCCAGGGACCCTGCAGCCCCCCTCTGAGGAGGAGGACATTAAATTCTCAGAAGATGCAGTGTCACATCATTCACCCTCCACCAGCACAAATGTGTCACCTTGGTGGATGTGCATTTGTGACTCGATTTGGAGTCACAATCTGGTGAGCATCTCACAGATATGTAAGAGCAGCTGACGGAGTCTGTGACAACCAAGGGCGCAGACAACCTGTTGGAGGTCAGGCCTATGCCAAGCCCTAGGCTGATGATTGGCCTCTGATGTCGGCCAGACAAAATCTGTTGGGAGTTACACTGATATAGACAGGTGAATATTTGGCAGAGCTTAAAGGGGCTATGTGCAACCATGGTACCAATTATGAAGGAGTCCATCCAGGCCATGAGTTCTGCCATGCTGCAGCTGTGTTAGGAAACATGATAATCTAGTTGCAATAGAATCTGCATCCATTTTTTTCATTCTGGACTTGAAGGTCTGGACTGCCCTCTCGGCCAACCCATTGGATGCAGGATGGTCTGGCGTGGTCTTAACATGTGTTATGCCATTGAGACTTGTAAATCTTTGGAACTCTCCGCTAGTGAATGCCGTTCCCTTATCGGACACTATTATCTCTGGTAAACCGTGTATCGCAAAATTGCAACACAACCTGTCTATGTGGCGACAGATGTGGGTGATCGCACCTCGTATACATCCGTCCACTTCGAGTGAGCGTCTATAATCAAGAGAAACATTATGCCCAAAAAAGGCCCCACGTAGTCAATGTGAAGGCTGACCCATGGCCTTCCTGGCCATTTCCAGGGATGCCATGGAGCAGAAGGGGGAAATTTCTGCACCTGTTGACACTGCATGCAGCTCTTGACCAAGTTTTTGATTTCTGTGTCCATCCCTGGCCACCATAAGTACCTGTGTGCCAACATTTTCATTCTAGAGATGCCAGGGTGAGCACTATGCAATTTGGTCAATAATGGCTGTCTTCCTCTCAAAGACACAATGACTCTTGCTCCCCACCGCAAGGTGCCATCCTGGCAAGTAAGCTCATATCTCCTGTTAAAATAGGGCTTCATTTCATCCTACTTTGGATCATTAGACCATCCTTGCAAGACTTGTTCCCTGACGTGAGACAGAACTGGATTGCAGTTTGTCCATTCTCTGATCTGTTTGCCATTGACTGGTGAGGAATCCAGAAAGTTTAATAACAGGATAAGTTCTTGAGTGATGGGGACATTCACACTGCTGTCTTTCAGAGGTAATCAGCTCAATGTGTCAGCATTGGCAATCTGGCTTCCTGGCTGGTGGATAAAAGTATATTCGTTAGCAGCTAGAATCAGTGCCCACCTCTGGATGCGTGCCGAGGCAATTGGGTATATTACCTTATCTTCCCCCAACAAGCCTAGTAGTGGCTTGTGGTCAGATACAATGGTGAAGTGGTGAGTATGGATGTATTGGTGAAACATTCTAATGCCAAATACACTCTTCTTTCTCTATTTGTGAGTATCTTCGTTCTGCCAAACTGAGTGTTCTTGAGACTTAACCCATGGGCCGTATGGGGTCAACCGCCATCCGGTGGGAGAGTACTGCCCCTACTCCGTAAGGAGATGCATCGCAGGTTAAAATTAATTCTTTCTTTGGGTCAAAGTACCAAGAGGGCCAATAAATGTAGTAACCACATTACTGCCGTAAAAGCCTGTTGTTGTGGAGCTTGCTAAGTCCACCTGTGGTTTCTCTTGAG
The DNA here is from genome assembly GCF_964194155.1 of Cetorhinus maximus. Lineage (NCBI taxonomy): Eukaryota > Metazoa > Chordata > Chondrichthyes > Lamniformes > Cetorhinidae > Cetorhinus > Cetorhinus maximus. The sequence continues at coordinate 123,084,987 of NC_135879.1, read as the reverse complement.
TAACTCGTATAATGGAGCCAGTGCTGTTGACAAATCTGGGAGAAGATGGTCATAGTAGTTAACCATTCCCAAGAAGGACTTGTATTCTGTGGCATTTTTCAGTGCTGATGCCTCACAAATAGCTCTCACCTTGTCTTCTACTGGGTGAAGGCCCTGCGAGTCGACCCAATGACCCAGGTAAATCACTTCTTTTGCTTGGAAGACACATTTTTCTCTTTTCGAATGTACTCCGGCTTGTGAGAAACACTTCAACACCTCTTTCAGGTTAGCCAGGTGTCCTTCATCAGTTAGTCCTGTTACTAGGACAGCATCGAGATAAACCACAAAATGGGGTAGGCCTTGAAGTAAATTTTCCATAGTCCATTGGAAAATAGCACAAACCAATGAAACTCCGAAGGGTAACCTGGTATAACCCACTATGTATTTTGATAGTCATAAAACCCGAGAAGCCATTTCTACCTTGACTTGCTGGTAAGTGTGGCTCATGTCGAGTTTCGTATATGTGGTTCTCCCTGCCAGCTTGGAGTATAATTCATCAATTTTTGGTATAGGATGCCTGTCAAGTCTGGCTACTTTGTTAACGGTCAACTTGTAGTCCTCACATATTCGCAAACTCTGGTCAGGCTTTAGAACTGGAACTATGGGTGCTGCCCATTTAGAAAATTGTACATGTTGTAAGACTCCCAACCTTTCCAGCCTGTCTAATTCAACATCAACTTTCTCTCATAATTCATAGGGGTCTGGCCTCGCCTTCAAGTATCTAGGGGTTGCCCCTGATCCACGTAGATTTTAGCTTGCAGCCCCTGAAACATCCTGAGCTCTTCTCTGAAAATGGAGCCATATTTCTGTAATAATTCTTGCAGATCTTTCCTTCTCAGTTGAAAAATCTCAGTTCACTCCAACTTTATTTCCTTAAGCTAGTTCCAACCGAGTAGACTTGGGCCCTTCCCTGCTACCACTATCAGGGGTAAACTAACAGGTTGGCTTCCATACCATACTTGAACCTTGCATATACCTCTTACTCGTATGTCTTCACCAGTATAATCTTTAATTTAGGATCTGAATTTTCCAGATTTAGTGAGTGGTCTTCTCCATTCAGATATTTAAATGTATGTTCCCCTATAACTGTTGTGGATGCCCCTGTATCCACCTCCATTCGGCTGCGTTTTCTGTTGACTTCCACTGTCACATAGATTCGCTCTGTCTTACCCATTTTTAAGTTGTGTAGTGAGTAAGTATTTGGCTCTGTTTCTTCTGATTCCCCTATTGTGTGGATTTCACGATTTCTACCTCTTTGTTTAAAAATTTGTCTCAATCTGTCTTTACAATATTGCAAAATGTGCCTATTACGATGGCAGCAGAAACACTCAATTCTTTTAAATTGTTTTTCATTTGCAGGCTGTCTGGTTCCATTTCTGCCATTACTAATGTGGATTTTCTCTGTTAAACCATTGCTTTTTGCTGGTCTGTTAATGGTGGCTGTTTCCCGCCTTTCTGCAGAGCCCTGTATTTTTGTGCCATTTCTAACCGGTGCTCTCCTCCTGATGCGATGGATGGCACCATTTTGTTCTCCATTAATTGCTTCTGAATCCCTGACTGTGCTTTCCATTGTGAGCACCAACTCCAGCACCTTGCTGAAGTCTAAATTCGTTTCTGACAACAACCTTTATTGAACGGCGTCTTCTTTAATCCCACATACTAATCATTCTCTTAAAATGTCTTTAATCAACATCCCGAACACATAGTGCTCTGTCGTTTGTTTCAAGGCTGCTACGTAGCAAGCGACTGTCTCTCCAGGGGTGTGACACCTTGAATTAATTTAAAACGCTGCATTGTTACCGAGCGTTTTGTCCAAAAGTGGCTTTTCACTAGATTCATCAACTCATCAAAGCTCTTGGAATCTGGGGCATTGGGTGCCGTTAGACTATGAATTATGCCGTATGTTTTACTGCCACGTGTCAATAAGAGGGTGACCCGCCTCTTCTCCTCCCCTGACATGTCGTTGGCGAAAAAGATGAAAGCGAGGTGTTCAATATGATGAGACCAGTTATCGGTGGTCTGATCAAACGGTTTGATACGGCCAAACTGTGGCATACTGGAGGGAGATAATTTCGACGACAATGGTGAGGGCTGTACTTACAATCGGCCTGCAAGGCACAACTGATTCACTTCAGTGGAATTTTTGCGGCTTTCCCTGGAGTAGTCGACTGGTCATGTTTTGCCTCGTTGACAGTTGTTATGTTCCTTCTGTTGGGTCACTTTGCTCGCCTATTTACTGGTGGGTGAGCTGGAAAACAATATACTGCAGACGCAGAGACCAATATAAGATGAAGCACATACTGTTTATTTACATGAGTAACAGAGCACGAACACAATGTGTGCTTCTGCAACCAGACCCTGTTCTAAACTACTGATTAACATTGTAGCCCACGCTACATTGCAATTGGGTCACGTGGTCAATCTGCTTACATTCTCTTTAAGGTGCATTACACCTCAGATTATCACAAACTCTTAGACCCTGATATGCCTGTTTGTATGGGTGAACATGGATTCTGGCCATCTCCATCGATGCGGCACAGCATTTTGAGAGGCTGAGCAATGGAAGCTGGTAAGTACTAACTGTGACGACAATAGGCGCAACATGGCCTACTGGTGTTATGCAACAAGCAGCTCAGTAACCTCATGCCTGCTGGAAGTAGGTGTGAATGAGGTTGTCAGGAGCCTCCCATGTTGCCTCTTTCCATGACTCTTGTTTCTGGGCTCCTCATCCTGCTGTGCTACTTGCTCTGCTCCCTCCTCCACATCCTCCTCATCAGAAGAGGAGTGAGTCTGCTCTTTGTCCTCTCGTTGCAAAGCCTCTCCGCTCTGCTGTGCAGAGTGCAGTGGATGTAAATACATTAGAAGCACTTCAGAGAAAGTTTACTGAATTAATAGCTGGAATGGGCAGGCTGTCTTATGAGGAAAGGTTGGACAGTCTAAGCTTGTATCCGCTGGAGTTTAGAAGAGTAAGAGGCGATTTGATTGAACCATATAAGATCCTGAGGGGGCTTGACAGTGTGAATGTGGGAAGGATGTTTCTTCTTGTGGGAGAATCTAGAACTCGGGGTCACTCTTTCAAAATAAGGGGTCGCACATTTAGGACAGAGATGAGGAAAAAAATTCTCTCAGAGGTTTGTGAGAATTTGTAATTCTCTTCCTCACAAGGTGCTTGAGGCAGAGTTCTTGAATATTTTTAAGGCAGAGGTAACTAGATTCCTGTTAAGCATGAGAGTAAAAGGTTATCAGGGGTTGGCAGGAATATGAAGCTAAGGTTAAATTCAGATCAGCCATCACCTTATTGAATAGCGGAGCAGACGCGACAGGCTGAGTGACCTACTCCTGCTCCTAATTCTTATGTTCCTATGTACTATGATTCTTGAAATCCTCACTGGGTCATATTGCAGCGCTCTTCTAGAATGGCCCAGGCAACAAAATCCCATCATGTGTAGTCCAATTGTCTGGTCGATTGTTGCCCTGACCGACCTGTGGCAGCCATTATAATGTTTCTCAGCTGCAGTGGGAGGGGCCCTCTCTCGTGTCAGTAGCCATGCCTTGAGTGGCCCCGAGGATCCATCTCTGAAGGTGTGTAGAGGGCTGGAGCAGCTGTGACACCTGGAAGTACCAAAGTGCACATACGTCATAAATGCTCCCTGGAAAGTAGGCACACACCAGCAAGATGTATTTTCGGTGGTCGGATAACACTTGGATGTTGATTGAGTGTAAGTTCTTCCTGTTAATGAAGGTTGCAGGCTGGTCTGAGGGAGCTTTGTTGGTCACATGGGTGCAGGCAATTACACCCTGCACATGTGGAAGGCCTGCAATGTCCCCAAAGCCAACTGACCTTTCTGCCTAGCTATCAGGGTCAGTGCGGTAGTACACACACTCTCCAGCCCTCTTAAACAAGACAATGGACACCTCCCAAATGCAGAAGTGTGCTGCTGCCTGGGATATCCCACACATATCCACAGTGGATCCCTGGAAGGAGCAGGAGGTGTAGAAGCCCAAGGTTGCAATGGCATTCATCACCACTGGCATCAGGTGCCCACCCAATCCCATCAATTGCAGGTCATCCTGCAGCACTGTGGACAGGTCAGTGTTAGCTTGGAGCCGCAGTTTTCATTGGCACTGGTGATCCAAAACCTGGTGGCAGTTCATGCAACTCCTGAACATTCTGGCAGATGACGCAACCCGTCTTGGGATTTGCTCTTGCTGCCATTCTCTATGGCTTCTTTCTGCAACCTGCTGCTGCTGTACCAACATCGGTGCCTCTCATGCCTCGTCCACCTTCCCTCTGTTCTTCGCCTCCTCTCTGCTCGGTGGTCCAGGAATACTGGGTGGATAAGTCCCATGTCTCGATCACTGGCCCGTTACTAGCTGCTGCCCTCGGAGAGAACATCCTATAGTTGTCCCTCTGCTCCTCTCAGCTGCTCCTCAGCTTAATGGTTATGATAGCCTCCTCTTCACTTTTGGCAGCAGTTTTCACTCCAATGGAAGGCAGCTCCACAATGGCTTGCCTTCCCCTCAGAGTCTGAGGCCTCACCTGAATACCGCCACCTTTGAATAATTGGGGCTCATGCATCGCACATGTAATTCAGAAGGTAGCATTTAATTCCAGTCAGAGTTATGCAAATGAAGTATGATTGCCTTTTTAACGAGTCCAATTGCCTTCCTACTACTTTCATACAACATTGCCTCGTTGCCTGCTCGCTGCCCACATAATTTGAGCCAGATTTCCCAGCATCAGACCTCTGAAACCGGCTACCCGCACAATTCTGCTGCCACCACATGCCCCCAGCCCTGGTTCCTAAACCATCAGGCTGCATAAATTCTGTACACATTTCAGGTTGATTGCCTTTTATCAGAATCCCATTACTATGGTTATACGCTATCTGGTTGCATATCAAAGGTAAGTAGCATAATAGCTATATCACTGGACTAACCAACAATATATAAACACAAATTCAAACCCCACCATTGCCGTTTGAGAATTTGAATTCCATGTTTTAAAAAACTTGTAATAAAATTGCAGGTGTTAGTGGAATTGACTTTAAAGCTGTCAGCTTGTCGTAAAAACCCAATTAATTCATTAATGCTCATTAGGGAAGGAGACATGCTCCCTTAGCCGGTCTCACCTGTATGTAACAATTGACTGCTGTCTGAAGTGGCTTAGGAAGTCCTTCAGTCAAGGCAATTAAAGGTGAATGTCAGCCTTTCCAGGAACGAATGCATTTTAAAAAATACCAAGAGACAGTGCCTATACGAGGGTGTGGCTGGTGGCTGCTGATACTCCATAAGGTAATTTTGCCATAGTTAAGGTGGCATGATAAATGGTAATACTATACTTTTTTTTTTAAATTAAGTGCTTTTATATGTTTAAATGACATTTATCAGAAGGCAGTTACCAGCTTTGTTTTGTAACATATGCCTTTATCGTTGTACACCTTTAGGAGTTAAGAAGAGTGGTTTTGTGTGAAAAATATCAAATGATCCATAACATATTGTGCTGTCATTTGAAAAATGCTTCATGAACAAAACATTTTTATACAAGTAATAAATTTAGTTCCCTGAGGCTTACTGTAGCATTTCAACACTGTTGTTTAATATAACGAGTGGGGCATTAATTCCATTAATTGACAGTACTGTTTACATCCTGAATACTAATTTTGATGTAAGTTGATCAGCGATATAAATTTACCAGAGAGTTAGTTTTATGAAGCACTATGATAATAATAGAGATACTGGGAGTATATTGTGCCTTATATACTTCCTTCTTAAAATATTAATAATCTCACCAACAAACAAAACCTTACATCAATGAGATTGATCTATCATACTTGATACTATTCTAAAGGGGTTGGTATAAAGTATCAGGCATTAATAACATGCACATATTGCAGTATTGACATTTTAATGAGTATCCAAAAATACCTTTGAACATGTAGCATCTCCAAATTTCAAATCCTGATATAAATAATCCATCAAATCACTTAACCCTTCAAATTTCTGTGCAAGTATTTTGTGGTAATGCAACTAACAGGTTTAAATGTAGCACAGAATTGATCCTGCACATTCTAATATATATATTTACATGTTTGTGTATCTACAAAATTGATTTCTGTATTTGTTTTCCTGATGGTTAAAAGTAGATTTGGGGTCCAATGGATCCAGAAATACATTTTCATTTGTAGCATTCTATGATATCTGTTAATACACGTGGAATGTATAGTTCTTACAGGCATAATAGAATCTTCCGGAGCTTTGGCATATGAACTGAATGGTGAGGCTCTGGTTAAACTGTTTATTTCAGTGTTGGTGCAGAAATTGTATTCCTGCAAGATATCCAATTTAAGTTTAAATTTATTAATATGCAATAAGTTACAGTTTTCTTTTCCATTCTTTTCCTACCACAGTGGCAGTAATTTCAGAAGTCCAGGCACTGGTTCAGGAATTATTTCTAGTTTCATATTTGTTGGGGAAATGGAGAGCAATCATGGAGCTGATAAAAATGTAGAGATATTTGGGCTGGATTTTACAGACCCCCCACCAGCATGTTTGAAGGTAGGGGACTCAGTAAATCCCGCTGGCAGCTGCCTGCTACCAACCCACTCGCCACTACCTCCACCACAATTGTACCAGTGGTGGAGGTGACGTTGGGCATCCTGCCCACCAGTGGGCCAATTGAAGCCCTTAAGTGGGAAATTAATTCTCACTTAAGGGCCACATCGCATCGCTGGCAGGGTTTAACCAGTAGAGGGAAAGGCCCATGCCAAGCAAGTTTCCTTGCGTATGCTGGTTGCGGCAGTCAGGCAGAGAAGGGTCTTCTTTCATGGCTTCCCATGCCCATCAGAGGGCCCCCCACGGTGTCATCTCCACCCAACCAAGTTGCCTCCTACTATGTCCCCTCAAACTCCAGCCCGTCACCACCATACCCTCCTCACTGGGACCTGCCAGGTTGGCATCCAATGAGACCCCCAAACACAGATCCAATTCCTTATCCAACACTGCATGCCTCTGACCTGAAGTGATTGACCAGCAGCTCTAAGCAGGACTTCCTGTTCCAGAGGCATGGATACCCCACCTCCAGTTCTGTTAAATGGATGCAGGGCAGTCGTTGTTCACCTCGGTGAGCTCTCCTTAATCCCTGCAGGGTGGCAGGAAACCTGGCACCTTGTATAATTCAGCCCAATTAACACCACAGCTTAATGTGTTGTTACATTTGATTTAGTTAGCAGTTCGCAAAAGATTCATTTTTTATATGTTTACCAACTTCCATAAGTGTACAGAGTAGCCAAAGATAGCCTGTGACTTGCAGGCCACCACACATGGCTTGTTAATCTCCTTTCTAACTCGATTCACAGCTACAATATTAAAATGCCCTGAAGATTCAGTATGCGACTGAACTGAAAATGCCAGAAAATTAAAAGAGGATGCGAATTTGGTGGTTTGGTCACATTTACACTATTTAGAAGGTCATATAGTTGCTCCTCAATGTGAGATTGAGTCAATGTGCCCAATTTTAACTCTGTGTAAATCAAAAGTTTTGAGTGTGTTCCAGTTGGGCCCAATCACTGATGTAAATCCTGATTTGAAAAATACCAGGGTAAGACTTTTGGTATCATTTTGGGGAACACAAAGGGAGTGCAATTCAGATCTGTTAGACCACAGAAGACAGCACCACAGGAGCCAGAGGCTCTCTGAATGGCATGCAATGTATCTCCAGCCACTTCCAATGGGGTCTATGCAGCACCCTACATTGGGAAGGGGACTCGTGTGGGCACTCATTGCATGCACATACGCCTTGGAGCTGGTGCTGTTATGCTGACTCTCAACCTTATCAGCTCATTTGACGGTCTATTTGAAAACTTCAACACGCTTGCTTGTCACTCACCAAAGAACATGCATTCAGCTACATGAGGGCCCAGTTATTTAAAGGGACAGACACCCAATTTTCAGGTAAGGTAATTAAAGCACGTCATGAATTGCAACCCCAATGTGCAAAAGTATGGCATGGACCAATTTCTAGCCCAAAATGTTGACTATTTGTACTTTCATTTGTATCATTACAGTACAATAGAACCTAGGAAAATGCAACTCCACTCTGAACAAAATTCTAATTAAGTTAGTTTCCATTCAATTCCATTGTGTCAAACTCTAGAACCAAGCAGACAGCATTCTTTAATTAAAAATAAACAAAAACAGAAAATTCTGGAGATACTCAGGCAGCAGCTGTGGAGCAAGAAACAGAGTTTCAAGTCGACAACCTTTCATCAGAACTGGGAAAAGCTAGATATGTAGCAGGTTTTGAGCAAGGGGTAGGTGGAACAAGAACAAAAGGAAGGCCTGTGATAGGGTGCAGGGCAGGAGAGATTGAATGACAGGCCCTGGAAGACTAAGGCCAGGATTTTCTACCCACCCCCCGCCCCACCCCCCTCAACCCCGACCTGCCCCCCCACCCCCCCGCCCCCATGAAGGGTTCTCCACGGTTGGTGCGGCGAGCCATTCGAATGCTTATTGACTTCGGTGGGGCTGGAAGATCCCGCTGGCGGCAGAGGCTGGCAAATTCTGGCCTAACTGTCCTGTCATTCAATCTCCCCTGTCCTCCACCCTATCACAGAGCCCCCATTTGTTCTGGTTCCACCTAACCCTTGCTCAAAGCCTATTACATTTCTAACTTTTCGCAGTTCTGATGGAAGGTCATCAACCTGAAATGTTAACTCTGTTTCTCTCTCCACAGATGCTGCCAGACCTGCTGAGTATTTTCAGCATTTTCTGTTTTCATTTCAGATTTCCAGCATGCACATTATTCTGCTTTATAATTAGATATTTTTATTGCTCAATGCACAAAATATTCTTCACTACCATATTTTCTCTACTGGTATGGAATGCATTTTACAAGCCTAGTCATTTTCATGTAATGTATATGGTCCTGTTAAGTGTTTTATGTTTTGTTTAAACTGCAAGGCTGAATGCATAATTTAACTGGTTTATAGAAATATCAATCTCAGTGTAATCTTGATTCAAATAGATAATTTCTGGGGAAACTAGGCATTTGTCAGGAATTAACGATTTTTGTATTAAATATTAATGCTGTAGCAAATATGTAGTATGCATTATTTACCAACATCCATTATAATTTGGAAATGGCATTTAATATTTTACCATAACGTCAGTTTTGGTTCACTGATAAAACTTTTGTCTTTGGGTTAGAAGGCTTTACCTTGTTAATTAGGCTAACAGTCCAGTGCAGCAGCCTTTAGAGATATTCCTTAGCTCCCTTAGCATTTTCAACAAGGTAGACGATTTAAAGGCACAAATAACGGTAAATGGGTATGACCTAATTGCCATTACAGAAGTGTTGCTACAGGGTGACCAAGACTGGGAACTAAATATTCAAGAATATTCAACAGTTAGGAAGGACAGGCAAAAAGGAAAAGGAGGTGGTGTTGCACTGATAATAAGGGAAGGAATCAGTGCATTAGTAAGGAAGGATCTCAGGTCGGAAGAACAAAATGTGGAGTCTGCTTGGGTGGAGTTAAGAAACAGCAAGGGGTGGCAAACATTGGTAGGAGTTGTTTAAAGGCCACCAAACAGTAGTGGTTCTGTGGGGCATAGTATTAATCAGGAGATTAGAGAAGAACGTAGCATGGGTAATACAATAATCATGGGTGACTTCAATCTGCATATAGACTGGGTAAACCTAATGAGAACTAATGTTGTAGAGGACGAGTTTCTGGAGTGTGTTAGGGATGGTTTCCTAGAGCAGTATGTTGAGTATGTGGAGAGTTTTAGATCTAGTTTTATGTAATGAAAAAGGGCTAATTAAAAATCTTGTTGTAAAAGAATCTTTAGTGATGAGTGACCATAATATGATAGAATGTTTTTGTTTGAAAGGAAGGTAGTTCAATCTGAAGCCAGGGTGTTAAATTTGAACAAAGGAAAATATGAAGGTCTGAGGGGCAAATTGGCTGGGATGTATTGGGAAAATACATTAAAAGGTATGACGGTACATAGGCAATAAATAGTCTTTAAATAATTAGTACATAGTTTACAGCAACTATGCATTCCTTCAAGGCACAGAAACCCAAAAAGAAAAGTCAGTCAACTGTGCCTAACAAAGGAAGTTAAGGGTTGTACAAGATGAAAAGAAAAGGCCTATAAAGTTGCCAGTGATAGTAATAAACATGAGGGTAGAGAGGATTTTAGAATATAGCAAAGGAAGACCAAGATACTGATAAAGAAACGGAGAATAGGATATGGACGTCAATGAGCAAAAATCATAAAAACGGACTGTGAAAGCTTCTATAGGTACATAAAAATGAAAGTTTTGCTATAAGACAAATGTGAGTCCATTATAGGCAGAGTTAGGAAAATTTGTAATGGAGAATAGAGCAATGGCAGAGAAGCTTAATGATTAATTTGTGTCTGTCTTCACTGTGGAAGATACAAGAAATCTCCCAGAATCAGAGATCCAAGGAATTAGGGAGAATGAGAAATTGAAGGAAATTAGTATTAGTAAGAAGGCTGTATTGGAGAAATTAATGGGACTGAAGATTGGTAAGTCCCCGGGACCTGATGATCTACATCTCAGAATGTTGAAGGAGGTAGCTATGGAGATAGTGGATACATTGGTGATCATCTTCCAAAATTCTATAGATTCTGGAATGGTTCCTGCAGTTTGGAAGGTAGCAACTGTCACCCCACTATTTAAGAAGGGAGGGAGATAGAAAACAGGGAGCTACGAACCTGTTAGCCTTACATCAGTCGTAGGGAAAATGCTAGAATCTATTCTAAAGGGTGTGATAAATGGACACTTAGATAATAATGACCTGATTGGGCATAGTCAACATGGATTTATGAATGGGAAATCATGTTTTGACATGCCTGTTTTTGAGGATGTTACTAACAGAATTGATACGGGAAGTCGGTGGATGTAGTACACTTGGATTTTCAGAAGGCTTTTGATAAAGTCCCCCACAGGAGGTTGGTTAACAAAATTAAAGTACATGGGTTGGAGGCAATATACTGGCATGGATTAAGGATTGGCTAACAGGCAGAAAGCAGAGAGTAGGAATAAACGGGTCATTCACATATTGGCAGGCTGTGACTAGTGGGGTACCGCAAGGATCAGCACTTGAGCCCCACCTGTTCGCAATATACATCAATGATTTGGATTTGGGGACCAAATGTAATATTTCCAAGTTTGCAGGTGACTACAAGCTAGGTGGGAATGTGTGTTGTGTGGAAGATGCAAAGCGGCTTCCAGATGATTTGGACAGATTTAGTGGGAGGTGGCCTTCACTTTGCAGGAGCTGGGGTGAGTGAGCAGCAGCATTCTACACAGCTCGCCTGTTCTTTACAGGCCTCGGGGGCGCTGGGAGGTGGGGGCAACTGATGCTTGACCCCGGAGGCAACTTTTTTTTATTCATTCACGGGATGTGGGCTTCGCTGGCTGGGCCAACAGTTATTGCCCATCCCTAGTTTCCCTTGAGAAGGTGGTGCTGAGCTGCCTTCTTGAACCGCTGCAGTCCATGTGGTGTAGGTACACCCACGGTGCTGTTAGGGAGTGAGTTCCAGGATTTTGACCCAGCGACAGTGAAGGAATGGCAATATATTTCCAAGTCAAGATGGTGAGTGACTGGAGGGGAACTTCCAGGTGGTGGTGTTCCCATCTATCCACTTCCCTTGTCCTTCTACATGGTAGTGGTCGTGGGTTTGGAAGGTGCTGTCTAAGGAGCCTTGGTGAATTCCTGCAGTGCACCTTGTAGGTGGTACACACTGCTGCTACTGTGTGTCAGTGGTGGAGCAAGAGAATGTTTGTGGATGTGGTGCCAGTCAAGAGGACTGCTTTGTCCTGGATGGTGTCAAGCTTCTTGAGTCTTGTGGGAGCTGCACGCATCCAGGCAAGTGGAGAGTATTCCATCACACTCCTGACTTGTGCCTTGTAGATGGTGCATAGGCTTTGGGGAGTCAGAGGGTGAGTTACTCGTCGCATGACTCCTAGCCTCTGACCTGCTCTTGTAGCCATAGTATTCATATGGCTAGTCCAGTTCAGTTTCTGGTCAATGGTACCCCCAGGATATTGACAGTGCGGGATTCAGTGATGGTCGTGCCTTTGAACATCAAGGGGCGATGGTTGGATTCTCTCTTGTTGGAGATGGTCATTGCCTGACACTTTTGTGGTGCAGATGTTACTTGCCAATTGTCAGCCCAAGACTGGATATTGTCCAGGTCTTGCTGCAACTGGGCATGGACTGCTTCAGTACCTGAGGAGACGCAAAAGGTGCTGAACATTGTGCAATCATCAGTGAACATCCCCACTTCTGACCTTATGATGGAAGGAAAGTCATTGATGAAGCAGCCGAAGATGGCTGAGCTGATGATATTACCCTGAGGAACTCCTGCAGTGATGTGCTGGAGCTGAGATGACTGACTTCCAACAACCACAACCATCTTCCTTTGTGCTAGGTATGACTCCAGCCAGCAGGGAGTTTTCTCCCTGATTCCCATTGACTCCAGTTTTGCTCGGGCTCCTTGATGCCACACTCAGTCAAATGCTGCCTTGATGTCAAGGGCAGTCACCCTCACCTCATCTCGGAAGTTCAGCTCTTTTGTCCATGTTTGAACCAAGGCCACAATGAGGTCCAGGAGCTGAGTGGCACTGGCGGAACCCAAACTGGGCATCAGTGAGCAGGTTATTGCTAAGCAAGTGCTGCTTGACTGCACTGTTGATGTCCCCTTCCATGACCTTACTGATGATCAAGAGTACACTGATGGGGCAGTAATTGGCCGGATTGGATTTGTCCTGCTTTTTGTGTACCGGACATGCCTGGGCAATTTTCCACATAGCCGGGTAGATGCCAGTGTTTTAGCTGTACTGGAAAAGTTTGGCTAGGGGCACGACAAGTTCTGGAGCAGAAGTCTTCAGTACTATTTCCGGAATATTGTCAGGGCCCACAGCCTTTGCAGTATCCAGTATCCACACTTCTGGCTGAAGATTGTTGCAAATGCTTCAGCCTTATCTTTTGCACTGCTGTGCTGGACTCCTCCAACATTGAGGATGGGGATATTTGTGGAGCCTCCTCCTCCAGTGAGTTGTTTAATTGTCCACCACCATTCACAACTGGATGTGGCAGGACTGCAGAGCTTAAATGTGATCCCTTGGTTTAGGATCGCTTAGCTCTGCCTATCACTTGCTGCTTATGCTGTTTTGCATGCAAGTAGTCCTGTGTAAGAGCTTCACCAGGTTGACACCTTATTTTTAGGTATGCCTGGTACTGCTCCTGACATACTCTCCTGCACTCTTCATTGAACCAGCGTTGATCCGCTGGCTTGATGGTAAAGGTAGAGCAGGGGATATGCCGGACCATGAGTTTACGGATTGTGTTCGAGTACAGTTCTACTGCTGCTGATGGCCCACAGCGCCTTATGGATGCCCAGTCTTGAGTTGCTAGATCTGTTCGAAATCTATCCCATTTAGCACGGTGGTAGTGTCACACAACACAATGGAGGGTATCTTCAATGTGAAGGCTGCACTTCGTCTCCACAATGACTGTGTGGTGGTCACACCTACCAATACTGTCATGGACAGATGCATCTGCAGCTGGCAGGTTGGTGAGGCTGAGGATGTTGGTTCCCTCACCATCTTCCGTAGAACCAGTCCAGCAGCTTTAACATTTAGGACTCGGCCAGCTCAGTCAGTAGTGGTGCTACCGAGCCACTCTTGGCGATGAACATTGAAGTCCCCCACTTAGAGCACATTCTTAGTCCTTGCCATTCTCAGTGCTTCCTCCAAGTGGTGTTCAACATGGAGGACTACTGATTCATCAGCTGAGGGAGGGCGGTACGTGGTATCAGCAGGAGGTTTCCTTGCCCACGTTTGACCTGATGCCATGAGGCTTCATGGGGGCCGGAGTCGATGTTGACGACTCCCAGGGAAATTCCCACCTGACTGTATACCACTGTGCTGCCACCTCTGCTAGGCCTGTGCTGCCAGTGGGACAGGACATACCCAGGGATGGTGATGGCGGTGTCTGGGACATCATCTGTAAGATATGATTCCGTGAGGATAACTATGTCAGGCTGTTGCTTGGCTAATCTGTGAGGCAGCTCTCCCAATTTTGGCACAAGCCCCCAGATGTTAGTAAGAAGGGCTTTCCAGCATCGAAAGGGCTGAGATTGCTGTTGTTGTTTCCGGTGATGAGGTTGATGCCAGGTGGCCTGTTCGGTTTCATTCCTTTTTTGTGACTTTGTCGTGGTTTGTTACAACTGAGTGGCTTGCTGGACCATTTGAGAGGGCATTTAAGAGTCAACCACATTGCTATGGGTCTGGAATCGCATGTAGGCCAGACCAGGTAAGGTGACAGATTTCCTTCCCTAAAGAACATTAGTGAACCAGATGGGCTGTTACAACAATCAACAATGGTTTCAAGGTCATCATTAGTCTTTTAATTCCAGATTTTTATTGAGTTCAGATTCCACCATCTGCTGTGGGGGGATTCAAATCTGGGTCCCCAGAGCATCGCCCTGGGCCTCTGGATTACTGGTCCAGCGACGATACCACTATGCCATCGCCTCCTCGACTGCTATGGGAAGAGAGGTGACCGGGGGCAAGTGGTGGCTAGCCTCGGAGGCGACCGTTGTCAGCCAAGGTCAAGTGCTGCCCTGGTGCTGCATCCCATGCACAGTCAATCAAGGTGAGGGGCAGGGTAAGCGAGGGAAGTGGTCACGCATTAGGGACACCTGTATAAACTGACCATACCTCTACAACTGAGACAGATCAGGTGCAGCCGCAGTGATATGATTGGGGTCAGGCTCCGAGCCTCTCCGCCCATGCAAGCAACACGAAGGCACCAAAGGACCACCAAGCGCTCCATACCTTACCCCCCCCCCACCCGCACCCCACCCGACCCCAGCTTTTGGGGACCTGCTGTGTGGCAGTGGCACCCTCCTCGGCTGTGAAGGTCACAGGAAGAGGGGATTCGGATGGGCCAGTCACTCCCAGAGCTACCTAGGTGGAAGGTCCCCAGAGGTTGCATCTGCTGATCCTCCTCCCTATGGGTGCCCAAAGGCCCATGGCTGATTCCGTGAGTGGAAGGGGCAGCTGGAGTGAGGTTGAGCTGCTCAGCACCCCTCTCCGCGTACACACTGTTGGAGGCCAACTATGGCATCAGCGATGGAGTTCAGCCCGCGCAGCAGTGCAGAGGTGACGCCCTAGTTCAAGGTCTCCAAGGCAGCCGCCATCCCACCAGTGTTGGCCTCGGTGCGTTGAAATGCCAGCGCTATCACCTCAGCCAGAAGATGACGGATTCCTCCGTCATGCCTTGCAATCCAAGGAGTGCAGTGGACATCCCTTCCTGATGTTCCCAAGCTTGCCTTTGCAGCTCCAGCAACTGTGACATGACCGAGTCCAGAGGCTCATCATCTGACCCGGACTCAGCAATGTACTGGGCTCCAGCAGTCCTCCAAGTGCCAGAGACCTGGGAAATCCCTGCCTCCACCTGCTGTGGATCAGACAGTGCAACATGCTCACCAGATTGTGGTCCTGAGGCTACTCTAAAACTAGGTCCCACCGAAGTGTGTGTCTCTGCACTGGTGGAGGGTGCGGGTGAGCGCTGTGACAGGACTTCAGGGAGGGTGCCTTCAGATTCCTCTTCAGAGGCTTCTCCGGAACTTGATTGGAGGCCCTGGGTCGTGGACTCTGTTGACTGTTTAGCAGATGTGCCTGCAAAAGCAAAAGGAGATAATTAGTGCATGGCAGTGGCCTGTGAAAGAGGACACATCATTCATGGTATGGTTGCTTGATGGATGTTGCACTGCTAGAGCCTCACTTGGGAGAGCAGCACCAACCTCACCATCAGCACAGGACCAGTCCTGGTCATTGCCGGCCAGCTGGTTGGCTCTGTTTTCGAATTCTGACAGAACTTTGATCTCCAGCATCCCTTCACCTGTCTGCGACCTTCCCCCCCTGTTGTAAGCCAGCTGGTCCTGCATGGATAGAGATGGGGAGAGTGTATCAGGACGCCTGCCGAGCCAGATGATAAGTATGCCTGGCCTGTGTGGCTGAGTGGTCCCATGAATGGGATGAGGATAATGACGGTGAGTGTGAAAGAGTGAATGGTGATGTCCCTTGTACTGGCAGTGATTGAGGGCCCTGTGGATATGTGATGGGTTTGTGAGTTTGTGAGCTGGGAGTGATGAAAAGAGTGATTTACCCTGGTGGAACGGAGGAGATCATTCATCCTTTTGTGGCACTGGGTGACTGTCCTCCTCTGCAGGGCGTTCGCGCTGACCACCACTGCCACCGCTTCCCAAGCCGGGTTGGTGGCATTGCTACCTATCCCGTGGCCAGAGCCGGGGTAGGTCACATACCCGTGGGCTTCCAAGGCATCCAGCGGTCGCTCAAGAGACCCATCGTTGAAGTGAGGGCTGCAGTCTGTTTTCCTTTGCTGGTCATGTTCCCCGGGCAGCAGTGGTGAGCTGGTGGTGATGAGCGCTTTGGTGACGGCTGCCTTTTAAAGATGGCAGCAGGCATGATGCAACAATGGGGTGATGGCGAGCAGGCGAATGAGAGCCCACCCGCCTGGAAACAGCATGTTTCGCAGGAATTAATATATAATGAGGCAGGCTCAGGACAATACGGCATGAAAACCCTCCATTTTCATTGGTGGGTAGGACTCCATTTTACCCACTGCTACTGCACTTAGTGCAATTCTGGAAAAGTTCTGCCCAGTGAGTGGGCAAGAACATGGCAGATGGACTATAATGTGGAAAAATATGAGGTTATCCATTTTGGTATGAGGATCAGATGTGCAGAGTATTTCCTGAATGGAAGGGTGGGAGTGGGAATAACTGAGCTGATGGAAGCCATGACCAGGATTTTACATTGGTCGGGCTGGCTCAGCCAATTAAGGCCTGCCCAGCGCAGACCCCAAGCGGTAGCGCTACCTGTGTTGGCGGGGCGAAGAGGGAGAGTCGGGTCCAGCGCTCTTTCACACATGTGCGCGAAAGAGCGCTTCAATCTCCGAGGCACGGAGCTGCCTCAGGGAGATCGAAGCACTTATTAAAAAAATAAAGTACATTAAAAATTTAATGAAACATGTCCCCTCATGAGATGGGACATGTTTTTATTTTTCAAAGAAAGTTTTTATTTAATTTGTAATAGCTTTAGGAAACCTCATCCTGCTCATGGATGAGGTTTCCTAAAAAAATGTAAAGGCCGCTTGGCCTTTTCGCCTGCCCGCCAACCATTAGGTTAGATGGGCTGTGTAAATTTGAAGTTAATTATTTTGTTAATGGCCTTAATAGGCTTTTCAATTATCGGTGGGCGCGCACCCGACTCCGGCGCATGCCCGCCAAATGAAATATCTCGAGACATCGCGATGATGTCGGGACATACGCCCAACGTCATCGCGCGTCATTTAACATTCCAGCATGTCGGGCGCGTGCCCACACGCCGAATGGAAAATTCTGCCCCATGTATCTTATGCTGCCACGTTTTCATCTTGCTTGTTGATGTATCTGTCCTGCAGTATTAGTGGGCAGTTTCACCAGTTTAAGGAAAATGATTGCAAGAGCCATTTTTTTTAATGAGACAGGGATATGTCATTAATGTTTCAAACATTCATATGCAACATCAATATCTCACAGTGGGGAGTATCTAAATTCTGTAGACCACATTACAGAATTTCTTCATAGAAAACTGCTGAACTGCTTATGCTTATTGCAAACTGGTTGTGTAAGTTTCCTTCAGAAGTAGAATAAACCTTGTATTTAAAAATTATCCTTTCTACTTATGTACCACGTGTTCCAGTTTTGTACTGTGTGGTTTTAAGATTAACATTAAACTTATATTTGTGTAGTGAATTTTTGGTTGAGTATTGCAGTCCTTTTACATTGATGTGCTTTGAATTATTGCCGTAGGTGAAATGCTGCATGTAGCATACAAATGGGACAGAATTTTCCCCCCGTCAGGGGGGAGGTTTAAGAGCTGGCCTCCATTTTACATGGGTGGGCCAATTAAGGCACGTCCAGCGTGACGTCCACACGGACGCACTATGTGCATTCTGTGCGGGTGGGGGGGGGGGAATTCCCTGAGCCGAGAGTGCGCTCTTTCACGCATGCGCACGAAAGAGCGCATTCATCTCCCTGAGGCTAAGTGCTGCCTCAGGGAGATCGACTGTACATTAAAAAATCTGAAAAAAAAATTCCCTGACATGTCCCCTCATGTGACATTGTCACATGAGTTAAGACATGTCCAGAACTTTTAAATACCCTTTAACTGCATATTTAAAAACATACATGAAACCTCATCCAACCCATGGATGAGGTTTCATGCTTTTTCTAATGCCCACCAGGGCTCCTGGCCTGTCCGTCAACCTTAAGGTTGGACGGGCAGGCCCATTAATTAGTTTAATGACTGTCAATCGTCTCAATTGGCCAATGACAGGTCAGCGGGTGCACAGCTGATTCTGCTGAGCCCCCGCCTACTGGAAAATTTAAATGAGGCAAGGTGATGTCGGGAGTTCCGCCCGACGTCATCCCACGTCATTTTACACTTTGGTAGGCGGGTCCCGCCCCTTGCTCGCTGACCGGAAAATCCTGCCCATGGACATTGAGAGTGAGTAATATGGGTTTTTTGCATTATATCATTTGTGTAATGTCAGCATGCTTTGTTAATAGCAGTAATGCTGCAGAAAGCTGATGACAGTTATTAGGTAAGGGATTATGTGGTTACAGCTGGCACTGCCCAATGCCGAATGCCAGTGCACAAGCTGTGTAAATTTTTTTTTCAAATATCAGTGGCTCACAAGCTGCTAGCTCCTGTTGAGTCAACATCTCATGTAAGGAGAATAAAATCCATTTCCCATGTATGTGAGATAATAATCAATTATCACATTGTGTGTTTGGCCACACACATTGGCTAAATTAGGTTAGTTGCATTCATTGTAGAATGTTAGAACAATGGTTGTCCCAGTTTATTAAGATATAAATTGCATCTTTACATTTTAAGATGCAGGAAAGATTTTTATAAAAAATAAAATATTGTTTATGGAGTGTTACATTATTTTATATGATGTTTCATAGGAGAAACCTCATCAACAGCAGTATGTTATTACTTTTCATGCAGGAAGAGAGTTTTCTATGTCATAACACCAAGGCAAGGGACAAGTTCTGTGGTTAGTTTTGCGTATTGCACTATGACTAACACATGTTCAACTGCAGGCAATCATTGTTGAACTAACTATATCTTCCCAACAGAGAGGGCAGCAGAACCAAATTCTCAACTATTACAATATGTTACACTCCCTCCCCACTTTAAAAAAGCAATGTATACATCAAAATGTAAAACGGTACATGTACATAATTTCCCAGGATACAATATGACTAAGCCAATATCAACAATGCCTGAAATTCAACAGGTTGAGTTGCAAAACAAAAACAGAATTACCTGGAAAAACTCAGCAGGTCTGGCAGCATCGGCGGAGAAGAAAAGAGTTGACGTTTCAAGTCCTCATGACCCTTCAGCAGAACTGTGTAAAGTTAGGAGAGGGGTGAAATATAAGCTGGTTTAAGGTGGGGGCGGGGAGGAGAAGTTGGGGGGGGGTGGTTGTAGGGACAAACAAGCAGTGATAGGAGCAGATACTCCTCCCCCATCCCCACCCCCTTTCCGGTTCTTCCCCCTCCCTTTTGTTTTTTCCAATAATTTATATAGATTTCTCTTTTTCCACCTATTTCCATTATTTTTAAATCCATAACTGTAATACCCTGTCAGTCTTTCCACCCCACCCCCACTAGAGCTGTACCTTGAGTGTCCTGCCTTCCATTCTTAATTAGCACACTTTCTTAGATAATATCACCACCTTCAACACCTCTTTGTTCCTTTTGTCTGTGACATCTTTTGATTATCTGCTCCTATCACTGCTTACTTGTCCCTACAACCACCACCCGCCCCCCCCCACCCAACTTCTCCTCCCACCCCCCCACCTTAAACCAGCTTATATTTCACTCCTCTCCTAACTTTACTCAGTTCTGTTGAAGGGTCATGAGGACTCGAAACATCAACTCTTTTCTTCTCCGCCGATGCTGCCAGACCTGCTGAGTTTTTCCAGGTAATTCTGTTTTTGTTTTGGATTTCCAGCATCCGCAGTAGTTTTTTGTTTTTATCTCTAGGTTGAGTTGCATATTTGTTTTTAAAACCAAAACAAATATGACTGAAACTAACAGAGTAATTTACGTGTAAAAAAAATGCTTTTCCTTAACACAATTATGTCTATAACAAAAATATCATCCTTTGACAAGAAATAATGAAGAGAACAATTCCCTTCTTCTTCCTTCCCACATACTTACAATTGACCTATCTGGCTTATTTCTCTTGCTATCTGGGTATCTTTTTCAATTTCTATTAGCTTGACTCTGCTTTCTCAACACACTGGCTGTCAAACCTGAACTTGTACTTTTGCCTACCAACTCCATTTAATGGTTAAAATAGTGACATTAGTTGATTTGTCTTAATCGCATACCCTGGCTAACTTTGCTGTCCTGGTGTACTTGGTGATATCCGCAAACTTTCAGTTCCTTTTTGACTTTCACTTTCTTTCGGACTTTCACTTTGGACAGTGGGAGGATTTTGGATTATAGAAGGTTTAACTCACTCTCCCTTTGTCATGTGATGGAACAGAAGCTATCCTTATAGGTTTTTTATAAAATATATCATTATTGCTATTTCTTATTTTTAAACTGGGCTTTTTGGCTGAACATAGACGATGAAGATGGCTGACCCTCTGTCTAGTGAATTACAGTCTGTGAGTCCCCAGAATAAAATAATTCACTTCTCAGTTTTGGGAATGTCGCACCTCTTTATGTCTAAGGAGCTTCTACCAGACCACCTGAGGGCTGCACAGCCCAACTTCAAAGGGGAGCTACAAGAAGGTTCTTTGCATTTGGCAAACCATGCTTGCTAGTGAAGTCTGTGAGTCTACGAAGGCAATGACTTCCCAAACACCAGACCCTCAACAAATAGCACCTCTTTCAACCCATAATGGCTGAGACGTCATCAGCCTGGGACATAGCGCCAATTTCCAGACACTGGATAAACATCTTTTGTTGAAGATATTGTGAGAGGTAAGGTCACATGACCTAAGACGCTAGCTTGTTGAACAGGTTGATATTGCCTTCCTGGGCTGCAAGCACCAATTTGTTGTTTAACATCTGACTGGCAGGCCACACCAAAGCAAGCCCTGGCCAGGCTGAACAACTGGCCCCCATCTAACCTGACTCTGCTGGAAGTTTTGCACCATTGCCTACAAACTGATTCATCCCTTTGTGCCTCTGTCATCTTTGATGTCAACACTAATGGAAAAGCAAATTTTACAGTGTTGATTTCCGGGTTGCTGACCTCCGTGAAAAAAATTCTCATTGGACATTGTTGCTGTACTCTGGAACTCATGTGAACTAATATTTATTTTTTCTGTAATAAAAACAGAAAATGCTGGAAAAACTCAGCTGGCCTGGCAGCATCTGTGGAGAGAGAAACAGAGCTAATGTTTCGAGTCCATATGACTCTCCTTCAGAGCTAAAGAGAAGTAGAAGTATGATGGATTTTATGCTGTTTAAGAGTGGGTGGAGTGGGTGTAGCAAAATAGAAAGTCAGGGATAGGTAGGAACTCAGGAGAGATTCACAAAGATGTCATGGACACAAAACAAATGGAATGTTAATGGTAGTGTTAAAGACTAAAAATGGTACTGATAGTGGCATAAAGGTAAGATAGCAGAATGTGTTAATAGCAGAACAAGGGTCTGCACTCTGTGAAAGCACAACATAGAAACAAGTAACAGATGGCCCTGTGGGAGCGGTAGGGGTTGGAGGAGCTGGGAGGATTGGGTGGGGGTTGGGGAAGAAGAATTTTGAAAAAGAATAAAAGCAATATATATAGAAAAAATAAAAATGAATAAATAAATAAAAAAAGAAAGGAACAAACTAATTGATTAATGAGGTGGGATTGAGAAGATACAGCGCAAAAACCCACCATTGCAACCAGTGGATAAAACACCCTTTTAACACTAACTCATAAGGTGAACAACCTGTAGTAGACTGTGGGATTACTCTCTAAGAGAACAGACTGTGTTGAGAAAAAACATGAAAATTACTGCTTAGCTTGTCACCTAGCAAATACTTCTGCAAAGACTCTTTATAATCCTTGCACTTCTTCTGAAACACCACTTGATGCAGCATGATATGCTGGTATCAGAATATGTTTGACTCTATTCTTGAGTCTTTTCTTACTCAGAAATATTTCTCTGGCCTTAACTGACTCCAAAATCGCTGGTAACCCATAAATTGCAAACCAATTTCTCAAAACCTCAATAGTTTTGGCAGTTAGCATAGACCCAACTCTTGCTATAGCCATTGACTAAAACAAGGTACTCTTTCCCTTCCACTGCAGAGAAACCAACATGTACTCTCCTATGGTTTTCTTGTGTTTGACCAGGGAATGAAAGAAATCTTTGTTGAATCATTTCTCCTTCGGAGACACACCTGTCACCAACTCTTCAATATCCCTATCTACCTTTGGACACCAAAAGTGGCTTCTCACTACCGCTCTCATATGAACTATCCTTGTGTGCTCTTGATGAAGCTCCTCTAACAATCTCTCTCTAAACTTTGGCCGAATAATGACTCTTAAACCCCATAGGAGACAGACTTGATCTACTCTAAGTTAATTCCAAGTGTGAAATCATCACTCTCTTGAAGCCAGCCATTCATAACATCATTCAATACTTTACTGAGCACCACATCCTTTCGAGTTTCTTCACTAATTTCTCTGATAGACACTGTCATTTGCAGATGTAAGTTAATTCACAGGTAACTCAGTGGCTAAAAATGAATCAGTATTTGCCACCATGAAACAATACTTGTGCTTTTTATTTTTTAGCTTTGATGTCATACTCTTGTAATCATATTTTGTTCAACCTTAAAATATGCTCTTTCTCTGTCTTACTGCTAATTAGAATATCATGTAAGAAGCAGCACACTCCTTTAATATCACTTAGTACCTGATCCATGATGCTCTGGAACATGGCAGGAGCAGTAGACACCACAAATGGTAATCTTCAGTACTGCTACGACCCTTTGTGTTTATGAATGGTAAGCAGTTCCTTTTTCTTGTCAGTAAATTCTAATTGCAAATATGCATTTGACAAATCTTTCTTGCTGAACACCTTTCCATTGGCTAAATTAGAAAACAAATCTTCACTGGTAGGCAGTGGATCAGTATCATTCTCGATCACCTTATTTTCCATTTGTTTATAATCTCCACAAATCCAAACAGACCCATCTGTTTTTCGAATTACCACAATGTATGCATCCGAATCACCTTCTTAATTGCCCCCGTTCTTATTAATCTATCCAGCTTTTTACTTACTGCTTCTAACTGTGCATAAGGCACTGGCCTAGCCTTGCAAAATGTTGGCTGTACATTGCCCTTCATCTTGACTTCGGCCTTTTGATGCCTAATTTTATCATTTGGTCCTCCTTGTTCAAACACCACTTTGTGCTCTCTTAGCACTTCCTCAATGTCAGGCATACTCTTGCCGATCCCTTCTGTAAATAATATGTCCTAGTTTAATCATATTTTCTTAAGCCAATTCCTTCCCACTGGGGAGACTTTGTTCTTTCCTACTACTACCAATAGCAAGTAGTAGGATGTATCATCATATTCCACTCTAATGCTAACTTCACCTAACACTGGAATATAGTTAAAAGCAAAAAACTGCGGATGCTGGAACTCCAAAACAAAAACAAAAATACCTGGAAAAACTCAGCAGGTCTGGCAGCATCTGCGGAGAGGAACCTTAGACAGAACTAAGGAACAATAGAAAAGAGGTGAAACATAAGCTGGTTTAAGGTGGGGGGTGGGACAAGAAGAGCTGGATAGAGGGCCAGTGATAGTCATATAGTGATAGGAATATAGTTATTGGAATAACTAGGTAGGTTCACATTAGTTTTCCCTATGTGGCTTAGGAACTTCTAGTACTCGCCTTCCGAGATAATAGACGCTGCTAAAGCTATATCAACAATTAAAGTGAGGTAATGAGGTGTAAGCAAGGGCATCAGGGAGGACAGAGTAACAAAATGCTTGGATATTACAATATATTTTTCAACTAGGATCTGCACAATCTGAGAGGTACCTGAAAAGCAAAAATTGCAGGGCTACGGGGAAAAGGCAGGAGAGTGACACTGGGTGAATTGGCCTTGTAGAGAGCTAGTACTGACACAATGGGCTGAATAGCCTTCTTCTGTGTTGTAACCATTCTATGATTCTGTAAGTGTGTAATGATATATCAGTTTAAGGTGCAGACTTAATAGATATTTCCTTCACAAGCATTCCATCAGTGTTGCAACTGTGCATCTGGTTGGATTCAGACTGGACAAGTAGTCTGCAAGTTGGAGTTTGTATGCTAGTAGCAAGCTGCTACTTGTAAAATTGCTTTCAAATATAATAAAACTTTGACAATTCATTTATCATTTGAACCTAGTTTGTTAGGAACCCTAAACAAAAGGGGACCAATTTTCTGACCTTTGCCTCTGTGAAATGTGCATTACTTGATCTTCAACCTGAGGAATGTATGAAAACCTGAAGGTACACTCATTTGGCTGCAATGTTCTCTCAGTGGCTGTGAATTTGACCATGGCACACAGCTTCTAGAGTATAGACTGCCAATAAGCCAGATGCCTGCAACTACAGTCAGGGAGCAGTATGACCATTTATTGTCAGATCACTGATATGCTTTAACACAAAACAGCCCAATTCATAAGCATTCCATCATAATAGCCTAGAACGAAAAAATAATAAAAACTGGGAAATAAGAATACTGGTCCGAACTGGTCTTGTATACCTTAAAATGAAACACCAGTAAAAACTGGGAAATAAGAGTTCTGGTCCAAACTTTCTTTTTTCCTTCTGGGAGGGCAGTAAAGGGATATGGCAAGAAAATATCAAAATAATTTCACCCATAGTTCAGCTGGTAAAAATTTCACCTCTGTGTCAAAGGTTAAGAGTTCAAACTCCACTCCAGGGACTTGAACAAAAAAATCTAAGTTGGCTCTCCAGTGCAGTTCTGAGGGAGTGCTGCACTGTTGGATATACTGTTTTTCGAATGCGATCTTAAACTGAGACACTATTTGCTTTCTCAGGGAACGCAAATAAACATCCATGCCACTATTTGAAAGAAGAGCAGCAGAATGATCTCTGCTGTCCTGATTGTCTTTCAAATAGTGGTGTTGACTGAGAGATAATTATTATGTTCTGGAGTGGAGTTTGAACTCTTGACATTTGACACAGAGGTGAAATTTCTACCAGCTGAACCAGGTTTTACTGTTTGTGGGACCTTGTTGTGCACAAATTAGTTGCATTTTATCCTACAATACAACAGTAATCACACCTCAAAAGTATTTCATTCACTGTAAAGCTCTTTATGATGCCATAAGGTACTACATGAACAGTGGTCTCTCCCTCTTTATGGTTTATGGGGTTGTTGTATTCCCGAAGGTTCAGGGTGCAATAGATGGCAAACATTGCATTGAGGTTGTCCACAGATCACCCGTTCGCTACCTCATTAGGAAGGGATTCTACCCACTCAATGTCCAGAAGGAGTGTGATAATAATCAGAGATCCTCCACGTAACCATCCAATGTGCAAGAAGTTGCCTTAATCATTTTGCCTTCCCTGCCATCTTCAAGGAATAGATTCAGATCCACATGTGGCTTCTGGGAAATAAAATCCCCCTCTCCCATGATTATTTATCCCAATCGGCCAGCCCTCTAAAGCAGTAGGAAGTATTAGTAGTGAGGCAGATGCAGTGACCAGGCTGTTGAGGACTGGGGGTGCGGATGAGGGCCAAATACTCATTTTCATTGCCTGAACAAGTGGGGATGGGACCTGCCTTTGATCCAGACCAGGTGCCCAGCAGAGACTGCTGTGCTCTGCATAACTTTGCCATTCGGGGAAAGCAGCACCTTTTCATGGCAAAAGAAGAGGCTCTGCCTCTGAAGGATTTCAAGATACATGGAGCAGACCATCCAGACATGCGCTCAGAGGAGTCCTTTCTGATGTTTTCTCTTCTTTTCAACTCAGTCTGTCTCATAGCCTGACTTCCTTTTCCCCAAATTAAAATAAAGAGATATCCTCTCAAACCACCATTGATCTTACTACACAATACCCTTCTTTGTTCCAACATTACTGAACCAGCAATTATCACATGAGTAAGTGATTCAACCCCAAATAAGTACACTGCGTCCTCAGAGAGATTGCAAGGGGCGATACTATACACAGAAATAGCAGCGGTCGGACATAAAAATGACAAAGTGATCAGGAACAGATTTATCAGTAAAAAGGTTTATTATCCTTTTTACATCTAGTATAAACATTTTTTTCTCATTCATGGGATGTGAGTTTGCTGACCAGGCCAACATTTATTGTCCATCACTAATTGCTGCAGTACAAGGTCTGGCAAATAAAGGGCTAACATGGGACTGAGTGCAGTGCAGCCCACACAGTGATGTGAGAGAACACATGTCCTGCACATAGGGGTCAGTTTAGTGCTGGAGAGGGCCATGTGCATAAGCAAGCATGGAGACAGCTCCTAGCTTGAACAGTTCACTGTATATATGTACATCTTGCACTTAATAGATACATACTTCAGAGTATGAAGACTTAGTTAAGACTTACTGAATGGTATCCAACACCTTACAACATGGTGGCAGTGAATGGAAACCCAAAACCTAAAAAAAAAAGGCAGAGAAAAATTGAAATCCTGAAACACTAGAGAAAAATTTAAAGAAGCATCCTGACCTGAAGAGAAGCTCGAGAGGCACACGCAGAGGAAAATCCCCAGGAAAAATTCTCCAAAGAAAGACTTGGAAGCTGAAGGCAGAAATTTAAAATTCCTCACTGCAGCAAAAGGCTCCATAGGATGTCTTGGAAGTCCAGCTTCAATTCCTAGAGTGAAGAGTAAGCTGACCTAGCAGGGGTAAACAAAATGCTTTAAAATTCCAGGATACAGCAAGAGTTTTTAAATAGTTCAGTGGTCAGAAATTGCTGTCAGAAAATTAATTAATTAATTCAGAAGAATTGTGACTAAAGAATCAGCTTTAAAGAGCAGCAAAAGTCATGATTCAAAGCTTTCATGACCCTAAAGCATAGTACTGAATTGGAGATATTTGCAGTCAGTTGATCCAAGCAGCATTATTTAAAATCTTTTTCAAGGCCATTACGGTGGGAGCCACTAAAGCTGGTAGGCGTGGGAAAACATTTTGTCTTCAAATGAATGGCGGCATCATCTTGAATTTCAGCAACTTCTTAAAGCTTAATCTACACTAAATTTTTTAACCATGGATCAAAAATCAAACATACCGGATCAGTTTAGACTCATCCACGATCCAAACTTAAGGAAAATTGGGCGTCCCAGAGAAGGCAATTTTTAAACTACGAAAGTACATCAAGTTCAAGTAGAAATTCAGAAAAAGTCTAAATTAGTGTTTTATACTGGTTTGGTGTTTTGCTGATGAAGTAATCCTAATGCAAGGCATTGATGAGTCCTCAGCCTGCTTTGATGAGAAATTAAAAGCCCTTGACAAGTGTTTTAGTTTTCAAGTCATGGAGCATGCAGAGCCTAAAAAAAAGGGATAGAAAAACACCAGTAATGCTGTGGGTGGAGAAAAAGACAATACCAAAGCAAACCACATGATGGCAGCAGAGAGGAAGAGCAGCATCCAGAAGTCTTAAAAACATATCTCTGAAAATCCTGAGACATTACCCAAATTGCAACAGCAGGTAGTAACATGGAGCAAGAAGCTGGCTGTGAATGTAGGAAAGCTATCTGATGAAACCCAAAATAAACAAATCTTGGAAAAGGAAAAATTAAATAACGTTGGAAAATGTTTGTATCAGAACTGAATTTGAAGATTTGAAACTCAAGATTCATGTTGAGTATATACCCTTGAAAACACATGAGAAACTAAGCCATCAATGAACCAGGCTGATCAAGATCTGAACATATAAAATTTGGAGGTGTCACAGAGATACAACTAAGAGACAACAGGGCTGAAGAAAATGGTTGGGCATTTGGAAGAAAAACTGGAAAAATATTACACTTTCAAAGTGATATATGAAGAGATGAAAATCAAAAACCTAGAAAGGCAAAAGAAGACAAAAGTTCTCACAAAACAGCATGAGGAGTCTCAAAAACAATTATCAGAAGCACAATTACAGAATGCGAACTTGAATGATAGCACAAAGGAATTATACTCTGCCAAGGAAAACTCTGATCAGTGTGGAGAATCAACTTTTACGTGTGAAAGATGAGTTTGATAAGGAAAAACGAGGACTAATGAGAATACTGGAATGTCACTCACAGGAAATAGAACACTTGAAAGAGGGCCTGTAATGCTTAAATGATGAACTTGTAGAAAGAAATTTAACAACAATGGATTTTCAATTAAGACTTGATGAACTTCAAGCAGCAGGTGTCTATAGTAAGCATCGTGCAAAATGCCAGGAACAGGAGACGGGATTGCTGATGAATCAGAACAGTTGCTTGAAAGCAGAATTAACAACTAAAAATGATTAACTTCTTGAACTTCAGTCCAATCGGAACAACATGAAAAATGAGATGCACAGAATGGAAGAACAAATCCAGAATTTGAAAGCGGAAGAGGTGAATTTTACGGAGCAGATTGAAGATCTAATGATTGAATTGAAAGAGTCTAAGGAGCAGTCAATAGCCATGGAAGAAAGATTTTGAAAAGAACTGAATACCCAGGGGGAGTTGTTAAACTTATACAGGAGAAGAGTTCCGCAGATAACTCTGAAACTAAAACAACTCAACTTACCAGAGTTGTTGCTGAGCTGAATGGAGAGATTCATCAGCTTGAAAATCAATTGGAAAAGAAGAAAGTAATCAAAAATTTGGCTAAAATTGTAAAACAAGTGGGAATGAAGGATCTATTGTTGAAACACAAACTTCCATATGCATCACGGCAAGCTGCACAATGAAAGAAGAGAGAAAAATGACGTGGAGATGAGCACAATGTTCGTCTAACCCCAAAAAATGGGATGGAACAACAATCGTATATCACCGCAACTGCCGAATCGGCAAAGAGCAGTTCAATACCAAAGAATGGAAAGGAGGATAAAAGATACACAGATGCCAGGACAACCTCCAAAATCAACCAAGATTACCTGCAATGACAGAGCCTGCCACTCCTCTGACAATAGTGCAAATGAGATATGGAAAGGTTACAAGGTCTCTAAGCCACCTGGACCTATGAACTCAGGGAATTGAGGGCAGGAGATGGCGTAGTAGTAACAATGTAAATACAAGAGGTAAACTAGAATAACTTGAAATGCATTGGACAAAAGCTTTGGGGGAAGTGTAGTATAAGGGTTAGTGTAGGACTGAGTACAGAACTGCCCACACAGAACACATGACCCGCAACTAGGGGTCAGTCTAGTGTTGGGCAGTCATGTGCACAAGCAAGCATGGAGACAGCTTCTAGCTTGAACTGTATACTGTATATATGTACATAGTGCTTGTAGTTAATAAATACATATGGTTAACCTACTTAAGACCATGAAGACTTCATTAAGACCTACCAAATGATATCCAACACCCTGGAACAATTGCCCTTGAGGAGGTGGTGGTGTACCACCATTTTGAACCACTTTTGCAGTGGTGCAAAAATGAGTGTGGATCTGAATCCTTGCAAAAACAATCCCTCAAACTATTATAGTAGTTACTCGCAAATTTGTGCTGTAAATGAAACACTTAAATTGGCACATAATGATCATTTTGAAAAATGGGTGCATGATTGAGAGGAAAACCATATGAAGGTTGATACAGAAATCACTCCAAGCAGAAAAATTCCATTTACGTGGTGCCAAAAATTAAACATTAAACTTAATTGAGTGGAAGACTTAAAGGTCATGAAGGAAATAGATGAACTAATGGAAATGGGATATTCATTAGTAGCTATCAACAAAAGGAATGGTAAATTGTGAATTTGCTTGAACTTCATGGGCTTGAATTCTGGTGGATGTCAACCCAATTAACTGCTTTAACTATAGCTGGTGAACCTCAAAAACCCTAGAGAACAGCTTAAACACTGCACCATTTTTAAGGGTTTTTCCACAAATTTTCCACCATTTTTAGGGGGTTTCCACAAATAAAGTTCGGCCAGTTCAACAGAAGAATCCCCACAGAAATTAATGGTACAGAAATCTAAGCAGTGTTTTTGGAAGGGAACAATTTGAACTTCCTATTCATGATGAACTTATGGCAGCTAGCTAATATCATCTTTTTTCAGCAATTTAAATTTATTCAAAGGTGTCTGGGAGGTGCAAATTATTTGTTTTGGTGATATTATTGCTCATGAAGTTATCATGAATCTACTCAAAAATCAAAGTCTGGTACTGAATTTATCCAGAGTTCGTGATCAGCAGTGTGTTATGACCGTGCAGTTGGTAAAGTGGAACTATTTAAAAATCCCAGAGGGAAACTTTAAACAACTGTTATAACCTACATCTTTAAGGGGTATGTTTGAGGTGTGACTCTGAACTCAAGAATCAGACCACTAGTTCTTCAGGTTTTACATTAAACTAAATGAAACATTTTATTAATTTACACGGGTTAAAATATATATACATGGCTACAAATTACTACGATCATAACTTTTAACAAATTCCCAAACTAATCTCCATTAAGGCAACAGCACCCATAGACTTAACTAGACACCTGGCAAAGCATTTTCACCTTACAAATTCAAAATGAGGTTCCTTTCATTTTGTTCCTTGCAGACCCAGTGGTAGGCTTACTGCTTTTGATCTCACATTGCCTCTGCATTGCACACACAAAACTGCTGAAGTAATACCTAGCACCACTCATTGAATGTAAATTCTCATTGTATCACCAACCTCTTTGAACTCCACCTTTTAACAACAAAACCCCTTTCATAGTACCAATATTATTAGTAATATAAACATATTGCTTGGTATCTGCTAGCTAGGTGGTAGTTTTCACCCCACTTCTTTAATGTTCTATTCAAAAAATGCAAAAGCACTCTACCTCTCTTACATATCAAAACTAGTACACATCAAAGCACCTAGACTAGCTGGCTTTAATCCAATTAAGACACATCACAGACTAAGCCTCTATTTTAAAAGAAAAATATTTTCCAATAATATTATATACATTAATAGCTACATGACAAGTGAAGGAACAACGTTCACTCTTCACCTGACTGAAGCTGCCCACAAAGTTTTTGTAGGCTTTAGAGCATTGACTTAACCTAATGCATCATCTGAGAACATAAGAAATAGGAGCAGGAGTAGGCCATAAGGCCCCTCAAGCCTGCTTCAACACTTGATAAGATCATGACTGATCTTTAACCACAACTGCACTTTCTCACCTGATCCACATGAGCTTTCACTCCGAGATTCCAAAACTCCAGTGATCTCAACCTTGAAATATTAAAAGAATCAGCCTCCACAATCCTCTGTTAGAGAATTTCAAGGATTCACTTACTGAAGACATTTCTCCTCACCTTTGTCTAAAATGACCATCTCCTTATCCTGAGATTCTGCCTTCTGAAGGTTGATGTGTAAGCAGCCAAGGGAATTGAGCTTTGTATAAAACTCGGGCATGATTGAGGGGGTACTAACTTAATGTCAAGTTATTCAACCAAAGACAACTTTTGCAGCATAACAACAGTTTTAAAGGTGCATCCCTATCCATAGGTCATTTAAAAAAGTTTCAGGATAATCTTATATTTTGCATTTAGAAGAGCTCAGCAGTACTGCTGGCACTGTGACAACTACTTTGCTATCAAAGCTATTTTTACAAAATGTCAGATCATCACTCACTCTTCCCCTGACTGGCCAATATGCTCAATATAACGGCAGCATGGAGCGGTTAGAGCTTGTATAATGTCATCATACACTTCATGCTGACATCTGTGGATGCCCAGGAGCAACAGATAGCCCTAAATCCAAATATGAAGAAGAGTTTCATATGATCTCTTAAGAATACTTCTCAACTTGATTTTATTGTGCTCTTCAGTGTTTGCTTTGTTCCAGTTACAACAGTGTTACAGTGAATACAGCAAGATACCATGATTCTTTTTGAAAACATTTATCAAACTGCACGATGCTTTATTATTTCAACTGGACTAATACCATGACTATACAATGGATTTCATCAGTACTGGGGATTAGTTGATTTTATTTTATCCAGCTTGGGAATTACTTTTTCTGTGCCTCAAGCCATGAATTTTCAATTTATACACTTGGCGACTAACAAGACTATTTGATCTCTTGGTAGATGCTTGCCACATCATTTCATAAATTATATCTATGTAGGTAACAATTTTTTTAAAAAGCTACTACTTTTTATAATTTGTAAACAAGCTACAGTAATTCCAGCCAGGATTATGGTACAATTAATTTGTCACTTCTGACATGTTTTAAGAGAGGTACACATCCCCTCATTCTCTCCCTCTGTTAAATGTCAGATTCTTGAATGAATTTGGCTTGCTAACTGCATTTCTGACAAGAAGGCACCTGTCTTTTTAAAAAGCAGTAAAGAAGTGAGTGACAATTTTTAGACCTATTTTTTTAAAGATTCTTGCTTGCAATGGCAGCAGCCAGAAATGTTTTTGGTTATACTTCATGTGTGGCGAACAAAATTTTTCAAAAATTCATTTAACTTAATTTCTCACTTGTGAAG
This sequence comes from Cetorhinus maximus, assembly GCF_964194155.1. Taxonomy (NCBI): domain Eukaryota; kingdom Metazoa; phylum Chordata; class Chondrichthyes; order Lamniformes; family Cetorhinidae; genus Cetorhinus; species Cetorhinus maximus. Next base: position 123,052,170 of record NC_135879.1, on the reverse strand, counting down.
AATCATTTTCTAAGGAAACATTATCTAAATCTAACATGATCTAAAGAAGGCAATCAGTTATGGGCAAAGAGATCAGAATTTAAGGTTTTGCCCATTCTGAAGATTTTTGAAGGTAGGTGACATTTTTAGTCATTTCCTCAGGAGTGAATTAAATTATTTTAAAAAATATTTAAACTTTCTTAATAGGTCTACTAATTTTGTTCCAGCAAAGTAGTACCAGGATCACTGTAGATAGACAATATGTCCTGTTTGACAAAGAGGTTCACCTCACATCATAACATGAAGACAGCAAATTTGAATATTTGTTCAGGGCTGCCTGCATTTAACACATAAATGCTGGGTGTGACCAGAGGTCAGAGGTAAGATTCCCAGGCAAAAGGAACAGCGATACTCACATTCCATTACAGAATATATTTTAAAAATGCAGAAAAGGTGGCCAGGATTTTACTGTGGGCAGAGGTCCCGACATCGGGCAGAATTGAGTAGCGCTGGCATGCATGGATAGGCAGCAGGACTTCCCACAGCTTTTCACCATCTGCGGCCAATTAAGGGGCTGCCGACAAGGGATTTGTCCAATTACCAATGGCGAGTGGGTTCTCATGACAACAGGTCGCATGCAGCTGGGATTTTTAAATACACCTGTACAGCAGTCAGCAGGCTTGAAACAAGAGACAAGAGGAAGGGGGTGGACAGCAGAAAGCGGAATGGTCAGCCCTTGCTTCAGTGACACCTCCCTTGAGGCTTTTGAGGAGGCAGTCTGTCAAAGGAGGCAGGTCCTCTTTCCAGGAAGAACAGGCCAACAAATATCACCAAGAAGGCATGGCTGGAGATGCAAGACATCACGAGTAGCTGAGGTGTTGTTGTGTGAACCTGGATCCAGTACAAGAAGAGATTTAATGTCCTACTGCAGTTTGGAACGGTGAGTGTCGTTAACAGCCGGCAACTGGAAGCGCTGTAGTAACTGACAGGCACCCATGAAATTAGAGGCCAGTTAGATCTATGCATGGGACAGCACCAGGCACCAGTGTTAACACTGAGGAGTCCAATTATCTTGCACCAGCGACACATGTTCAAGCATGGGTGAATGATGCAGTGTGATGGATGAATGGCCACCCACCTCAGCAATGTGGTGCTGCATATTTCCAGTGCCTTAGAGTAACCAGCATATAGACACTGTCAGACAATGCTGACAATGCCTACATTCATCTTGCAAGAGAAGGGTGTTTAAAATGTCAGGGAGTGCCAACAGAGCAGAGGTGGAATTGCTGGTATTGTCGTGGGGACACTAAATGTGGAGGCCATGCATCCGTATGGGTCACTGCAGGGCAGACTATTGCTGAGGGCAAGGCGAGGCAGGGATAGAGTGGATGGAGAGTGTATAAAGATGTGGTTGCGTTCAACATTCTCTACACCATATCTGGCATGAGGCACCTGTGTGGGCCTTTACTGCCGCTGGAAGATCCGTACCAAGGGGAGGCATTAGGCCTTGGGTGAGGGACTGTTTGTTTCACTTCAATAATTTATCTCCACCAGTTTCAGCAGCACATGAGGGGCAAACCAGTGATACAGCTACAATAGAAAATTCATGGGATGAAACACCATGTGAAGACACTACAAACTTAATTCCTGTACACCTCCCACCAGCACAGATACATACAGATCAGTGGATTCTGTTACACGTATAGAATGTGTGCCACAATCTGGTGAGCACTTCACAGATGTGTAGAAGGAGGTAGCAGAGGTAGTGATAGCTGCAGTCACTTCCCTTCAGGAGTGAGGAGAGGCCCAGCGATGCTTAGCTTCAAGTAGATGATGAGCCTCTGGTGTCATAATTAAAGTGGCAGAGGCTCCAGCTAATGCATCAAATATGTGAAGATCTGACAGAGTTTCCAGAGGCAGTGAAGTCCCATGCCCAAAAGATGGAGCAGTCCATCTATGACTTGAGTGGCTCCAGATCTCTGGGATCTGAACACCATGTCCTCCATTGAGAGAATGGTCATCTTAACTGAGCGACACATGCAGTGTAGCACCAAGTAGATGCAGGGGTTGTGAGGAGACTTCCAGAGCATGGTGTCATCCATGAAGTCAAAGGAGTGATGGGAGTGTGAGATGGGCCAGCCATGTACCTTCCTGGTACAGGAGTGCAACCACTCCAAGCAGAACAGGAGTTCATGTGATGCCTCAAAGGGCAGAGCGGGGGCAAGCTTCAGGCAACGCAGGCTCGGCTCAGGATGCTTTCACAACTGGTGACACATGCTTAGTCCCTTCAACATTGACACACAGGCAGGATACTGCTATGATGACTGAGGTGACCCCTGCACAAATACAGCTGACCCCAAATATACCAGGTCCTGTAGAGTACAGGCACCCCAAGGATGCAGGCCAAGGCCACCTCATGTAAAAGAGCAAAAAAGGCATCAACTCGAAGCGCAAAGGGAGCACCTTGTAAAAGTTATCGTAAGCATGCGCCTGATTGCATGGACAAGCACTGGGGGTTTAATGAATGTTATTATTGTGTTACATGCAAACTTGTGCTATGTTTAATGAAAGAAAATGTTGTTGAACTGCGAACTAAAATAATCTGTATATTTATTTCAATACATCAGTTGACATGAGCCAGATGTTAAATCACACACACACAGACACAGACATCTAGCCTTCTTTACAGAATAACACAATATTTCCCAAAGTATATAAAAAAATCCATTCTCACAGTTATCAGTGTAATTCTTAGCACAATCAGGATTGTTTAGCAAGCATTGTCCAATCATGGAATCACATCTATTGTTGGACACTATGGGCGGAATTTTCTGGTCCTGTCAGTGGCAGGTTTCGTGACAGTCGGGAGCGGAAAATTTGGAGAGAGGCCAAAAGTCAGAATCTTGCCAGCGGGAAATCAATTCGGAATTTTCCCCATAGCACTTTCGTGGTGGGCTGATGGCAGGTTGGGTTTCCTGCTGACCCATTCTAGGAACGCCATTTGCACGCATTACCATGTCATGAATACTCATTAAAAACATTACTTAATGTAATCACATTTCCCCCTCCCAATTACATGCCACACCAGCAGGAAATTAGACTGGTCTAAGTCAAGACCGGCTATAAGTGGCCTGCAGCTGTCCACCCTCACTTGGCTCGTGGCTTCGAGGTGAGTGCAAAATTCAAAGCCTACCTGCAACAGCGCTGCTCTGGTTTCTCGGCAATGCCAGCGTGACACCACACAGATGAGGGTGTAGTAACTTAGTAACATAGAAAACAGGAGCAGGAGTAGGTCATTTAGCCATTCGAGCCTGCTCCTCCATCCAATATGATTTATTTTAAAGCTGTACTTCTGTGTTCTTTCCATACCCCTTGACGCCTTTAGAGTCCAGAAATCATTTCCTTCTTAAATATATCCAGTGGCTTGGCCTTCACTGCCCTCTGTGGTAGAGAATTCCACAGGTTCACCACCCTCTGAGTGAAGAGGTTTCTCTTCACCTCAGTCCTAAATCGCCTATCTCGTATCCTGAGATTGTGTCCTCTTGTTCTAGACGTCCCTGCCAGAGGAAACATCATCCCTGCATCCAGTCTGTCCATCTCTGTCAGAATTTTATACATTTCAATGAGATCTCTTCTCTTTTTCTGAACTCCAGTGAATTCAAGCCTAGTCGGCCCAATCTCTCCTCATACAACAATTCAACCCAGGTCGCTCTTGACATCATCATATCCTAATCTATTATCATTTAAATAATCCTACTGAGTGGATAACTGTTATACTGCATGTGCCATGTATTTGCCCACTCAATTAACCTGAATAAATCACCTTAAAGCCTCTTAACAGCCTCCTCATTACTCACATTCCCACCAAGTTTTGTATCGTGAATAGCTGGGGCCCAAGCACTGATTTCTGTGGTACCCCACTGGTCGCCGCCTGCCACTCCAAAAAGACTCTCTGTTTCCTGTCTGCTAACCAATTCTCAATCCATGCCAATATATTATCTCCAATCCCATGTGCTTTAATTTTGCACACTAACATCTTGTGTGAGACTTTGTCAAAAGCTTTCTGAAAATCCAAACACATCACATCCACTGGTTCTCCTTTATCTATTCTGCTAGTTACATTCTCAAAAAACTCCAGCAGGCTTTGCAAACATGATTTTCCTTTCATTAAATACATGTTGACTTTGTCTAATCCTGTTGATATTTTCTAATTGTCCTGTTATCACATCCTTTATAATATACTCTAGCATTTTCACTACTACTGATGTTAGGCTAACCGGTCTGTAATTCCCTCTTTTCTCCCTCCCTCATTTTTAAATAGTGGAGTTACGTTTGCCACCCTCCAATCTGCTGGGCCTGTTCTAAAATCTACAGGATTTTGGAAGATGACAACCAACGCATCCATTATTTCCATGGCCACCTCCTTAAGTGCCCTAGGATATAAGTTATCAGGCCTTGGGGATTTATCGGCTTTCAGTCCCATTGATTTCTCCAGCACCATTGTTTCAGTAATTCTAATTTCCTTCAATTCCTCCTTCTCACTAGACCCATGGCTCCCTTGCATTTCTGAAAAGTTATTTGTGTCTTCCTCCGTGAAAACAGAACTAAAGTAGTTGTTTAATTGCTCTGTCATTTCCTTGATCTCTATTATAAATTCTCCCATTTCGGACTGTAAGGGACCATTCATTTGTCTTCACTAATCTTTGTCTTTTTACAAAGTTATAGAAGCTTTTACAGTCTACTTTTATGCTCCTTGCAAGTTTACTCTAATTTTTCCCCTCTTAATCAATCTCTTGG